>NC_022016.1:29842005-29877425 GCF_000317375.1 Microtus ochrogaster
AAAACATGAAGCAACATGAGAAACAAGCAGGAAGAACTCTGAGAATCTGGCTGGGACGGCAGTTTGAAGATAAAGACTTTAAAACAAGCAGACTGTGTCAAACACATTTTTCTAGGAAAAGAAAAGTGCATCAACTTTAGCTCCTCCTTTTGACTATGAAACTTAATGCATCTACAATAACAAGGATCCACAGAGGACTGAATCAAGCAGCACAGAATCACCTTGTGCCTGTCCAGACAGATCTGAATAAAACCCAAATATTCAGAGGACAGTACATCTTGTGGCACACATAGTGAAGGTAGGTAGGCACGTTAGCCCCGGTGTGTGCGAGGCAGACTCTTCAGGAGTATCATGCTGAGTCTCTAACTTTACCATCTCCTCTTTAGTTTTGTCAATGAAATCCAAACACATTCAAGATAGCTTCACAGAAATGACACTGTGTGTGTGAAGGAATGCGTGCGTGTGCGTGTGTGTGTGTGTGTGTGTGTGTGTGTATCCAAGGCTAGTGCAATAGTCTAAAACAATACATAATCAGAGGAGAAATGCAAATTGCATATAGGATGAACTTCTCAATAAATTTAAGCATACACAGGAAATTAAAGACAAATGTTTTATTGGAGGTGTCATGCAAAACACAATTTTAGAAAAATATAAAATAATTTGATTCTGTGAGGCTTTGCCAAACAACCTTGGTATTACTTTGATCCCCCATTCTGAGCCTTCACCTTCTTTTAAAAATCTGGCTCCTTTTCAGTTGGATCTTCATTCTTTTATTTTCCCCCAAACTTCTCCTGTCATGTATCCTTCTACTCTGCTTCTAAGTACACCACACATGTACACGCATGCGCACACACACACACACAAACACACACTCCAGCTTTGTGTGCTTTCCTTGTTTCTGTGGTTTCTCCATGTTGAATTCTGAGGATTTGGAGTTAGAAATCACAGATGAGAGAGAACATGTGGTCTTCATCTTTCTGGTCTGAATTAACTTATTCAATATAATCTTTTCTAGGTCCAAACATTTAGCTGAAAATTTTATACTTTATTTTTTGCAGCTGAATAGTATTTCATTGTGTATATGTTGCACATATTGCTCATCAATTCAGCTCTTAAAAAGGACATTTAGGACATTTTCATTTCCTGCCTGTTTTGAATAGGTTGAGAAAGCATTGTTCAACAGTATGAGTGGGCTAGGACATGGGCTTCTCTGGAATATACCAAAAAGTGTTACAGCTGACTCAAAAAGCAGACTTGCTGTTCAGTTTTTTAAAAGGATTATATAGACTACAATGACCATATTGTAAAGATTATATATAATTTGTAAAGAGGTAGATAATTCCTTATAGCATTACAAATCTTATCCTTATACCCACAGATAAGTAAGAGTCACTATTCATCAAATAGGCCTCTTTTTACAGTAAATAGAGAACATCACAGGAAAATTATTATGGATACAATGAAGATGATATCAACATTTCATGGAGAGCCAAGACCCATTGTATAAATATACATTATAGCTCCTGCTTCTATAGAACAGGGAATATAACAGAAACATACACAACAAAAGCTGTTGTGAAACCACGGTCTCCTAGAAATAGCTGCATTAAACAAAAACAGACAAATGATCATTTCAATGAATATGTTAATGTAAATAGGTAGAAATTTATATCAAATTTCTAGACAAAGAGCTGTAGGCAGTGTATGGCTGTTGGGAGAAGGGAAATTGCCTCTCCTAGGTATGAGCCTCTGTACTGGTAGTCCAATATAGTATCATCAGCCTTGAAATCATATATGCACCACTAACAAAAATTGATTTGGTATGTTAATACATGTCTGTACATAGAGAGATCACATAGAGAGATATTTGAATATACATATATTCATTTTTGTGTGTGATATGACAATAATAAAAAGTAAAGATGCTACAAACTTAAAAAATGAACATCAGAGAAGGGATCAAGGGAGGCACCTGGGAGGGCTTGGAGGGAGGAAAGCAAAAAGGGAATGTGATGTCATCTCAGTTAAAGCAGATTTTTAAAATAAGAAAAGCATGAGGTCTTAGTGTGTAACAAAGGCTGGTCTACAACTTAGCATGTCATAAGCCAACTGAAACTGGTCTCAAATTACAGAATTTCTTACCTAAATATTCTGAGTGCTGATATTATGTCTGTATAACCAAGCATGGATAAAATAAATTTCAACATGCAGTGTCAATGGAAAATGTTGTATTCGCTGAGTGTGTAAGAAGAAAGAAATTCCAGAAATATATATAAAAGAGTCACAGCTCCTTATAATAATGCATATTTAATTCATAGCAAGATGAATAACTGTTTAAAAATAAATATTTTATACAAGTCAATTAAAAAATGTTCAGCCCTGTGATGTAGAAACATTCTCAATTCTTCACCATCAGCTTTTGTTTGACAAGTTTTATTCTATGCTTATATTTTAATTTGCTAATTAAGACTTACTTGAAAATTTCCTTTTGTTTCCCAACGCATTTGTGTGTCCAGGTGTGTGTTTGTGTGTGTGTGTGTGTAAAAAGAGAGAAAGAGACAAAGAGAGGAGCACATTTATTGTGTATCTATAGATTCTATATTTGGATCTTGGCTATTTATTTAATAATAAGTCATCAAATGTTTACTCATTATAGTTTCCCTTATTTTTGTATTACTCTGTCACAAAAATACATAGCTGTTTTGCAAAATTTAAGCATTAAGTGATTTACTTGTAACTTAATTTTAATGCAGATTTGAAACTAGATAACTGAGTTCACAATAAATTCCAGAACCATAACAACATCTTACATGACTACAAGATCATTTTGTATTAGCTCTCCAAGTTAGGAAACTCATCACACAGCTATTAAAAAATAAAATAATAGATTTTAAGACCTTAATATTATGCTGCTATTAACTACAGAGTCAACTATCAGTTATTGTGGTATCTCATTAGTGTTAGGCTTTATTTTATTGAACATCAAGCTTTTTATGTAATTTGTATGTGCATATATTTGCGGTGATGGAGTATATATCATATCATGTACTTTGTTTAATTGCATATTATCAATATGTTTAATGTAGCAACATAATATGCATCAATTTTACTTTTAATGAAATGCATATTTTTTTGTCTTGTGATGGTAAGCAATTTACTAAATATTAGCCTAGTAATGAGCAATTACTTAATGTATTTAAACATGCAAATCTTATGGAGTATTAGGAGAAAGGTCAGCTCTAAACTCATATTGGGTATACAAATCTGTAAAGTCATTTTGAAAGCATATTTGGAAAAATATCAAAGCTTTAACTATATTCACTTTCATTGACCCAGCAAGTCCATTTCTGGGAATCTCTCATAAAGAAATTATCAGAAATGAGGACAAAGATTTATGTGAAGAGACCATATCATGCTATTATTTATGGCACCAAACATTTGGAAGCAATCCAGATATCCAGCAATAGATGATTATATCATAAAATATCCATTAAGATAAAAAGTAGGCATGCATTATAAAATTTACTTTTGCTGAACTTCAAAAACATGGAAAGGTTCATAAAACAACATGAAGAGGAAAGTAGAACAAGATTTATATTTATAAAATAATTACCAACCCAATCTGCCTATGCCTGTAGAAAGTACTGACAATAACAATCACTGACCAGAACTGCCTGATGCTTGCTGCTCTCTTCAATTTTTTAAATCTTTTATATTAAACATCTATCTATCACTTTATCAATAAGACAGTGAGATAATTTTCAAAAGTGAAAGTCATGTTAAATATCTAAGGATACCATATCTGATCTATTTTAAAGACTGGCAGCTCTTATTGTCCTTGCATGTCCTTTGTTGATGAACAGGTTACTATTTTCTCAAAGACAGTGTAAGGACATCTACTCTTAATTTCAGCTCCTCTCAACTTTATGGGAAATTTCCAAACTACACTGTTGCAAAAGAAAAATAGAGTTAGAATATTCTGAAGCTACAGGGTAATGAACAGTAGCAGCAGGTTTATCCACAACCCAATTACTTGGAAAGTAAATGTACCATATCTAGCTAGTGATATTGTTTAATATTTAATCCTGCAAAATAGAATCATGAACATTAAAGTTCCATCACAAACCCCAGAAGCATGAAAATAAAATATAAAAATAACAGATTTTAATGTTCCACTCCCCAAAAGAAAAACCCTGTAAAATGCCCTTTCTCAAACTTTATGTAAACTATTAGAACAGAATAAATGAAGGTAGATTTCATTGTCATTTTTTCTTCTGTCAAAAATAATTAAAACTAGATTAAGGTTGTTTCAGTCTCTGCATTTTCTTTTGGGATTCTGCAATGCATGGTGGCCTATTTTAAATGAGTGTTATTTAAAGTCACAACTGTTCTGAAATTTTAGTTCTCAGTAAGTTTCTAATAAAATTATAGTAACAAAAATGCTATACGGTTAGGACTGACATTGTTAATTCTTTTTTTCCTGGGCCTTCATAGATGGATAAACTGAGTCTTCGAATTATTACTTTTTCTCAAGAATGATTTAAACTTATTCCCAAACCAAGAGTGTGTGCAGAGCAAACTCAACACTGGCAGTACTTGTAGCTACCAGAACTGTACTCAGCCTAATATGTCTTTCCACCTGGTGAGAATAATGGTGACTGTAGTGTATACTTGGTCACAATACCTGGTTTACAGTAATGCCATGCTGACTACTCCCTCTTCCTAGATGTGGCTCAAATTCTCACTGAACTGCATTTTCACTGGACATCATTTGCTACATTTAACACAAAATATATTCCTAAATCTTCACAGTGTACCCAGTTACTTGAGACTCCTATTCCAGATGATAAAATGCTACTAACAAACAAGTAACAAGTTTGATGGCTACCTTTCAGTTTGGAAGGTGGCGCATGCCTTTAATTCCAACACTTGGGAGGCAGAGGCAGAGGCAGGTGGATCTCTATGAGTTCGAGACCAGCACAGGTTTCAAAGCCACAGAGAAACCCTGTCTCGAAAAAACAAAAACAAACAAACAAAAAAAAACACACAACAAAAACCATGAACTTGAATTTTGTGCCTTGCTCACAGTATTGGTCTCTTGTCTCTATTAAATGTGGACAAAGCTGTTTTCCAGTTTGCATAGATGGAGCTGACTTCTTTTCTCAAGCACCTATATCCACAAAAAAATAGAGACAGTGCTTAACAAACACTTACTCGGATAGACTAGACAATTGTCGAGTTTAATTTCAGTGGTAGAACTTTTACTGACATGCTGAAACGTGATAGAAAACATGATTCCACGGTTGGAATACCTAAAGATAAACTACTGTACATAGTGCTGATGTACCAACTGCATCTCCTTTGATTCTGTATCTTCTGCACATGTCCAGCCTGCTTTTGGAACAACCACCTTTTTCCTGTGGGCATTCTTAAAACATAGAACAGTCTCTGTGTATGTCTGTGGCCAGGTAGAAATATTGAAATGTTAACACTCCGTGATATCAGTCCTCAGTCACAGGAAAACCATTGTATTATATGGCAGCTGATAGTTCTAACTACCTCCTCACCTTTTGGGTAAGGTAAGAGGAAGTGTTAGGATCTGTACTGTCTCCTATACCTCATATTAAGGAATCACCAATGATCACCAATGAAAACTGGTACTATCAACATTGAAAACTTTCTTCATTATGCTTCTCCTGGTGTATATTTTGTCCTTAGTCTCATACAACTATCTATCTGCTAGAATAACAGACCACCACAGAGCATAATGTTTACAATGAATTGCTACAGTAATACATTGTAGGCTTCCTGTACAGGGAAATCCAAATTGGCACAAGGGAGCATGGAATGAGCTAGTTTGCTCTCTCAGGGATTAGAAACAACATTATGAAGCAAAGATGACACGATGCAACTTCTCCTGATCTCAAGACAGATTTGTTTGACTCAGTGGAAACTCACGGAATGAGGGATGTGTGATGATCACAGGACTGGAATACTGCAACCCTGTGACAAACTTATATTTCTATACCTGTCCACACCCCTGCCAAAATAAGTTTTCTTCCACTCCCAGGTCATTTGGATATGCCCCTCCCCTAAATTTCTGCCCTATTCTTCTGCAGGACTTACTGTAAATTTTCCTGTTAGGATTTCCTCAGGGGCCCATTTCTCTTCCTATTGAAGAACTGGAACGCCTTGCTTTTATCTAGTCTGTTCTGCTCTACCCATCACTGCTTTTCCTCATTCTCCAGTTTTCATCCCTCCCAACAAGTATATTGACTGTATCAGAAAAAGAAATTAAAAACTCATTTAGCACCTTAAATCTAGAAAGCCATAACTGACATTCTCTGCTAAATGAAGTCTCCTTTCTTCTTTTTCATTTCATCACGTGAGAATTTCCTTCCCTGACTTCATCATGTTATTATATGAGAGTAGATTCAGATATCGTGCCCAGCCACATAAGAATTATATGGAATGAATAAATAAACAAGAGTCAATGTTAATATGAGCGCTGATTATATTGTATTTTCTAAAGTCAGAACTATTGTAATAACATTTTGCTCTTTCAGGGCATACTCCCTAAATCTCATTTAATATAAAATGTCACCAAAGTATAGGTTTACTGCACAGTCATTAAGTAGAGTGAGAGGGAATGATTTCTAGGATTAATTTTACACTGCTACCAATTCATAGATGCCTTACCTGGGAATACAAACTAGGTGAAATATGTAGATGACATTTAAAGCAAAGAAAGGTTTGGGACACAATATGGATTCTAAGAAACTAATTTCATGAGATAAAGCAAAAGAATCACTTTTCTGTAAAGAAATATGAAGAAGCTTCCAACCATAGATCCAGGAGAAAACACATAGGCAAGTAAAAATATATGTACAATTGTAAAGCTAGGAAAAAAATGCATTATAAATTGTTTGCAAAATTACTTAATCAGCTATTGAATGAACAGAAATGATATAGGGATCAAAATATTTTGAAACTCCATTAATTAATATAATGTGTGATGTATTTAAGTCTATGGTTATTTATGTAACAGTGTCAGTATGCGTATTTCATATGCCAATCAGTGGACACAGCCATACTTGAACTGAAGCATCTTAGCCAATAATATATACTTGAAATTTTTATGTGTAGTGCAGATTCAGAATTTTTTTATTATTCTATCTTTAAATTACTTCCCTGAATTGTAATTCATTATGAAGCTAAGAACACTACTTTTATATATAGCACATGGCTATAAGGTTTAAAAATAAAATAATATTTTGGCCCATGCAAAGTGTCAAACATTCATCTTTTGAACTATGCATGAGATGGATTGGGATTAACTTATAGAAGGAAAAATGTCTTCAGCAAATCATGTCATTTTAACCTTTACTAAATTAAAGAGATTCCAATTAAAATTCATGTTTACATAAAACTTCAGCAATTGCCTCCACATTATAAAGCTTATATTTTTTATAGAATTAATTTGTTCATCAATTATTTAATTAGTCATAAATTAATAATTAAGTTATCAATAATTTAACTCAGAATCAATTTTAATCAAATGTTACCAATAGACAGTTGAAAGCAGAGCCTAAATTGGTTCAGCAATATTTACTCCATAGAAGCAGAACGGCTTGCTACAAGTTTACAGATAAAGTTTTATCGGTACACAGTCATACTTACATATTGTCTATGTCATTGTCTCTGTAACTGTAGCAGGTCAAACTATTGCATTAAAGAAAAGTAACCCAAAAGCTTAGTAGCTGCCCAAAAACTTTAGTATTATATATTCCTTTACATATTATGTTTTAGGAGGGAATGAAATTCAGAAAGTCACACAACTCAGAGAAACAAATACATACTAGAATTAATAATGACTTAATTTAGTTGTAGAAAGTTGTAAATGATGATACGATTGTAATGCGCTCCAAATTAATTCAATTCCCTGCGACAAAAGTTCTGAGATCACGTATAGGCTTCAGGAGTTTCTAAAAAAGACCAAGTTCCATGTGAATTACTGAGAATAAACTTTATTGATTAAATTTTAATATTTCTTCATTCTGAAAGCAGAAAAGAGTGGCAATCTATTCATTTATGCATGACCATGCACACACACATACATAAACACATACAACATATCCAGATATGTTCTATAAATGGTGCTATGCACTATCAGAGACAAATTGACTCAGCTGCAACAGCTGCTGGGTAGGAGATCTAACATAACAGAGGGCTATAGTAACTTGTAAGTTTTGTATGACTTCTTTTATGAGATAATATTCATTTGGTAGTGTATATGTCTGTGTATACGTATATGTGCAGGTTTGTATATCTGTGTATTGTATATGCATATGTATGAGAGAGAGACAGATAAAAAGACTGAGAAAAGAGAGAGAAAAAGAGTGAGGGAGAGAGCATTATATCTTTAATTTAGGCCCCCTGTTTCCACTACCATTAATCATTCATGGATCAAAAATGAAAGACTGAGCTCATGACTGTAGTTTAATATCTTCCATATTAAGACCTCTAGACAAATGTTTGATGATGGCTATACATCAAATTTATTGTAACTGTCCTCTGTGTAAAGCGGAAACTGTTACCACCTCTTTCTATGGGAGAACTTTCAGAAGCCAATACACATAGAATGCAGAGAGCACAAACAGGATGTTAAAACACGCCTAGGCTCCTAGCACACAGCACAACTACTGTCAACACGTCCCTCTGAGCATGCATGACTTTATGCCTCTGCTTCTTGTAATCACTTTGTCAGCATTGACCATACAGTTTATCTGGTCTCTTGCAATTTTTGGTTATATTTTGGGGCTGTTAATATTTTTCTCTATTTTGTTTTATTCTAGGTGTCTTTTATATCATGTATCATGTTCCCATTCATTTCCCAGTACTTTTGCATCTGCCCCCTGCATTTTAAAATTTAAGAGAAGAAAGGAAAAAGAAAAAAGGCAAAAAAATTAAAATTCTCATCTTGGAAGCTACAGTGTGACACTATATGTCACACAGTAAACCCGTTGTCTGTGTATTTTTACTTTCAAGTGTTCATTGCAAAGAGTCATTACTTTGAATCAAGGATACTGGCTTTTATTACACCATCAATGCTGGTCCCTCACTGGGCCTCTTTTTGACCATCCTGTTGTTGCTCTTTGCTGTGGAAATCTTATGGCTTTTGGTCTGGATCTGCAGGTCATGCTCCATCAGGTGCTTCAACAGATCATAGATGGGTTAGATGTTGGGGTGAGTGAGATCATATATCCGGTTCTGGGTCTGGGATGCTTGCATGGTTGGTCTGTCTCCCAGTTCTCTCCTTTCCTCACCACCATGGTGAACTCTCTATCATCAGGATAAGCCATCAGGCAAGCTTTATTGTGTTGCCCCTGTGAGGTACAGGGGGCATTCTCGTGAGTGCTGCAGCTGGTAAGGATGAGGCACAGTCTCTCATTCCTGTGACCCTATGGCTGTTTCCTCAACCCGTCAAAGGCATTGATGGACTGGGTGTGGGTGGGGAGGGCATCTCTGCACTGCCCATGATGCAACATGTCAGAACTCTCCAGGTCTGCAGTGCTGTCTAGGCGAGGAACAGCATGCACTTTCCTGCGTTTTTACATGGTAAATACTCATCTGTCTTATCTTTTGCATGCAATAAGGAATGAGAAGTAATGGGGCCATGTCTCCCCCACCCATACCACTACAAGACAGACAAGGAAGCTGGGAAGCTCATTTTTGCTTACAATTTTGGGCCTAGCTCACCCACACCTTCACCAATGGGATTGAGTCTATCCCGTTAAGACAGTGAGGTGCAGGACCTGCTCTCCCTAGTGTTGCAGCTGATGACTGAGGGGGGTGGGGGTGGACAGCGAAAGCTCTCCTGTTCTTGTGACCTCAAAGCCAATCTCTCACCCTCTCCAGGTGTTGATGGGTGGGGGTAGTAACTTTCTCCTGCTCATGCTGTCACAGAACAGAGGGGTGATGTTGGGAGCGGTGAGACCCCAGATCCTGAATTTCTTGTAATCCCCTGATCTGAGTGCCTACAGCTGCTCTGAGCACAAGACCCTCAGGAGTTCCTGATGGTAGGACAGTGGTTTTTGGTGGGTTTGGCTGGGGCATGGCTATCTCTATATAATCTGCCCCTGAACACAATAAGGGGGCATTCTTGGGGAATTCAAGGATGACCCGTGTCGCTGTCTCTCGTCTCTGTGTGTCTGTGTATTTTAACCTCCAGCCCCCTTGCCCGATGCTTGCGAACTGGGTGCCAGCGCTCACATGGGGGCGAGGTGCAGAGCAGGGTGACAGGGATAGTTCTTCCTTGCTAGCAATTTTGGGGCTGGTTAACCCACACCATAAGTCAATAGTGTCGGCTCTATTGTGTTTCCCAGGCAATGTGCAGGGCATGCTCTCCCTTGTGCTGCAGCTGTCGGTAGTCAGGGACAGGGCTCCCATTCTTTTTTTTTTTTTTTTAAAGAAAAAAAAAAGAAATTCCCGCCTCCTCCCAGCCTCCCATTTCCCTCCCCCTCCTCCCACTCTTCTCCTCCTGCCCCCACTCCTCTCCCCCTCCCTCTCCAGTCTGAAGAGCAGTCAGGGTTCCCTGCCCTGTGCTAAAGCATTGGATAAAACCGGACTCTTTGAACATGGCGGACAATGAGGGCTGATGAGAAGCCAAAGACAATGGCACCGGGTTTTGATCCTACTTCACGTTCTGGCTTTGTGGGAGCCTAGCCAGTATGGATGTTCACCTTCCTAGACCTGGATGGAGGGGGGAGGACCTTGGATTCTCCCATTCTTTTGACCACAGGGATAGCTCTCCAGCTGTCTCAGGCATTGATGGGTGCGGCAGCTGTCCCCTGCCCATGCCACCACAAGACAGCCTAGTAATTGGGAATAGTTTTCCCATGTTCACAACTTTGGCACTGGCTCAACCAAACCTTTGCAAGCAGAGGTGGCTCTATTATGCTGCCCAGATGACATTCACGGCTGGATCTCTAGAGTGATGCAGCTGAACTGGGACAGGGAAGTTCTCCTGCTCTTATTACCAAAGTCAGTTTTCCCACCTGCCTTAGGCATTGATGGGAAGGGGCACGTGAGATGCTTCTCTCCCAAACCCATGCAGCCATATGGTAGATAGAGGTGGAATTAGGTCTCTCATAGTCACAATCTTAGGGCTGGCTCACCTATGTTATCATCAACAGGGTCAGCTCTGCTGTGCTGCCCAAATGAAGTGCAGGACTCACTTGGCTGGTCAAAGGGTCAGCCAGCTCGCCATCTCTGCTCACACTAATAGTGCCCCTGGTGCTGCAAGGTACCAGGTGGACCCGAGTTTTTCTGCTTAGACCCAAGCGAAGACAGGCCCAGACCTGCATACTGGTCTCAGTGTCAGTTTGCCATGACACTGGACTGGTCCGCTTTCTGATCACAAAGAAATCACTATAGTGCCCAACTGCCTGCGGCCCTCTTGATTGGTTCATTTGGTTGAGTTCTTCCCACCCCATCCACAAGGTATGGGGTAGGGATGCTATTGATACATTTTGCCTTAGTTTTTTACGGACATAAAGGTATAATTCACAATTTTTAATAATAAATGGCCTGAAGTCGCAGGCCTATAATCCTAGAAGGTTATCGGAGGAGAGGGTGAAGCAGAAAGATCACTCTCTATTTTGACGATAGCCTGGAATATTTAACCTTTTATGAAAAATACAAGATAAAACTCTCTATGACTATGTGTACATATATTAGACTGTTTAAAGGATTTAGAAAAGCAATTAAACTGGACTACATATCAAAACCTTTGGTGTTCATGATTTCTACCTGCTTGTTTTAGTATAAATTCCAGAAACAGAAATATGGATTTGAAATATATTTATTTAGTCATGTTCTCATGTACTTGTAGCTAATATAATACCAACCACTACTCTTTCTTTGATCTGAGTGTAAACTGTGAATACTAGAAAGACTTGTGGTTTTATTATTAACAATTTTAATTAAGAAATCTAGAGTTTGCATTTACATAAAATATGTTAGAGAACGCTTGCTTTATCTATAGTGTGCACAAAAAGTATTTACTAAAAATATAGAAGTACTTACTGTAAGGGACATAATAGTGGAGAATGCGTGCTTCTGTTCTACCTTTACATCTCTGGGTATATGAGAGGAGGAAAAACATCAAGCAGATACTTCCATTATATCTAAACTAATGAGAGCATAATGATTCCAGGAATTAAAATCACGAGACAAATGGGTTATCTTGGCTTCCTAAAGGTTATCATATGGAGAAAGGGATGAAGCACCTCCTAATTATTACTTTGCAGAGAATGAATAATTTTAGCTTGAGTTAACTGAAATGCTCTTGTGTTTCCTTTAAAGTGTTTCTGCTGAGATTTATAGCATTTCTTATAAGATACTTTAAGTACATCTTTAAAGCAAGAATTGTGCTGATTTTGCACAGGAAGCAAATGAAATTTCTTGGTTTAATATTTTAAATAAGTTATTGCATTGCTTATTTAAAAGTGGGGAAATGCCTGATTGCTTTATGTAGGAAATAGAAACTCTTGCGCATTCTGTAAATTGGATAGTGAAATTGCCTATTGTCTATAACAAGCTTTTTCCCTTAGTGAGTTTCTTTTAACATATATTCTTACAACTATTGTATAAAAATCTAGACTAATATTCATTTCAGGATTTAAGTAAAAGAGAAAACTAGATGCATATTATCTAATCAATAAAAATATAATAAATGGCTTGAAATGCAGAACATTTTGAGGCTATCTTTCCTTCATTTGAAAGGTGTGATCTGTGACAAAATATTATTTTAATTATCAAAACTAAAGGTAGTACTGTAATTCATAGCTGACTTGCATTATCTTTTGTCTATTCTCTTCCACTACTGACACACCTTTCTGAACAAGGCCAGCGGTTCTTCCTGGACTAGTGCTAATAAATTTCTCATAAAGACAAAATGATATCTTAATAGATCTCAGAGGCACATACTAATATCTCAAACTTTCTACTTACCTTGATAAAATAAGATAATAAGTGACAAAGAAAATAGTTTAATCTGTATAAATATACAGCCAGAAAATCAGAAAATGAAAGAAGGGGGAGGGGGAAAATTGAGGGGCGGAAGCCTGTAGAGTGGATTCTTTTGTTGAAAGGGTTTCTAATTTGCATTTATTTCTGTCCTCTAATCTTGACCTGTCCTTCACCCAGTGCGTTGGTTTGGATGAGAATGTTCTCCATAGGACAAGCTGTCTGAAATCTTTGTCCTGAGTTGTTCGCGCTTTTGAGTGGTTTTAAAAGGTGTATTCTCACCTGCAGCAGTCTGTCACTAGAGGTGTGAATTGAGGGCACAGAGTCACACTTCATTTCCAGATTTCTTTACTGCCTCTTGTTTCACAAAGATGTAAGCTCTCAACTGCCCCTGCAGCCATGTCTGCCACTTCCCTGCCCTGCCATGGCTTACTCCTATCCTCTGAAACCACAAGTCTAAATAGATGTTTTCTTACTTGCCGTAATTATTGTGTTTTAGCACAACAGTAGACAGGTAACTAATATATTTATGAACTGTATTTTTCAATAGAAGGTACTTGGAACCTGTATTTGCGCTGAGGAAGAACAGAGCTGATAAAATAAGGGTAGTGAACAAAGGCCATTCAGTAGACAGTTTCTATGATCATGGCTAGGTAGTCTACCCATGTCTATTTATATGCCAGAAAGACTAAGAACCCAGTAGCTGTTCAATCTCAAACTGGTTTTTCCAGCAGTATTAATATCGTTCCAAGAGCCTGGACTAAGGTGGGATTCTCCTCTGTATGCTGTGAGTATGTTTTATTATCATTGGTTTAAAGAAACTGCTTTGGCCTATGGTAGGGCAAAAAAGAGCTGTGTAGGAAAATTAAATTGAATGCAAAGAGAAAAAAAAAAGGCAGAGTCAGAGAGATGCCATATAGATTCCAAAGAAGAAAAACACTGACACATTACTGATAGGGCACAGCCTCGTGGTGATACATAGATTAATAGAAATGGGATAATTTAAGATACAAGAGCTAAGTAGGAATATGCCTAAGCCATTGTCCATACAGTGTTGTAATTAATATAGTTGCTATGTGATTATTCATGTTGGGGTGGCAGGGAAACCCATGCACAGTCTCTTCTTAGACTGGGCAATTTTAGGAGTGCCTCTCTTCTTCAATCTCCATTGGAAAAATAAAGAATCTGGGTTCTGATGTCAGTGAGGGAAGATAAAAGCAGTTGCAGTAAAAGAGTGGATGCACTCGCCAGAAGGATGGAAAGCCAAAAGTAGGCAGGAAAAACAGCCGGCATGGCTTTTCCTTCAGACCTCTTTATATAGGAGCTGCCACTGGAAGGTGCTGCTTGCTATGTGGCAAGCTTTTGCCCCTCAGCTAATATTTTAATCAGAATAGATTTAAAAGCCTTTCAAGAAGCTTGCTTCTTTGTCAAAACCAGATATAATCAGTCTGACACTTAAGATGAACAATCAAAGAGTCTCTTCACTTCTGGTCTAATGAGACATTTGAAAATTCATAAGAATATATATGGGAAACCCAAGAGAACATGGAGACCCACTTGTCAAAATCTCCATTAGATTAAGCTAGCCTTCCAAAATGAGAAGGACTGGCCTGGTGGCTAATTTCCAGTGAAGTTTTCTGCTTTGATGCTAAAGTGTAAAACATAAAGTGTGATATGCAGCCCATTATTTTCATAAGCAACTGATACAGGTGAAAAATGCTAGATTTCAGTCTTTGTAATGATCATTATTTCTGGTTGTATAACTTTAGTTTACATGGGCCAAGCAAAACAATAAAAGAAAACTCAGGAAGCACAAAACAAATGGCTCAAGCAAATCATTGAGTGCACACTTAGAAAAACGATGGTAACATGTGCGCCACTCTCACATAAACCTAATTTTTGTCTAACACATGAACCAAAGAACCTCAGGAGCAAATTATCTTGGGAGATTAGTTTAAATCCCCGAATATTATATGATCTTTTAAAGATCTTCACTCACCCCACATCAGACAGAAGTCTGATCTCCAAAATATACAAAGAACTCAAGAAATTGGTCATCAAAAGAACAAATAATCCAATAAAAAATGGAGTACAGACCTAAACAGGGAGCTCTCAACAGATAAATCTAAAAAGGCTGAAAGACACTTACGGAAATGTCATCCTTAGTCATCAGAGAAATACAAATCAAAACAACTCCATCTTACACCTGTAAGAATTCCATCTTACACTGATGACAACTTATGCTGGAGAGGTTTTGGGGTAAAGGGAACACTTCTGCTTTGCTTGTGGAAGTGCAAGCTGGTACAGCCCCTTTAGATGTCAATGTGGTGATTTCTCAGAAAATTAGGAAACAACTTTCCTCAAGATTCAGTAATACCACTTTTGAATATATATCCAAAGGATGCTCAATCATGCCACAAGGACATGTGCTCAACTATGTTTATGGCAGCTTTGTTTGTCATAGCCAGAGCCTAGAAACAACCTGAATGCCCCTTGATCAAAGAATGGATAAAGGAAATGTAGTACATTTACATAATGGAGTACTACACAGCAGAAAAAAGAAACAACATCTTGAATTTTACAGGAAAATGGATGGAGCTAGAAAACATAATTTTGAGTGAGGTAACCAAGACACAGAAAGACAATTATCACACGTACTCACTCATAAATGGTTTTAATTTTTTTATTTTTTTTAATTTATTTATTTATTAAGGATTTCTGCCTCCTCCCCGCCACTGCCTCCCATTTCCCTCCCCCTCCCCCGATCAAGTCCCTCTCCCTCATCAGCCCAAAGAGCAATCAGGGTTCCCTGACCTGTGGGAAGTCCAAGGACCGCCCACCTTAACTTAGACAACAATGAGGACCCTAAGAGAGACATACCTAGATCTAATCTACATCGGAAGTAGAAAAAGGCAAGATCTCTTAAGTAAATTGGGAGCATGGGGACCTTGGAGCACTCAATCTTAAAAGGGACATATTAATCAAACCGCTCCCCACAAGGCCCAGAGTTATGTAGAAGAAAAGGACGCAAGACTGTAAAAGATAATGGTAGTGGGTAACTCCTAGGAAATCATGTGTTCCAGATACAAGACTGATATGCATAGAACTTACAGACTTGGAAGCAAACAGAATATCTGCATGCTTTCAAACCAGAAAGGTTCCAGCACTGAGAAGGATGTGGTTAAAGGTTCCCACCCATCACCAAGATGTGATCTGCAATTGATACCCACTGGCAAAAGGTAACATCAGTGTTTTCTAATGCAATCTCACTGGTATGTCAACCACCCCCCCCACCCCCGAAGGCCCCATGCTCAGGATTAGTTGGTCAAAAAAATATATTCTGGGGCCTTTCTTTTGCTTTGCTTCTGGTTTTGTTTGTTTGACTTGTGTAATTTGCTTGTTGTTTTTTCTTTTTGTTTATTTTGCCTTTTTTGATTAATGATTTTAGTTTTTTGGCTTTTGTTTCTTTCTGGTTGGGAAGGGAATGAAGTTTGGTGGCGGAGGATCTGAGAGAAATTAGCAGAGGAAAAACAAATCAAAACACATTATGTAAAAAAAAATTAAATAAAAGAATTAAAAATAAAGCCAATAACAAAAAAAAAACCTGACTTTAACTATAGGACTCTGCATGCACACACTCATACCCACAAAGTGTGTGCTCCTCACATTATCTTGTCAAATATAAACTTATTTTTTAATGATTTTAAGTTTTTCCATAAGAGAAAGATTTCCTGAGTATTCATATGCAAATAAACTGCCAGACATTATTACTTCATAAAAATACTGAATTACTTTTATATGTGGAGGTATCTGTCAATACAAATAATTTTATTAGAATAAATAGAAAAATGTGCAATTTTAAAATTTTCCATACATGAGTTGGTGAAATAAAGTGTTTTTGAGAAATAAAGGGTCAAGTCTCTTGCCAACATTAAAATGGCTCCCTTAGTTAAGATATCTTCTTCTCTGCTCCCATATCCACACTTCTTCCATCTCAACCATCCCATTCCCCCAAGCTCTCCCCAATCCTCCCCTTCTCCCTTCTTTCTCCCCATTTCCCCTTACCCCCAACCCATCCCCACCACCTGCTCTCAACTTTTGCCCGGCGATCTTGTCTACTTTCAGTATCCAGAAGGAAAAATATATGTTTTTCTTTGGGTTCACCTTCTTATTTAGCTTCTCTAGGATCACGAATAATAGGCTCAATGTCCTTTGTTTATGGCTAGAATCCACTTATAAGTGAGTACATACCATATTCTTCTTTTTGGATCTGGGTTATCTCACTCAGTAAAGTGTTTTCTATTTCCATCCATTTGCATGCAAAATTCAAGATGTCATTGTTTTTTACCACTGAGTAGAACTCTAAAGTGTATATGTGCCACACCTTCTTTACCCATTCTTCTATTGAGGGGCACCTAGGTTGCTTCCAGGTTCTGTCTATTACAAATAGTGCTGCTATGAACATAGTTGAACAAATGCTTTTGTAGTATGATTGGGAATCTCTTGGGTATATTCCCCCAACAGTGAAATTGCGGTATCCTGAGGTTGGTTGATTCCCAGTTTCCTGAGAAACCGCCACACTGATTTCCAAAGTGGTTGCACAAATTTGCATTCCCACCAATAATGGATGAGTGTTCCCCTTACTCCACACCCTCTCCAGCAAAGGCTATCATTAGTGTTTTTTGTTTTTTAATTTCAGCCATTCTGACAGGTGTAAGATGGTATCTCAAAGTTGTTTTGATTTATATTTCCCTGATCGCTAAGGAGATTGAGCATGACCTTAAGTGTCTTTTGGCCATTTGAACTTCTGTTGAGAATTCTCTGTTCAGTTCAGTACCCCATTTTTTAATTGGATTAATTAGAATTTTAATATCTAGTTTCTTGAGTTTTTTTGTGGGATTCCCAGGTGTCCGAGGGGATTTCCCCAGCTAGGTAGTTTGGCAGCAGAGGAGAGGGTGCCTGAACTGTCCTTCTCCCATAGCCTCACTGATGAATATCTTGTATATCACCATAGAACCTTCATCTGGCGATGGATGGAGATAGAGACAGAGACCCACTTTGGAACACTGGACTGAGCTCCCAAGGCCCAGATGAAGAGCAGAAGGAGGGAGAACATGAGCAAGGAAGTCAGGACCACAATGGGTGTGCCCACCCATGGAAAGGGTGGGGCTGATCTAATGGGAGCTCACCAAGGCCAGCCAGCTTTACTGGGACTGAACAAGCAGGTGATCAAACCAGACTATCTAAATGTGGCTGACAATGAGGGCAGACTGAGAAGCCAATGATAATGACACGGGGTTTTGACTCTACTGTATGTATTGGCTTTTTGGGAACCTAGTCTGTTTGGATGCACACCTTCCTAGACCTGGATGGAGGTGGAAGGGCCTTGGACTTCCCACAGGGCAGGGCAACCTGACTTCTCTTAGTACTGGAGAGTAAGGGAGAGGGGTGTGGCGGGAGGGGGAGGGAAATGGGAGGATGGGAGGAGGTGGAAATTTTTAATAAATAAAGAAAGAAATAAAGGGGCAATGAAAACAGAAAGTCTGCTGAGTAAAAAGTGATGCACATAAAGCCACAGAATATGTGCACAGTTATTATTGTTGTAGGAATTAATTAAAACAAAATCAGTCATAGTGTTATATTTTCATGAAGAATACAAAAATATGACAAGACAGATAAAAAGGTGAAAATAAGGGAAAAAATAAAACTATTGGAAGGAGAAAGAAATCACCAATGACTTTAGCAAAACAATCTGCCTCCTTTCATTCATTATTCTTTCAGAAGCTCATGCAGTTTCATTTGAAAAACTCAAACATAAATTTCGACTTTATTGCAAGAGATTCTTTTTTTTTTAGTCATCAAATGGAGATCCATTCAAGACTGTTGTTTATCATGCATCATTGAGATTGTTAGTTTCTCAGATGAGTAACTCTGTTTCCAAGTCTCTATAAATTTTCCTATGCCATGCTCTGAATTTAGGTCTATAATATACTTTATGTGAATTAGATTCATACAGTCAAAAGTGAAAAGAAATCTTAAACATACCTCTTACTGGATATGGCCAATATTGGCTCACCTTATGTTATTACATAGCTTTGCCCATTTAAAGCTTGTTCATACACTGTGCATTACTTCATTTAGAGATGATAAAATCTTTCCATTTTTCTCAGCATGAGTTATATTTCAATGAAAGGCTTGTTAACCCAATGTTCTGCAATAAATTAATGGCACAAAAATAAAATTTTATGTCTACGGTTTGTATATTTTAATATTCATAATAAAAATTACATTTTCCTAGCAATAAGATACTTCAGATATTTTCTACCACTTTCCATCCCTAAAGATGCATTTCTAGACTCCATGTATCCTCACACAATGAGAAATTGAATTCTTAACTCTGTGGGAGCATGAGATAAGTCAGTATTAGGATACTGTGATATTTTGCAATTTAATAAAGGTCGTTATCATGGTTCCTATTCCAAATGGATCAAGGATGTTGAAAAACACTAATACAGAAGGGACATGACATGAAGACACAGAAAGAAGATTGTAAGCTTCAATTCCCAGAGACTCGTGTGGGAGGGATCCCTCCTTCACCGCATGCAGAAGGACTGAATTCTGCCAGAAATTTCCCCTAAAACGCAAGTCTCCAAAAAGTAAACAAAAAGTAAATTTCTGTGGTTTAATTTACATGGTCTATGATAATCCAATCTACAGGAAACAATACTTAGTTTCTACTTTTACCAACCATGTATTTAATTAATCTTACTTTCACTATTTTCCTTCATTTGACATTTCTCTGTTCAAATAAATTTTTTATCATTGACTGAAATTTATGAATTTAATGCCATCACACAATAAATATTAGCAACTGCATATAATATATACTTAACTTTTATACAATTACCTAATGAGACTATTGATGGATTTGAACATGCCAAATCTAGTACATACAACCATATGATCTAGTTTTAAATATTTAACATAGAACTTAACACTACTAAAAAATCAACTAGTATCTTTTCATCTCTATAGGCCTGCTAAGGAGATATTAAAATATATTATACATTTTGAATTATTTAATCCTTAAACATCCCTAAATTAATAAATTTTATTCTTGTTTTATTAATAAAAAATCAAAAGCATAAAAAGGTTAAATAGTAAGTTTAGTATCACCGATCAATGAACTAACCAAACTGCTAGAGAATAATGGTAATTGCCACTTAATTATATTTTCTGAGGACACAGTTCCTGTTATAGTAGATTTGAACTAGAAGGCGTATTCAGAAAGTTATATTCAAAATTTTCATGGTTATTCTAGTATTTTTATTTTTCTAAATTAATTCATAGCTGTCTTTAACAGCATTTTTAAGACTTAAAATTTAGTTGTCATTCATAACACTTAAAATATACGTGTGTCCATGTTAATTTAGTTTTCGTTAAGGTTTTATAATAGAAATAGGAAATATCTAAATTCTGGATATTGAGGTATGTATTGTACATGTTTTACATTAAATGTGATAATAGTATAAGTACATTGCTTTTATTTCTGGAAGTCATTATCAGACATACAATCTCAGTGTTGTCCAACATGATAATCAGTGATGTTTTATGTCTTAGTTTAAGTTCTGTGAAGTTGACATTTTACCAGTTTTACAACATGACACTTCTTTTTCTGTCAGTCTAATATTATTAAAGGTGAAAATATCACTATGTAAGACATTTGAAGTCTTAGCAACAGTAGATGCTCCACTCAAAAGTGGAGACAATTATATCATAATTACAACTTATGAAATTTTAACTACGAATTAAACATTGGTTCTTACTAATATATTCTTATAAACTAACCAACTTTCCCAAATTTATCAAGCATGTATTGTTATTGTGGGGATTACCAAATATAAAGCTTTTTACAATCTTAAAAGGAAACACAGAATTGATTCAAACAGACTTCACTACTAATGAATAGTGAAGCTTTATGAAGGTGTTTGGGGATAAGATTTATGTCAACTTGCACAGAGCCCAAAGAAGAATACCTAAGACCTCTTGAAGTTATAACTCAACCAAACTGTCTTCTTGATAAGAAATAACCTATAGGAAGCAGAAACTATCAAGAAGAGTAATAGGGAGTTGTAGTTGTACTTCACATTATTTCTGTAAGGTGTTAATAAGTGCCATATAATTCTTTTAATTAAAGCATGGTAGAATGCAGGAATTTGGTAATCTGTCTCATAATGCTCATAAGCTAGTAGCAATAAACTTCACTAAATACTAAGTTTGAGAAAATGCTGTGTGGGCAGATGGTGGCTATGAGCCTCAAGTCTCTCCCAGAGCTGCAAGCAATACCATCTGCTACTCTGCTGATTCTCGTTTTCCTCATTGGTATCAAATTTAATGGAAGATCACACTTTACATTCTAATTTCACATCCTGGACACAATGATGGAAGCTGTTTCCTCCCTTGCTGTATACTTTTTCAAGCTAATAAGGGATTTAGTTCTTCCTTAAAAATTCTCCTTGGAAACTTTCACTCTTATACCTCTGATACAAAAACAAGAGCAAAATTCGCCCTCTGTATTAAACAAATGAAGACACCACATCGAGTACATGAATAGTACTTTCCCAAAGAATACATGCCAGGTAACAAAATAAAAAAAAAATAGGGAAGACTTGTAACTTTCCCAACTTACAACTTTCATATTTTTTAGAACAGAGAACATAGACGACAGGTTTCAAATTTAGACCTTAAAATTCCTGAAAGAAGGATACAGATATCAGGAAAAAGTCCTAGAAATGTTATTATGTCTGTATTAGTTAGAATTTCTGTTGCTGTAAAGAGATATCATGACAACAATTCTTATAAAGGAGAACATTTAATTGGGGATGCTTTACAGTTCAGAACTTTTGTCCATTGTGATCATGGTGGGAAACATAGCAGCTTGAAAGCAGACATGGCTCTGGAGAAGGAGACAGTAATTCTACATCTTGATCAGAAGGTAGTAGGGAGACACTGTATACCACACTGTGTAACTTGAGCATATGAGACCTCAAAGCCCATCCCCATAGTGACACACTTCCTCCAGCAAGGCTACACTTATTCTGACAAAACACATACCCTTAAGGGATAGTCCCTATGGGCCAAGCATTCAAATACATGAATCTATGGGAGCCATTCCTATTCCAACCACCAGATTCTATTCACTGGTTTCAATGGTCTTCTAGTCATAGCATAATGAAGAATTCAAAAGTCCCCCACACTCCATCACAGTCTCAAAAATATTTAAAGTGCCAAAGTTCAAAGTCTCTTCTGAAACTTTTGTGATCTCAAAACTGTAATTTGTTGTAAAATAGAAATAAAAAGTAGATCACATACTTCTAACACATGTCAAACAGGATATACATTACCATTCCAAATTTGAGAAATGGAGCATACTGGACCAAACAGGACCAAGATCAGCTGGGAAGTTTCTAAACTCTTTATCTCCATGTCTGATGGCAAAGTACTCTTCAAATCTCCTACTTTTTCAGCTTTGTTGATCGCAATACACTTCTTTCTCTTATGTTGGTTCCACACCCTGTTAGCAGATTTTCTTAGCAGATATCCCATGGCTCTGACATCTTCAACATCTTGGGGTCTCCAACTTGATCCATGCTTTGCCTTCACAGCTTCACACAGTGTCCTCCCTAAGTCTCTATTCAGGGACATCCCTGACACATGCCTGGCCTTGTTGACTTTCCTTAGTCAAGGAGGGGGATTTTATAAACTCTCTCTTCAATCCTTGACTCTAAAGCAAGAAGTAAGTGGTCAAAGCTGCCAACTTCTGCTACTTGATGAGGTTGGAACATGGCTTCCGTATTCAATTACATCTCCATTAGTTTTCTGATTTGGGTTTCCTTCACTGCCTAAACTTGGCTGTCCTGGAACCTGTTCTATACAATGAGCTGGCCTTGAATTTAGAAATTTATCAATCTCTGACACCTGAATGCTGGGATTAAAGGTGTATGCCTGACTCTAAGTACTTCCTTTTCAGGAGTTGTAAACTTAACTGGGTGGGGTCTTGCTCTGAGGTTATCATTTCCTTTATTCAATTTAACACCTGGTTCCTTCATTCTACTTTCTAGTTACCCTTTTCTTCTTAATCTATATATTTTGTATTTTTACCTGTGTAGCTTGCTCCTTTTCATTATAAATCTTCATAAAAGTGAACACTATTAACCACATGACAAATTCTGTACTAGACTATTTTCAGATTTCTTTTGCCAGTGCAATTAATTCAAATATCTATATTTTAGACACAGGCAGGCTTTTGGACAAGGGCAAAAATACAGCTACATAATTAACCAAAATATCACAAAACAGTCTGACGCCCTCATACTAACATTCTTCTCCTCTGAAATCTCTTGATCCATGCCCCCACAATTGAAATCACCAGCAGCACTAACTTCCATGTCTCCCATGTTCCAACTTGTTTTTGTTTTGTTTTGTGTATTATGTTTTTTTTTTTTCTTGAGACAGGGTTTCACTGTAGCTATTGAGCCTGTACTGGACCTAGTTCTTGTAGACCAAGATGGCCTCAACCTATAAAGATAGAGAGATCTACCAGCCTCTGTCTCCTAATTTTGGGATTAAAGGTGTACACCACTACTGCACAGCTCCATGTTCCCATTTGTACAGCCCATTAAGGCCTGCTTAAAGCATTCTACTGTTTTCCTAATAAAATTAATCAAATCTACATTCCTTGAACCAATGGTCACACATATCACAACAAATCCTCACTCCTGGTACAGATAAAAATAAATTTCAACATGCTTGTAGAAAAGACTAAAAATTCTTTTCATAAAAGCATTAAATTAACAAAATTTTACTTTCAAACAAACTTAGGAAATACCACCAGCAAGACTTGTTTATTGATACCTGCAAAATACTTTTCAGAAAAACTAAAGGAAATCAAAGCAAATGAAGAGACCTTTCATGTTATGAAAAGACAATTCATTGCTAATTGATTTATAAGTTCAATACAATCCATGTCAAAATCCCAACAGAAATTTTATTGAATTTGACAAATTGAGCTCAGAATTTATACAGAAATAAAAATAATGAGCAGCAGAAAAAATAATTCAGAAAAAAAAGAAAAAAGTTGGAGAAGTTAAACTAAAATTACAATTTCAGAACTGACCACAAAGCACAACAAACTCTAGACTATTCAACTGGTGAGAATATTAGTGTACAGCCAATGGGAAGAGCAGATGATATGCAGTAAATGTCTGCATGTACATGTTAGTGATTTTTAGTAAATCAATGCAAGTTAATGTGGACAAAATATTTCAACACACATTAGTGTTTTAATTATATATCAACATAATAAAATAAATGTTTACATATTTTTATTTGTTTCCACACCATGAGGTATAAGAAAAGCTAAGTTCTCTCAAATATATATTTGATAAATATAAATATAAATGTAGACTATATGGAGAATTATTATACAAACTTAAGCCAATATTTTTATTCAAAAGAAAAGAAAATTACAACATATATTGAATCAAAGAAAACGTCACTAGCTAATATAAAATTAAAGACAATATTAGTAGTCATTAAAGAAACACCAAATAACTTCCTGATAAAAGGATTGAAAAATTAGCTCTTCAGTTAATAGTACTTGCTTATGAGACCTAGTTTCATTTTCCAAACTTTAATGGCAGCTCACAATTGTGTGCAACGGTAGTTCCAGGGATCTGGACTCCAAAATCTCCCAGCATACATGTAATACACATACAATACAAGCAGACGAAACACTCAGGCACAATTAAGTAATTTAATCTTAAATTCTGGATAAAATGACCAACTGTACACTGTCATGACCATAACCAAAATATAGGCAATACTAAAATTGGAAAATATGTAGAGACTTGAAATTGTTGGTTTTGCCATTGAAAATATATTTCCCAAGCACTTGAAAAAAATTTGTGTCATTTTTAAATTTAAATACATAACATTTGAATATTAAGCCTCCATTTATATGAAAGCATATAACGCTTTACTTGTAACTGCACGAACTAATTAAATGTGCATAAAAGCTGTATTCTTCATAGTCTGTAAATGTAAACAACTACATATCTATTAGTAGGTGGATACATATTAAATTTTACTGTAACCATATGAATGAATACTGTTATTTATTAAAGAGAAATGAACTAATGATTCATGTAACAACATGCATATATTTCAACATACCTACTCTAAGTAGATTGGATGAACATAGAGAGTATACTGAAAATATAAAACTATAAAACTCCAAAAATAATAAACCAAATAAGTATGACAGAATATTTGCTGGATTCATGTGATGTAAAAGAAACTTAAGACTTAGGACAAGAGAAATAACAAGTCCATAAGGAAACTTTGAAAGAAGATTTCACTATTTTAGTTGCTACAGTTCCACAGATGTGTGTGTGTGTTTATATTTATATATCAAAATAAAACAATTAGTACAGTGTGTTAATTATATTTCTTAAAACATTAGAAATAAAATGTCTAGTATATTTTCCTACTGTAAGATGTCAAAGTGGTGAAATATGGTGTCCAATCCTGTAAAAGCTCACCCCTTAGCCCCTGAACATACAGAATTACAGACTTTTACTGAGTAATAGAAAAGTTACTTAAGGTCCAATTTCTCTGCTGAAATGAAGAGTTGTATTACTGTAAAGCCTACTTTAAGTGTCCTAAAAATATAAATAAGTTTTAAAATTTTTGAAAGTATAGTAGGAAGAACAGACTGACTTTACTTTCTTGTGATTTTTAACATGACTTGGTCATGGAGAGCATTTTTTTTAATGGAAAAGAGAATTCAGTTTAACAGATTTAAAAAGATTATTTTTATGTTGTGATATTTCATATGAAATGAAAGAATGACAACATGGGTGAAGAGGACATTGTCCCTAACTAGTAAGGACATTGGTGGTATTCGCACTTACAACAATACACACGTGGGCAAGAAAACTTCATTGTCTAGGTTGTATCTTACACTATAAAAGGCTGAATTTTATCAGATAATGGGAAAGTACTGTCTACCTCTGAGGTTATATTTCCAGAAGGCATTTAGGATATGAATGCTGGAATTCCAATTACCACTTTTTAGATATGTAGGATTTTGCCAGTTTTTTTCAAACGATTTCATTAGAGTTTGACTAAAATCCATCACATGTTTTAGAAATACATTATTGATAAAATAATCATATGGTACATAATATGTTAACAGCATACTTATCAATACCATACACACATACATGTTCATATGATAAAAATTATATTTCTAGATGAAAATAAGTCCTTACCACGCAAATACACATCAGTCTTATTAGATTGACAGTTACTCCATTTCTAAAATAAATAAAATAATCCATAATGTTATAAATTATTTTGTCTATATAATATAACTATATACTCTTTTCATGAATGTATTTGAAAATGCATCTTGATGAATAAATAGTACTTATATTAATTTCAACACAACTTACATAAGAATCATATGAAATATTGTCTAAGTATATTTGGTATTGATTTCCAATACCCCATCCTAATTTTCATAATTCTAAAATCTTCTTTCACAAAGTCTGTACCACATCTCATTCCACTCCAAAGCACATCAATCTGAGCATAAAGGACCACAGAAGTCTGTCTACCATGATGATGATGAGTGACAGGTTGTGTGATAGTGAGCGCTAATGGCTTGACAGTTGAGGTAGCTGATTCCCAAACAATACGACGCTGACAAGTTTGGATCCATCTACAGATAGTATTAATGACCAAATCCACAACATATCCTTTGATTTGTTTTGATGCTAAATATAGTTTCTATACTATGAGACTTAATATCCAGGACATAGAAAAAAGAATAACGATACTTCCCAAGATTTTATGCTGAAATGGTTCTATTATTTGTAACTAATTTTAAATGCTATCTGACAATATGTTTCTAAGCTATTATCATTTTGAACTTTCACAGTATGTTGTTATTTTAGCACAGTGTAAAATCTTTACACCAAAACAAGTGTAAACATGTTGAATTGATGCAAGCTATCAGGCAGTTTTCAGCAGCATTTCTCCTAAATTTCTTTCCCAGTGACTATTTTATACAGAACAATTTACATTTTAGGAGACAGAGATCTACATACCACTGGCTCTACTGGGCAGAAACTCAAACACATTAAGATTTGCGTATTTATAGAAAGCCATGACTTCTTAAGGGAGAGAGTTTCATTTATTTTTATTATGAACATGGAAGCATTTTAATTGATTTGGAAAATTATTTACTTGTTATTTTATTGAGGCTTCAAGTTTTATGGTATCCAAGCCATTCCATAGACACTCTATCTCTATTCACTTAACTGAAATATCCTAGCAAATATTCAAACTGATCAATCCACTTGTTATTTATTTCCCTATGTCTAGAAAATTTTAAACCAGAAAATATTGGAATTGAAAATCAAAAATACCACTGAAGTGCTTTTTTCCAGTACCTGACTATGGCAGACAGCTGTGCCTATGTGTCAACCCTACCATATTCTACTTCATGAATACCACTAACCTCACTATCTGCTTCTGTCTGCTGTGTGCTCTACTGATGCAACTACATAGATCATAGACATTTTGGATAAAGAAAGACAGTCTAACAAGCTGGGTCAAGGAAACTTTCTCAGAAAGAATTTTCCAATGAGATGAAAAAAAATCATAGATATGAGAGTTGGTAAACATTTCTGAATACAGTATAAAATAGTTTTAATCATGAGAGAAAAAGTAGAAACTCCATGAGCATCTAACAGACAATATGACTTGATTTTCAGCTATATCTTTATCTTTTTTCTTTGTCTAAATTCTACTTTAATTGGTTTCTTGAGCTAAATCTATTTCCTAATGATGCAACACATGAAATATTAATCTAGTTTTAATTTAAAACATAGGAAAATTGTTGCATATATTATTTATTAGATAGTGTTCTCTTTTTATATTAAATTAATTCTTTCACAATTACCCTACACAACAGTATTTGTATCGTACTTCACATTTTATAAGTGAAGAAGCTGTGGCATTGGGGGATTATATTGTTTCCACCTTGTTTATAACCCTTTTATAAATGGTAGCTGAAGGAAACACCTGAAATAATAAAAATGTATCTAAAACATAAAAAAAAATATTTCAACTATTCTACCAAACTCTATTACAGACTTAAAAAAAGACAAAATACAATAGGCTTCTTATTACTACCATTACAACCAAGGAGAATAAAGCAAAACATAAGCCAGCTGTAGTTAGAAACTTAATGTCCCCCAAAGGGTGCTTGTTAAAAGGGTGGACTCAATCTGTACTATTTAACAATGTGGGTGAACCTTTGGAAAGGAGAATTTGCTGGAAAAAAAAAAACTACTCTCACAGGGGCTGGGATGTTGGAGGTTCTATCAACATGCTGTTTGCTAGCCTCTGCCTCTCTCTGTTTTTCTCATCCACCAAAAGGTGAGCAATTTTGGCTCCATTGTGCATTGTACTATTACCCATTAGGTTCTTCCTAAACACAATTCTGAAGACAGTGGACTAACTGCTCTGACAACACAGGTCAAAATAAACCTCTGCCCACTCCCTTTCTGTCTTTAGGATATTATACAATACTTTAGTAGCATGATTATGAAAAATGTACCGCGAAATTCCACTCCAAGAAAACCAAAATTTTTACTCCGTGTGTTGACTTTACATCTAACACATTAATGTTTCTCACCAATTTTCTTTTATATCCTAACAATCGATAATCATAGAATTTAAGTTCATCTTTCTGTTTAGTCTTCTAAAGCTCAGAAAAATTACATAAGCTGTTTGTTCAGTTAAAGATCTGAAAAAAATATTTATGTTTCCTGTCATTAAAGGACATTTTAAAAAGCACTTTTTTTGCACTCTTATGTGATCAAAAATATCTTCCCTTTCAAAGGATGAGGCTTGTCAGCAACTCACTCTCCCATGGAAACAGCTGTGCATTGCTTGTTTGAACATATTTGCTTAAGAAATACAAAATTATTAACATTCTAATCCTCTAACCTTTTAAAGCAAGCCAGCTGTGATTATTCACAGCTAGAGCACAGCCTTTGGTTCCAGCTTTGTAGAAACTTCCTCCTTTGATTTCCCAGAGAATATTATCAAAATGATTTGATATTCTGTGTCGGAACTCCGTGCCATGAGCATAACAACCTGCACTATTGCCCCTAAGAATTGCAGTACTATACAAATTTACAGCCCTGGTTTCCTGAATAGTAATGATATCTCCATGCATTTTCTTTATTAACAGAAAACTTACTATAATCATATGTTTAAGATTCCTAAAAATTGATTTAAGCAGTTTACAAATATTAACTAGTTTAATCCTCATGAAGTAGATACTATTATCACCCTTGCTATTTTTATAGTATTAAGAAAATATGCCAAAGAGATGCTAAGCAAATTGCCAAGGGCCACGCATCTGGTAAGTGCCAATGCCAAGATTCAAACAGAGGCCTTCTGGCTTAAACCCCTCTGCTTATTATCATTACATTCCAGCATTGCATGCGATGAATTAGTAGAGATGCTTATTTTTCTTTGTAAAATCACCAAAAATCTAGGAGGAGAACGGCAATTATTACTCTTTCTGACAGCTGGACATCACAGCACCAAGTTTAACACGGACCTGGTCCCAATGTTGCATAAAAATAAGGGCGGGAATTGAAGCCAGCGTCCCCGCCCCCTGCTCCTCCCAAGACCTTACCCTGTATGCGACTTGTTTCCCCAGAAAAACATACACTGCCCAAAGAGAATCATTGTCTTTCCTGCTTTCTATTCCGTCATCATTTGGCATAAGCACGGCAGTAGCCACTCTTTACATTTTATTTCTTAACAATGCAATACCACATTTTGCCCCAGTGAACCACTGCTTGGCTCCAAATGAAGTGTCAGACCTTGTTGACTCCACATGGGAAGCCTTACTCTTTTTGAGGAGTGGGGAGATGGGGGTGAGGGTAGGTAGGAGTAAGGGAGGGGGTGGGAATGGAGAAAGCTATGTAAAATGAGAAAAGATTGTATTCAAAAATTCTTTTTTTTTAAATTTTTATTGAGCTAGACATTTTTCTCTGCTCTCTTCCCTGCCTCTCCCCTCCCCCTTCAACCCTCCCCCAAGGTCCCCATGCTTTCAATTTACGCAGGAGATCTTGTCTTTTTCTACTTCCCATGTAGATTAGATCTATGTATCTCTCTCTTAGTGTCCTAACTGTTGTCTAAATTCTCTGGGATTGTAATTTGTAGGCTGGTTTTCTTTGCTTTATATTTAACAACTACTTATGAGTGAGTACATGCGATAATTGTCTTTCTGTGTCTGGGTTACCTTATTCAAAATAATGTTTCCAATTCCATCCATTTTCCTGCAAAATTCAAGACGCTATATTGTCTGCTGTGTAGTACTCCATAGTGTAAATGTACATTTTCCTTATCCATTCTTTGGTCAATGGGCATTTATATTGTTTCCAGGTTCTGGCTATGGCAAACATTATGTATTCAAAAATTCTTAATAAAAACGTGAAAAAATGGGAGGTATTTTTGGCAGATACTGTATTCCAGAAGGATCTACTTTTCTTATAATACTCTGAACATTTCTTTTTTATTGTCTGGGTTTTCCTTAGAGCTATTTAAAAGCTGATTTACCTTGTACTCTAAATACATTGGGGCCAAATTATTGTTTTTCCCTAATACTAATACAGTTTTAAATGGTTTTCATTGTTTACCTCTGTCCCATCTAAGGAATTTATAATAACTTTTCTTCATTTCATCTGTTTTATTCTCTCACTTCAGACAACCAATTAAATTGATAATATATGTGTTTATTCTGCTCTCCATATCACTCAGTAATCTTTTCCAGTCCTCCATCTCTTTCATAGTGAATGTTCAGTTCTGGATTATTATATTCATATAGACCTTCCATGATAATTTAAAGATATAATTTTCCATACATAGTAGCTTCTCTTATTTATTAGATCACAGTTTATTTTACAAACATCCCCGGTATGAAACTGACTAAAAGTTCAATAATCAAAGTACATACTGCTTTTTGCAGATGACAGAAGTTCAGTTTGAATTTTCCATCTTGTTGGTTCACAACCCATAAACACATATCCAGAAAGTTTGCCGTCATTTTCTGGCCCCATCAGGTGCCTTCATTCAAGGATACAGACACACCGACATACAGATAGACATATAGACAAACATACATACACATGATAAAATAAATATTTTAAAAAGCAAATATCTCTTTTCATGTGTGATACCTTTGATTTATTTCTTGATTGTAATTTTTCTGAATAGTTATATCATTATTCCATGTTTTAAATATAACATTACTGATATCCATCAAATTTCATTGATAGAGGTTTCTGCAATGCCTGGTTCCACAGCCATTCAGTCCCCCCAAAATACACAGAGGCCTACATTAATTGTAAACTGTTGGCCTAGTAGCTCAGGCTTCTGATTAAGTAACACTTACATATTAACCCATAATTCTTGTCTGTGTTAGCCAGGTGGCTTGATACCTTTATCAGTGAGGCATTTTCATCTTGCATCCCCTGCATCTGGGTGATGTCTGTAAACTGAGCCTGAATTCTCCTATTCTGGTTGCTCCGCCTATAATTCTTGCATGGTTACTGGCCAATCAGCTTTTAATTAAACTAATACAAGTGACAAATCTTTACAGGGTACAAGACCATTGTCACACAGTACTCCCCCCCCCCTTTTGGGGTGACCATCGAGGGAGCAAGATGTCTCTGTTAACTTAGGTAAAATTATATACTTCTGGGGGTCTTTGATGGAGTTGAAGAATAGATAGTTATAATTATAGTTTGCCTTAGTTATGATAAAAATAAAGTAGTTATAAATGCTGTAACTGTAATTCTTGATTGAATACTGTTTTTATATGTAAGTTTATTATGTTAAATTTAAAATCTTTTTTATTTAGACAGAAAAGGGGAGATAATGTGGGAAGTCGTTCTGCATATATATTGATTTTATTGATTAATAAATAAAGAAACTTCTTTGGCCTGTGATAATGCAGAGAGGGGCTAGGCAGGAAAACTAAACTGAATGCTGGAAGAAAGAAGATGGAGTCAGTGAGAAGCCATGGAGATGCCAAAGGAGAAAGGCTTCCTGACTCAGTGGTGTCAGTAAAAACTGCACAGTTCCTTTAAGAAGGCTTCCTGGTCTGTGCTAGTTGCAGAAACAACTTTGACTCTTTTGGAAGGTCTGTCTATAGAGCATTTAAATGGGGTTGTGACCAGCATGTTACAATTTGCTTCCTAGTGACACAGACCCCATGTGACCTTGGATCTGGGGCAGAAAGAATGACTCTCAGAGATAAGAGAACATGCATCCAGCATGTTGGACTGGGTGGAACAAGCAGGGAAGACAGCACAGTTGGTCCTAGAAATGCACACTTAGCATTACAAAAAAGGCACTTTGGACCAGACAATAAATACAGATATACAATAAAGACAGATTCAGATAAAAAAAAAAAAAGAAGACCTCAGAATGGGACACAGTGTGGGATAAATGTATGTGGGCTTGGGACAGAGAATAGAAAGAATATAGAGAGTTATAAAAAGAAGTAAATAGTTTTTTTTTTAAAAAAAATCTTTAAAGAGATAGTACAGAAAGTCAAAGATTGAAAAAGTAAGAAAATTAAGCCATGTTAAAATAGAATATATACAGGGAGTCTGGATTATGTATACTATTGTGTTTTCTATGAATTTTTTGACTGTGAATGAGCTAAGTACAGAGAGACATTTTATTGTACGTACTGCTAAACTAAACATATATATATATATAAAATTAAAAGTATTTGACTTCAAAATTTGGGTCTAAAGATAAGTTGCTTTGAAAAAGTGGTTCTTCTTTTGATTAATACAGAAGATGAGAACCTATGGATTCCTTCCAGACTAATGTGGTTTAATGGACCAAGATCCCCCAAATGTTGCCATGAACACCCCCCAAAATTACTTTGCCCAGCAAAAAGCAGGAAGCAGTTTGGAGAGTCTAAGCTCAAATTCACAAATATTGTTTATAAATGTTTGTTTACATTTAAAGAGGGCTATGGTATAGAGATTTACATTGACATAGATCTTGGCTTATTGGGGATCTTGAATAAGGTATGGTGTTTGTGCAACACATTTAAATATAATGTATTATTAAGAAATACAGATTAATAGTTAGTCATCTATAATAGTATAGCTTGTAGTCATGTTAGTCAGGTTTTCTATATATAGAGAGAAATATTTTAGTTAAATAATATTCTTCAAATCTTTCAGAGACATTCAGAATATGGCATTTAAAATGTTTTAAGAACTTTGAACTTTTTATGAAAATGAGACACATCTGCTACTGGCAGCACCAATCTACTTCAAGAAGATGATGGGCATCAAAGAGGCTCCTTATGAAATTTGTTAGCTATTTGGGTAAGAAACTGCTCTTGATTGAACTGTATAAATTGAACATGCAGGACCCACAGTAAAATGACTGCTGAACTTGCCTAAAGTTGAGATGGTCCTTCAGGTTTCCTGCTTCATGAAAGAACAAAAAGTGTGTGTTAGACATTCATCAGAACACAGAAGAAAGTTACTGACAAACTGCCAATATAAGTGGGAACTGTCTTTGAAATTTCCTGCTTAATGGAAAAGTTAAGACATACACTATAAGCCTGTAGGTTGAAGATGGAGGCCACAATGGTACAGAAGATCTTTCGGTGACTGGCCAGGTAGCAAGATGTCTCTGTCAATTCTAGAGTTTTGGAAGTTGCTTACAATGCACTTTCTGTTTACTTAAGCAATAATATATCCTTCTAGAGTCTTTGATGGAGTTGAAGAATTTATAGTTATAGTTTTCCTTAGTTATGATAAGAGATAAAGTAGATATAAATGTTGTAACTGTAAATCTTGCTTGATACGTGTTTTGTTTTATGTAATTTTGATTTGTTAAAGTTAAAACCTTCCTTTTTATATAAACAGATAAGGGAATATGGTGTGAGAAGTCCTTCTTTATATGTGTTGCTTTATTGGTAATAAAGAAGCTGATTTTAGTGAATGGCTTAACAGAACATAGCCAGGCTGAAAGAGATATATAGAGAGAGAATAGGCAGAGTCAGTGAGAACACATGTAGCCCCACTGGAGACAAAACCAGTTGGATACTTGCTGGTAAGTCACAGCCATGTCATTATACACAGATTAATACAAAGGGATTAATTTAAGATAACCAGAAATACGCCTAAACTATTGGCCAAACAGTATTGCAAATAATATAGTTTCTGTGTGATTAGTTCATGTCTGAATTGCCAGGAATGAGCACACAGCCTCCCCCACATTTCAAAGTTAGCATCAGTTATTCACCTTTTTTGCTAGCTCTACATAGGGTGATCATCTTTAGGAGTGTTTGACAGCCTTATGTTAACACGTCATTGCCAAGGTTTCAGTATTTGTCAATATGTTAAGATAAACAGCAGAACCTCTGTTCTAAAAAGTAACTCATTTACCTATGCCAAAATTTTGTACATGCCATTTAATTGAAACCACTTAATTTCATTCAAATTTGCCGGTAAATGTCAAGTTTTAGAGTCAGAATTTCCATTGTAACATTTCAATAGTATTTTTCTTAAGAAAAAAAAACTGTCAAAGAGTCAATTAAATCTCATCGATTTGGGATTGGAATGCAGGGAAGAAAATATTATGCTTGTATATACTCTCCATCTTTTGAAAGAAGTAGCACTACAGGATGCATGACCTATCTCTAGTGACATCTACAGGGCTACTTAGTGTGGTCTTGGTTAATACAGTCTTAAACATAACAGGGTGAAATAATATCACCAATGTAAGAAAAATGTCACAAATGTTAGTGCTTTGAAGTGAACAGTTCAGATAAAGAATTTGATTCATTCTCTCATTGACAGAGAGATAAAATTCTCTTATAATTAGATTTGTGGTTTTTAGAAATCAACATTTATATTGCTGTATCTAGAAAAAAAAACTAATTGCTCTTTTCTATTCCACTGGATGTTTGTCGAGGGAATACGTTAAAAGGATATAAATATTTAACAATGAAGGTGAATAGACAAAGGTGAATTCAATAGAGTTTCACAAAGTTAATAGGATAAAAACTGTACAAATAACCTAGTTGAATTTTCATAGCAACTTCCTAATGATGACACTTATATGCTTTGCGCCTAATATTTAAGGACAAAATTAATATCACTAATCAATTTTATTATATATGATAAGTATCCCAGAGGTTATGCTGACTTTCAAAAGGTTTACTCTGAATTGGCCTGGTGAACTAATAGCCAGTTTTT
>NC_022016.1:29877695-29881815 GCF_000317375.1 Microtus ochrogaster
ATATTTAATTCGTGTGTTAATATTTGAATTAGGCTAGGATTGTGTCTTAAGGTATATCAGTATGAATAACAATTGCAGTTGTGAAAATGAACAACATAGTCTGACTTAGTATGTTTTGTAAAATCTCATGTCTCATCTGGAAATAAAATATTTGTGAAGTGCGGTCAAATAAATTGTTCTTATAAAAAAAATAATAAAAATATAAAACACATTATAAGATATCATATGAAGTCCTTAAAGAAATTGAAATGCGTAGAAATATACAAGAGAAATCTAGAAAAACATGTCTACTTGGGTAGAAGGATTCTCAAAGGACCCACAACTAGCATAACAACTGCAGAGGAAAAGGACAGCTAGGTTTGAGGAGATTCGGTTTGTATGGAGAGAATGACCTTCATGTAATGAGCCTGAATGTCTTTTGGCCAGCAACACAGTGATGCCTAAGAAAAGCTGGAAACTGACAACAACCTAGAATCTATTGGAATTTTTTCAGTCGTTTCTGGATCTTGATCACCACAATCAGCCATAGACTATTTGAGACAAATAACTGGTCCTCTCATCCTGCCCCCTCATCTCAGGAATGCCCTGCTTACCCATTTCTAGAGGATTCTTGGAAATGTTGTACATTGATAATAGTGATTCCTTTATGTTTAGTTTTAAATATAATTGGCAGTTTTAGAAATCTCTGTTTCAGGTAATATCTTAAAGTTTTTAGAAAAAGATTATTGAGAACTGTATTTACTTTACATTCAAGGTAGAGAGTTTATGCTTTATCCCAACCAATACACATAAATTCAGAAATGGAACAAAATTATACAATCTTTTCTCTTTTGTGTCTAGATGATAAAAATAAAACCGTGGTCTATGAGATACTGAAGTATTTCTAGTTATGCAATGATAATTGTTTTTTCCTCTTTTTTAATTAAAACTTTATTATAAATAACTTGCAAATAAAAAATTAACAAGCCAAAGTTAATCAGACTCAGAGTCCATAAATCTCTAAGAACTTGCTTTTCAGTTAGGGCAATCATTCTGAAGCTGTATCTAAGGACAAAAACAGTTACTAAATAAGAGTTATTAAATAACTACAAGAAAATGAGTAAAAACTGCATACTATGAAGTTTCAATCCACAGCTTACCTTATTATATTAATTATATTATTGTATCTCCAAATAAGTATTTAGTTATCTCTCAAGAATACACAAAATATATTTATTTTCTAACATTTAAATGTTCAACATAATGAAGGATTATAACACTGTATATTTTGGGGTGGCATTTTAATAGAAAACATTAGAACATTGAAATTTGAACTTTAGTATCAATCGGTATGTACACATGTATTTTTAGCATGTGCCATGGAACACACAAATCTAGAAAGATGTGTACTTCAATTAAATAAAACATTTCCTACCATTTGTATATGTGTGAAAAGTTAAGAATTGAAATACCTAAATTATATATAAATATATAAATCCTTTATGTGAATGTAACAACCATGATTATCAATTTTGTATATGTTATCATTTTCAAGTTTGACTTTTCCCTCATTTTATTATTTTAAAAATACAGTTTACCATAGAATACACTAATCTTTATTTTATCAGATAGGGCTGCAAAATAAAGGTGCTTATATTAGATGATGTGAAGGGAGGATTATCGTCATAATGCATTATATTTATTTTACTCTAAAAATTCCTATGGGGCATACTTATCATTGCAGCAACACATAATAAAAGATGCTTAACAAAATACGGACTTGTATATTAGTTAGCCTAGACTATCCTTTTTGAAGTCACAGGTGAAGGATATCACCATGATCCAAACACTCATCTTTATTTAACACTTGTTACTCCTTTATCTTCATAGTAGTTTTAAGCAACCATAATTGCTATTATTCACATTGTAAATATGCAAAAATTAAGAGATGAGTTGTTTTGCTACATGGTCAGTGTCATGGTGCACAAATGAACAATTACAGAAATTAAAAACATGCCTTACAATGTTCTCCATACAAACCAAACCTTCATGTTATATATAAGAAATTTTAAAAGTTATTCTCTATTATTGGCAGTCTTTCCATTTATTTTGTAAGTTACCCCCCAAAAGGAAGCAACTAAATATTTTTTATCTTAGAAGCACATAACAATAGGTATGTTGTTTATATATTTTTTAGAGATAACCAATTAATCTTTGATTCTCATCTGAGAAATCACTGGAACATGAAAAAATGTATTTGTAGAACCTGGCAGGTACCCCAACCCTAGCAATGAGGATATGACTCAAGCTAACAAAGAGACTTAATGGGAAAGAAAATCATCGCAATGGAAGACAATGAAGCATGAACATCTTCATGAGCTTTTCCCTTCCTCATTACCATGTCTATTGGTTCTTGCTCAAGTAATGTTTAGGCATCAATGTTGGTTGGTGTGTGTCTTCTAGAAATGTCATGGAAAATGTAACTATGAGTTCTCATCAGTGTTTTTTTTTTTTTTTATCCTTTACCAAATGCTTCAAAATGAGCCCACTTGAAAAGCTGTAATTAGTCCTTCACCTAGCCGTCCATGCATCGTGAGTACAGAATTCTGTTAATTAAATGAAGCTGTAAGTGACAGGACGTTAAATCAAGCATATCATAGGAAGAAGAATGGCATCAAACATACACTCATAAGCATTACAATTTTTCTAGTAGAGTTCTTCTGAAAATATTTTGCCAGACCACTGGAGCTGTTGAATTTCTTTTTCTAAAGCCTTATGTTTTACATATACATATCTTCTCAAGCATTGGCAGAGTAATTGTGACATATTAACTAAGGTAAGTCTTATCTTGAGTTTCATAGAGCTCGATGGATAATCTTGTTAAAATTTGACAAAAATGTTTAATGACAAGTTTATCTAGAGAGCTTGTAGTGTTGTTATACTATATCAGATGTTGAGTTGTAATTATTGCCTCTGTTTTGAATGGTTTCTAATTTTGAGTATGCTGTGACAAGCATCTGGTTTTGACATTGCCCCCTATATGCAAATAATTGCTGAACTCGTTTTCTGGAACAGATTTAATTGCTAATGAAGAAGTTGGAATTTATTCCTCAGTGAGGTACTACACCTAAAATCTAGAGGTTCTTGTGGAGATTAACAGGGTCTTCTTTATGCTGCCATGAAGACATGGAAAAAAATGTCTTTAATGTTTAGTTTATTCTTTTAAATTTGATTTAATATTTGGGAAATTTTGTACATGAAATTCTATTTAAGTCATCTCAACTCTCTCCTTCTCCAACTCCTCCTGTGCTCTTGTATCCCTCTCAAATTCATGACTTTCTTCTTCAATTATGATGGTTTTAGACACACACACACACTTAGTTTCCTTATTCCATTTGGTTTGTTAATATATATATATATATATATAGAGCTGACAGTTTGTGATTGGATAACCAATCTTTTAAGAGGCTCATCCCCAGAGAAAACTGAACTCTTTTGACAGTCATCAATTGCCTGATGATCTCCATCTAGCTGACCTTCTGAAACTCTCCCCTTCCACACTGGTAATGTTGCCTGATGTTGCCATTGTTTTGGTCTTGTTTGGACAATCATATTGTTGAGATTTCAAGGGTACAGCATTTCTAGCATATGTAGAAGAAACTACCTATAAGCATACATTTTGGCTCTCTGGTTTTTATAAACATTCTTTTCCCAGCTTCTGAGATATTCTCCAATTCTTAGATTTAAGAGTTTCATTGTAGATGAACCAATATGCATTGTATATGGATAGAAAGTTTTTAAGGGAGAGAACTTTGTTATTAATGGTGTGGGGAAAATTATCTCAGCACTACCTGAAGAAATCAATATGAGAAATACAATTCTTACTCATTTAGAAGAGTTATAATTTAGATGTATAACAGTATCTATACCGAACAATATTACAATAACTCTTGGCTTTTTAATCAAGCTTTATAAAATATAAACCCATGAATAAATATAAAATAAATGCACAATAGCTTGCATGTTGGGTGATATGAGCACTGTTTTACAAAGTATTTTTATCTTTACTCTTTTCTTTTTTTAAATTTATTTATTTATTAAAGATTTCTGTCTCTTCCCCGCCACCGCCTCCCATTTCCCT
>NC_022016.1:29882916-29889486 GCF_000317375.1 Microtus ochrogaster
AGTGTTCTGTTCAGAAAGTCTTCTCCTGTGGCATTAAGTGTAATATTATTCCTTACTTTCTCTTCTATCAGTTTTAGTGTATGTGGTTTTATGTTGAGATTTTTCATCCATTTTGATCCATTTGCAGTTGAAACTTGGGCCGGGTGATGAGTATGAATATATATTTGGATTTTTCTACATGAAGTTATTCAGTTTGACTAGCACCATTTTTTGAATTTGTCAGTTGTGTACTTCTGGCTTCTTTATAAAGAATCACATGTCTATTTGTATCTCGGTCTTCAATTCAATTCCATTGATCAATGTGTCTGCTTTTGTGCAAATACCCTGCTGGTTTTTGTATATATATACACATATATGTGTATATATATATATATATATATATATATATATATATATATATATACGGTATAATTTGAAATTTGGGATAGAGATATATCCTATCTCTATCCTGTTCTTTAATTTTTGAGGATTGTTTTAGCTATTCTGGGTTTTGGTGTCTTCTTATGAAGCAGAGACTTGTTCTTTTCTGTAAATATGCTTCAGACCAAAAAGAATACCAACATTCTGTAGATATCATTCTTTGGTATTCAGGTTTTAGCTAAACCTCATAGAAAATTTTATTGTTAGAAAGAGTTGGAAATACAATATCATGGACTAAGGAGATTGTTCAGTTGGTAGCCCTTACCACAAATATATTTGCACCCGAGTTCAGACTCTAAAATCTAAATAAAGCTGTATATGATAATGTCTATTTTTAATAGCACTGTTGTTATGGTGAGAATAAGTAGAGACATTAGACTCTATGTCAGACAGCTAATGTAGAGTTTGCAGTGGAGAAAAAAAAAAGAAACTCTGTCACACATAGTAGAAGGCAAGGACCAAGTCCTGAAACTGAGTTCTGACCACCACACATGCTCCATCACTCATATGCACTAATACTCACAAAAATAAACAGGCACACACACATACATGCATCATACATGCATACACACACATACACACACATGCATCATACATGCATACACACACACAAACACACACACACACACTTAGACACCTGAAAACACATATGCTTATGTTTAAAAAATACAAAAGAATACAAAGGAAATTAATGTAACAACTTATTTGAAAAGCCTGAAAGGGTCCTTGCAATATTCTTAGAGTTAGCCTGAAAGGGTCCTTGCAATATTCTTAGAGTTAGTCTATCAGTTTCATCAGTTGGCTTCATTTTATGTGCAAACAATAATTTGTTTTCCAATTTCATATTAATGATTATATGGTCTCTGGTCTGTGATAGTTTTTTTATAAATAATACTGCTGAGAACATTTATGTATAAAATTTAATGGTGCTTGCTTCTGACCCTTTTAGTAAAGCATCTAGAAGTGTCATTACTACGTCTAGTGGCAGATAGATGCCCAAGTTGTAAAGAACATTTCAAAAAAGAAAAGAAATAGTTTCCTCCAGATTTTTAGAGCGCTTGTGACTAGATGCTCCAAATCTGAGGTGTACTTAGAATTTTTTGTTGTATATTATGTTCATTGGGAATATATAGAGCAACATTGTGTCTGTACATGTTCAAATCAATGCCTAAAGTTTTGTCCTTTTGGTTAACTTTAATTCATTATTTTATAAAAGTGTATGATATTAGGATCAAAAATTTAATAAACTTTAACATTATATTGAGAGCATGTCTTTATGCTGGCCTTTTTTAATCTCATTTTGTGTGAAGAAACGAAGATAGATTTTTTTTTCAAACGCTTTTTATGTATTGAAATTATCATGTGATTTTTATTTTTCTAATTATATTGTTAAATGTATTGACTAAACCAATCTTTTGCTTCACAGAAAGTTAATTTTACTATGATGTATTTTATCTTTATATGTCAGTGGCTATTTGTCCTTGGATTTTGTATTTCTCTGTTGACCACTTGTAAGATTTAAGTTTGTTATCAGAATAATGCTGACTGTAAAGAGTGAGTTGATTACTCTGTACATATCTTCACCTTAAGTACAATTACGTGTGAAGCATTTATGTATTAATTTCAACCCACAAAGTACTTATCTTTAAAGTGAGTTTGAATTTAGTCATGTCTTGTGGCTCATAATTTTTGGCACTGCAAAAGCTGTCATATATATTTCTTAGAATGCGGCAGCAAAAGCTAATTGGGAAGAAAAATTCATGTAATATTTTTATCTAAAATGTAACTTCTTTAAATGTAATTTTGAGTTTATATTATAATTACATCATTTCCCTCTTCTCTTTTCTCCTTCTAAACCCTCCCATGTTCATAACAATTCTCTGTCAGATCCATCACCTCTTTCATGAAAGTGTTGTTAATACGTGTGTGTGTGTGTGTGCATGTATAAACGTATACATTACATGTATAGCTTGCTGAAGTTATATAATTTTGTTATTGTTATTTATGTTTCCAAAACTGACCATTTGTATTGGGTAACCAATTGATATCTGTTTCATCCAACTAACTCAATACAATCGTTAGTACTTTATGTTGCAAATCATCCTTAGGAAGAATTTTCTTTAAAGTTGGATATGTGATATTTTGTGTCTGTCCTGTGTGTAAACTCATATTTTACTCATCCTAATTCACTCAGGAATTCCTTTTCTACCTTTAGATACTTTTCTCACATGAGCACATATTTCTTTCTTTATCTAAAAATCCAATAAGAAACATGTAAAGATCTGGTGTTTAAAATTAAATTGTATATTTGCAAGCACTCAGACCTGAGAAATTCTTTTTTTTTTCATCCTCAAATTCCCAGACTTGTCATACTTTGCAGTAAACTTTCTACTTGTCTTCATTATAGCTGCCTAGATTATCTCAACAGAAACATTATTTTGTCATGTTTTTTTTTCCTTTTGGTACTTTTTTCAAAGCTGATTCCCCTGATGTCTAATGTATAATGGGAGGTATATTTTCATAGATTTTCTTCTGTTTCTCTTCTTTTTTTTTCTGTTCAAACCTTAATTTAATTATATTCCAATCTTTCTCAATATAGGCACTATTCTCTAAGAATGATTAACTTTATTTCACAAACTATTAAAAATTTGAAGTATTTTTATGGCAAAATATAGTGACAATTTAAAATAATGCTCGATTCATATGTCAGAAGTTTGTAGGGGGAAAAAAACTCTGAAAATGTGACCTTTAAATAAATTTCAGAGCAATTTCACTCAGCAACTCTGTTTTAAATAATTAATAAGCTGTTGAAAACATGTTTAAATATCTGATTTGTGCTTGGAGAGATGGCTCAGTGATTAAGAGCACTGGTTCTTCTCTCAGAGAAGCTGAACTTAATTCTCATAACACATGACAGCTCACAACCATCTGTAATGTCAGTTCTAAGAGATTGAGCTTCACTTCTGAATGGCATACATACAGCTAAATAGAAATATGCATAAAATAAATTAAAATAAAATTATTAAAGTAAAAACTCATAAATTTTGATTCTGCAACTCTAATACAGAAAAAAGTCTATGAAAATATACTTAAGGTATTTTTTTAATTAACAGGAATAGCTCTCATTTTGTTGTTGTTGTTGCTTGGATTGTTTTATTTTTATTTTATTTTTTCATTTAAAAATTTGCACTTTCTCCCCTCCTCCCATTTCCCTCCGGCTCCCCAACTACCCCCTCCTACCTCCCCCTCCCTCCTTAAGGGCAGGGAACCCTGCCCTGTGGGAAGTCCAACCACCCTTCCCCACCTCCAGACCTAGGAAGCTTTGCATCCAAATAGACAAATAGACAAGGGTCCCAAAAAGCCAGTACATGCAGTAGAAACAAGTCCCAGTGCCTTTATCAATGGCTTCTCAGCCCCCATTTTCAGCCACATTCAGAGAGTCCAGTTTGATCACATGCTCATTCAGTCCCTGTCCAGCTGGATGTGGTGAGCTCCCATTAGAACAGGCACACTGTCTCAGTGGGTGGACCAACCCCTCGCGGTCCAGACTTCCTTGCTCATCTTCTCCCTCCTTCTGCTCTTCAACTGGACCTTGGGGGCTCAGTGCGTTGCTTTGATGAGGGTCTCTGTCTCTAACTCCATCCATCGCCGGAAGAAGATTCTATGGTGCTATTCGAGATAATCATCAGTGTGATAGTGGGGCAAGGCCAGTTCAGGCACCCTCTCCTCTGCTGCCCAAGGACCTAGCTGGGGACATCCCCATGGACACCTGGGATCCCCTCTAGAGCCAAGTCTCTTGTCAACCCTAAAATGGCTCCCTTAATGTAGATACCTTCTTCCCTGCTCCTATATCTGCCCTTCCTCTATCTCTACCCTCCCACTCCCCCAAGCTCTCTCCAGTCTTTCTTTTCTCCCTTCTCTCTCCCATCTCCCCTTCCCCCAATGCTACCTCCACCCCTACCCCCACCCCCATGCTCCCAACTTATATGTAGCAATTAAACATATTATTGCTCAATTCATTTAAAATAAAAATTAAAATAGTTGCTTGTATTAAACATATTTAGAAATAATTAAAATTACAAAATACCATTTTGCTAAAATATATTAGAAGATCCAATAATAAGGTATGGATCAAACTTTATTTGTAAATACTATATATCAGAATTCCTGAAGGAAATTCAAACTATATTTTATTCCTCTGCCATAGTATATACCTGTTGAATTCTGAATGCTGATCATTTAGAAACTCAAAGGGCTTCAGAAATTTCTAGTATAGTATTTGTGATCCTGAGAAATAAAGGGGGAATGAAATGTAAATGAAAGATACAGGAATAGCAAGAACAACAGATGGAGAGAAAGACAGAGACACACAGGACTATCTTTCCTGTTGGAATTCCAAACAAGGTCTGAGCACAAGATAAGCGGGTTATGCTCCCAAGACGCATGCTAAAAATAGGCCTTGAGTGAGAATTTCCATTGGTGGTGTACTATTAGCTGTCTAGCTTTGGCAGCACTGGGGAACACAGCTACTCTGTGCTTCCTCTGGGCCTGTGTAGCAGCATGGTTTTGCTCTATAGTCTGTTGAACAGCCAACATGACTCCAATGAATTCTGGAATTAGTCCCTGTATGAGTGCCAAGCATGTTAAACAAGCTTCACATTGGGAACATCTAAGATCAAATGATCATAGCATAGTTAGATTTAAAATGCCCATGAGGCCAAGTTCTGAAGCAACCAACACAAATCCTCATCCTTCTGAAAAAGCCAACTGTGAGCAAGGACAAAATGATTTAGACAATGCTTAGCAGAAATATTAAATACTAAAACTCCATCAAGAAAAAAAAAACAGAACAGAAAAACACTTCTTAGGGAACTGGCAAGAAAAGAAGAAAGACTTCAGGACAAAACCTTTGTTCTTCTATTTGTATGTAATGTGGTCAACATAAATTTAGGACCAAAAATAAATAATATGGTTGCTGAACTGTAAAAAGAACAAAACAAAAACAAGGGATTCTGTCTGTGTTAGACGAAGTAAGGCAGAATTTCTAATATCTGGCTAATGTTCAGAACTTAAAATATGGTTTAAATTTCTTATTCGTAATTCTTTTGAATGGACCTTAGGGAAATTTGCCTTTGTTAATAAAACACAAACATGGTCAGCCTAAGAAGTAGCCCATAAAGTGTAAACTAAGAATCGGTGGATTGACTGCAATTCCCACAATTTTGCCAAGAACAAGTCTCGGGAAACTTATCTTCGAGCCACCTCACAAAATGTCAGCCAGCGTAACTTGCAGAGTTACTGTACTAAACCGTTCTCTATTCACAATCGAAATGAACAGATTTATACCTAGTTATTCCTAACTCCTAAAGGAAATTCATTTTTCAAAGATAAATGAAGGGTATGTGGGTATAGTTGCATTGTAGTCTAACCAATTATGTAAATCTTTATATAATTTAGAAGAAAGTGACCAATTTGAGTCATTGTTGCAAAGAATTGGTAGAAGACACAATAAAGAACAAAATCAAGCAACAAAAACACAATGTGAAAGCCCAGATCTATCGGGTTCTTGAGTAGTTAAAGGAGGATATTAAAGGGAAATGAGGTTGAAGAAAGGCTTATTGGAAAATTGGGGTAAGAAACTATAGAAGTCAATTCTTATTTACTTCACTTTCACCAAGGAAAAACCACTATTTTCTCTGCAGAGATGTAGCAGAAACATGTAGCCTTGCTATTTAAAATGTGGTCTAAAGTGTGTGAACTGAATGATTTCCCAATAAAGCTAGGGAGGAAAGATCTGAGAAAGGTGTGTGGGGAAGGAAGGGAGCATTTCTTAACAAATGTAGCAGTGAGAACTCAAAGCATCAACATTACTGAAATAGAAATCCATACCCTACACTAGATCACCCACATCATAAGATCAATAGTACTCCTTAGTAGACCATGGGCACACTTAATTTAAAGAGGTACAGACATGAGTGTCAGAAAGACTTTGACTTGCTTTGTCTTTTATTCTGTTACCTTAGTTCAGGCATCATCTCTTATGTTTATTTCTTCATTAAAAAATGGAGCCCAAGGCGATGTCCCCAGTTAGTTCCTTGGGCAGCTGAGGATAGGGAACCTGAAATGACCCTATCCTATAGCAATACTGAT
>NC_022016.1:29889995-29890705 GCF_000317375.1 Microtus ochrogaster
TTTTTTTTTTCCTTTTCTCAATAAAAAAAAATGGGATGTTACTATGATTTGTGATTTTGTGATTTTATGGTTTCCTCCATGTGTTTTGTTGTTGTTTCTTGAGCTTTTCCTTTGTTTAATTTTATTTTTTATTGTGTTTTGTTTGTTTTATTTGCCTGTTTGTTTGGTTTCTAAGGAGGAAGAGAAAAAAACGCCTGGAATTGGGCATATTGGGAGTTGTTAAGGATCCGAGAGGAATTGTAAGAAGGGAAACCATGATCAGAATATACCCTGTTTATATCTGAATACCATTTTTAATTAGATTGTTTAGTTTTTTGATATCTAGTTTCTTGAGTTCTTTATTTTAGAGATCAACCTCCTGCCAGATGTGGGGTTGTTGAAGATATTTTTCCCATTATATAGGCTGCCATTTTGTATTATTTACCATATGTTTTGACTTACAGAACCTTTTAAGTTTAATAGAGCTTTAAACATTTCAACATTTATATATTGTTGCTCTCAGTGTCTGTGATACTGGTGTTATATTTAGGAAGTGGTCTTCTATGCCAATGCATTCAATGCTATGTCCCATTTTCTCTTCTATTGGATTTAGGGTACCTTGATTTATGTTGATTTTTTATTTATTTATTTATTTATTGAGGATTTCTGCCTCCTCCCCGCCACCGCCTCCCATTTCCCTCCCCATCCCCCAATTAAGTCCCTCTCCCTCA
>NC_022016.1:29891150-29901054 GCF_000317375.1 Microtus ochrogaster
TTTGGACATGGCAATAAATAAGGATTTATTTGCAATCTTCTACATGTTGCCATTCTGTTTTGCCAGTATCATATTTTGAAGAACCTTTCTTTTTTTTTTTCATTGTTCAGTTTTGGCTTCTTTATCAAACAATAAGGTGTTCATAGGTGAGTGTATTAATGGCAGGGTCTTCAATTTGACTTCATTAATCCATATTTCTGTTCTTATGCCAATATCAACCAGTTTATTTTGCTGTGAATATGTGCTGTAAAAGGCTACTTCTTTGTTTCCTGGCTGTCTAGCAGCTCAGACCCAAAATAATCACACAGAAAACTATTTTAATTAAATCACTGTTTGGCCCATTAGTTCTAACTTCTTATTAGCTAACCCTTACATCTTTATTTATCCCATTTCTGTTAATCTGTGCATCTCCACGAGGCTGTGTCTTATTGGGAAAGTTCTGCTGTCTGTCTCCAGTAGGGCTACATGGCTTCTCTCTGACTCTGCCTTCTCTTCTCAGCACTCAGTTTAGTTTTCCCCACTTAGCTCTGTCTACACTGCTCTGTTATAGGCTCAAAGCAGTTTCTCTGTTAGCCAATGGTATTCACAGCATACAGAGGGGAATCCAAAATCAAATATGCATTGTTCTTATTGGTTGACACTAAGATCATATGTCATAAGATTGCCGTTTTTATTATGTTGATCCTACCTATCCAAGAGCATAAGAGATATTTCCATTTTCTGATAGTTTCTTCAATTTCTTTCTTCAAAAGTCTAAAGTTCTTGTCATAACAGTTCTTTCACTTGTTTGATTAATCTCTCCAAGATCTTTAATATGAAAAGGTGTATGATTTTGTCAAAGGTTTTTTTCATCTAATGAGATGTTCATGTTGTTTTTTTTCTTTCACATTGTTTACATTGTGGATTATAATGATAGATTTTCATATGTTGAAATATATGGAATGAAGAATATTTAATTATGGTTGATGTTTTTTTTGATGTGTTCTTGGATTTGGTGTGCCAGTATTTTATTGAGTTATTTTTATCAATGTTTAAGATGAAAATTAGTGGTCTGTAATTTTCTTTCTTTGTTGCATCCTAGTGTGGATTGAGTATTACGGTAGCTGTAGCCTCATAAAAAGAGTGTGGCAATGTCCCTTCTGTTTCTATCATGTGGAACAGTTTAAAGAGTATTGATATTAACTCTTCTTTGAAATTTTGGTAGAATTCTGTACTGAAACCATCTGGTCTTGGTTTTGTTGTTGCTGTTTTTTGGGGGGAGACTTTTAATGAATACTTCCATTTCTTTAGGTATTACATTTCTATTAAATTTTTTATTTAGACTTGATTCAATTTTGGTATGTGGTACCTATCCAGAAAATTGTACATTTCTTTTTTTTTTTCAATTTTGTAGAGTACAGGTTTTTGAAGTATGAACTGATGATTCCCTGGATTTCCACTGTATCTGTTTTATGTCCCCCTTTTCATTTATGATTTTATTAATTTGGACAGCTTCTTTATGCCTTTTGGTTAGTTTGGACAAGGGTTTGTCTATCTTGTTGATTTTCTCAAAGAACCAATTCTGTTTTATTGACTCTTTGTATTGTTCTCTTTGATTTTATTTTATTGATTTCAGCTTTCAATGTTATTATTTCCCATCATCTACTTCTTCTTGGTGAGTTTGCTTCTATTTGTTCTAGTGCTTTCAGGTATTAAGTAGCTAGTGTGAGATTTCTCCATGTATTTTACTTAGGATTTTAGTGTTATGAGCTTTGCTCTTAGCACTGCTTTCATAGTGTTCCATAAATGTGGGTATATTATACATTCATGTTTATTGACCAATTCTTTTCTTAGGTCTCTGAGTTATTAAAATTTTGTTGTTTTATCATAGTTAGTCATTATTTCTTTATATTGATACAAATTGCCTTTTATAAATTAATACAATCTTTAAAGTAAAATTATTAAAAGTTTAAAATGCCTTTAAAATTTTAAATTTATTTTAGGACATAAATAAGGAATTAATTTCAATCAAGGACAAAAATATTCTTTTAAGAACTATTTAATACAGAATTATTTGGAACTTGGATAAAAATTAACTAAATCAAGATATGCACCATTTAGTATTACAACAACTCACAAAAAACCACTCACACCTTAAAAATTAACTGATAATTTAAATGTATATGTTATTTATGTTTAATGCTTTAGAAATATGATAAACCAAAGGGAAAAATTACTTAAATTATAGGATTCAATGAATTAGATTAAAAAAAATGGATACAAATAGTTTTCATCCTTCAGGGAGCTAAAGAAATGAGAGCAAGGATACTCAGCAAAAAGTTTAAACAAACCCTAAGTAGTTATGTAAAAGCTGACACGATAGGGACAATTTATCAAATATTTTTTTTTACAGTTACATAACAACTATATATAAGGATTGTGTCTAAGGAACCTGTCCCTGGAAGCACTCAGAATACTGCTTACTAGAAGCTGCACCAGAAGATGAAAGGAGGCAAGAGCAGCTTTAAAAATACAAGTAACTCACATGGTCCATTGGCAAGCACAGTAGAAGGTATGGCAGAGACTGACGGTGTCTCCTCCTGCCTCAAAATCCTCAAATCCTGATAGAGACACAGATTTCCTCTGCTAAAAAGGTCTGGATTAAAGGTGTGTCTTCCTACCTCAAAGATCTAGATCAGAAGTGGATCTTTCTACTTCAAATTAAACAAAACTCCTTTACAGGTGCGCCCCATCATTTCTGAATTTTAGTTAATTCCAGATGTAGTCAAGTTGACAACCAAGAATACCATGACAGACAACAAAAGTTATTAGCTCTACCCAGCTCTCAGTGAAGCAGTTTGGCATGTATTTGTATGTATATATGTATATACATATGCACGGATAGATATAGATGATACAGATACTGAGTAATAAATATTATCCTTTATTTTTCAGCTGATCCCATGAAACAACATATACTTTAAAATGCAAGTTTGATTGCATGACTGTGGACTATAAATAGTAATTTACTCAGAAACATCCATTTGTACTTAACTTCCTCAATATCTTGATTACTCTATGTCATAAACAAACATTGATAAGGAAAGTCTTAAGGACTCTATTTGTAAGCTTATTTAATGATGCAATTTTAAATTAAGTTTCAAAGTCAGCCAATGTTCTTCTCATCTAAGGGCCCCCCTGGGAAGCACTGATGGACCTACCATGCTCTCCACCACTGTGATGGGAAGCTAGTGCTTGACCAGTTCCAAAATTAACGAGCTTAAGAGCAAACAGAAAATGCAGGGAAGCTTATTTCACACAAAGATCATGAATATATGAAATACATTGCTCACATAGACCACTAGAGCAGATAATATAATTTGGCTTAGGAGCACAAAATTTATTTCTAAAGCAGAGTAAAGACATCAGGAAAAGAAAGAGTTGCTATCAGTGGCTTAGAGAAAGAGATTCGGATAACTTAGATGAAGGTCTTTCTTTTAATGTTCATATAGTCCCACTTCCTACCTCTGTCTCAGTTTTCTTTATGTCTTAAGGTTCTTTTAATTTTCTGGAAACCAATATAATTGTGACTAGCTTTGCAAAAATTGCTGCCGTATACCATAATGCCTGCTATAAAGCATGCAGTGATCTTAAAGTGCATAATCGGGCTGCAGATGGCACTGTTAATTTCTATTACAGACTATAAAACCACGAGGGAGACAGTGCTTGCCTCACCGCCTTGCTGTTCTACAAGAATGATTTCTGATGGTTTCCCCTACTGCACAGCTTTTCCACAAAGGGTTTTCATCAAGGCCAAAAGGAAGTTGCTCCCTTTTCAAAGAAATCTGAGCAGAACTGCCCAGCTGCTCTTGGCTTTGTCTTCTGCAGACCCCAGGTTGCTGTCCTTATTAAGAGAAGGTGCAGGTTATCTATTCACTTGAACTGAAATTAACTTTTTCCTGGGCTTTGGGAATTCATGAAAACATTGACTGTTTCATACCAAATGTAGAATAAACTGTGAAATTCCATCCATTAGTGTTCGCCAGGTGAAGGAGAAATTGAATAAGAATAAAATGTTTCAAAAGTACACACATATCAAAGCACACAGATTTTGCTACAACGTTGTGTTTTCTTCAAAAACATTGGTTGCAGATTGTCTCCCTGTGGCTTCACAGAACAGACTACATGAATTTTTATTTTTACATTTCAGAGTTTTGACACCTCTGGTCCTTGTTAGACTGAACAACCCTTTTCCTACCACCCAAATGAATTATATTCAAGGCATAGGCTTTAGAATGCTTGGTTTTGTGCCTCAAAGACAAAATTTAATGTGGAGGATTAGGGTTTCCCTACCCTTTCTTTATCTTTGCTCTTTTATTTAAAATTCACAATTTATCAAGGTCATATGGGGTTAAAAATCATGCTTAAGATATGGTGAGCATAATTCAAGGCATTAGAAAAGGCCATGATAACTTTGGCCAAGTCTGCTGATGTCATATGCTTCGTTTACTTGCAATCATTGGCCTGACTTGATGTTTATCTATCATGATTTTCCATGAAAATGTATAGTGACTTGCAATTTCATTCCACAGAACAACTGAAGAATCTCTGGTAAAAAAAAAAAAAAGTAATTTCTTAAGATTGTGTTCTAAATTAGGTAGATGCAAGCAGTTTCGAAGTGAAAGTCTTTACAAGCTTGAATGGGAAATGCACACTTAAAACATGCAGATGGCAAAGACTCTCAGAATTATTTATCTTTACATTTGATTTTTGGCATTTGCCATTGTTGATTCATATGAAAGAGAAGCCATAAAATTTCTAAAGGAATTCCAAAGAGAAACAAAAAAAATCACTCCTTGTGAGTGTAACCACCTTTCCACAGGTGTAGTTGTCAATTTTCAGCAGGTTTAGGGAACATAAAATACTGGTTTCCCACAAATCAGGTAGCGTTCTAAGACAGAATCTTGTCCTTAACAGAAGTAGAAATATTTTCTTTACAATATTGTTACTAACCAATAAAATATAATATCAAAAGTTGAATCTCTCCATCAGGATAATTATCTCTTAAATATGTTAGTTAATGTTACCAGTTAAAATTGTTACTATGAATTTGTACTTTCTCATATTTTATAGATTCATGGGTCCTTTTCTTCCTGTTTTATTTAAAAAAAATCATATGAGGCAACCATTAGTGTGCTTGCCCATTCTTGATAATCATACTCATAGCTATGACTTTAATTAAAAATTTCATCTTGGTGTAAAAAAAGACAGTATAGATCCAATCTTTCCAAAATCTAGCATCAAATTTACATTATGAATCTATTCCACCTCCTTGCTTAAACACTCTTTAGTTGTCTTACTCAGTGTTCTATTACTGTGAAGAGAAACCATAACAACAGCAACTCTTAAAAGGAAAGCACTTTATTTGAACTTGCTTATAGGTTCAGAGGTTTAGCCCATTGTCATAATGGCAAGAAACATGGCCTGCTACAGAGAAACATGGTGTTGGAGAGGTAGCTGAGAGTTTTATGTCTAGATGTGTGCTCAGCAAGAAAAAGAAAAAAGGAGAGAGGGAAGAGAGCTGGCCTGAGCATTTGAAACCCCCAAAGGCCACCCTAACTGACACACTTTTTTCAATAAGGCCACTCCTCTAAGTAGTGACACTCCTAATGAATGACTAAGAATATGAGCCTATAGGGGTCATTCTTAATTCAAACCACCATACCAATAATTAAATTTTTTATTGCTTTGTGTTTGTCCACTTTGATTTCTTTTTGAAGTTATTTAATTTTGTTATTTTAAAATGTGTACATGTTTGAGTATGTTCAAGTGAGTACAGGTACTCCCTGTAGACCTGAAAAAACTGTTTGTCCCTTGAAGCTAGAGTTACAGGAGGTTTTAGCATTGAAACACAAGGTTGTGTGAACTAAATTCCAGTCCTCTGCATGAGCAGTATAACTCTTTTTTATTATTTATTAATTAACTTTATTTTATGTGTATTTTTGTAAAGGTGTCAGATCTTTTGGAGCTAGAGTTACAGACAGTTGTGAGGTGTCAGGACAGTGCTAGGAATTGAACCTGGAAGAGCAACCAGTGCTCTTAACCACTGAGCAATCTCTCCAGCTCTACAATAACTATTAGTGTTAAGACAATTTTTTCTTTTTGATATACTATTAGTAGAACTGTGTCTAAAACTTCCCACTAGAAGCAGAAACATATAGCATATAACCCATAATACATAGGAAAGATAACATGGGGCTATACACATTACGTAGATCACAAGCTACAGCATAGGTGTAGGCAGAAACAGCTCCCTCATAAGAAGGATAGAACGCACAAGGACAATGATGGTCCTCTCTCTCACTCAGAGTGACAAAATTGAACTTTTCTGAAATTGTGACGGTCAAGGGAAAACAAACATCAAAAACAAAGCAACTTTTGTTGATGGACCAGGAGGGAATTCTTGCTTTCTCTAGCCAATTATTTAAAGATGAAGGTTCACTTTGTCAGAAAACATAAAGATCACTAGTAATGTGAACATAATTTTCAAGCCTGAAAACAACACATAACAGTAGTTGAATTCTAATACCCTTTGGTTCAGATGGGAGACAAAGCAAGAACCTGGGACAGCATCAAAGAAATGGTTAACTGACTTGCAGGTGTTTCTACGTTGGGAACACAGAATTTTTACTGTGAATGAGCTTAGAGCTTGCAAGACAGTAGAGATAAATAATGAAGGTTTATAAATTTTTAATGTGAGATGATGCAAAAATATTTATACATAATGTGCTTACTTTGGGTTAAGCACAATTTAAATTCCCTTACATTATATGCACAAGTAATGTTTATTACCACCTTGAAGGAAGATGTTACCATAAATGATGATGAAGTAGATGGTGAGATAATATAATTTTTCTGAGATCACATTAACAGAGCAGGACAGACTAGAAGTACCGATCCTCACTGAGCATTGTGTAAACAACCTGAGTGAGAGAAAATTGTCACTAAGTTAATTTGAATATCATTATTAAATTTTTGTGTTTATCATGCCTGTTGTAAGCAAATCTGTCATTATTATATCATTATTTTCCTAAACTGCTCAAAGGTATTTAAAATATTTAGCATGTATTTTGTGTGCACAAGTTTGGAGGTCAGTCAAATGCACATAGAGTATATTTACTTGCAAAATGACAAATAGATTCCTCTGGAAGGTGATTGCTTAAGCTTAGATACAAGCAACACAAGGTGCCAAAAACTGACCAGTGTACAGATTGATTGTGTCAGCCTTTTTCAGAAGTTGTACTTCATACATTAAATTTTCTGTCTTTGTTGTGTGTAAAACAGAGGCAAAGGGTCCCTTATATGTTGCTGTATCACTGTCTCAACTCTTGCTTGTTTCATATACTAATCCCTACTTGCCACATGATGTGTAAGCAATCCATAATTTCAGGGGCATGATTTTTTTAACTTGGCTTATCATTTTCAAAACCCACTTAAAATTGAATTAATTCTAGTTTTCCTAAACCACCATGACATCATGCTTAAAGCTACTCTTCTGAGTAAACCATTCTGTTAATCACAACATATGCATTGAAATCTTTGCACACAATAGACTCAACCTTTCTTCTTCTATTGTTCCATTCATGTGCTTTCATCCTATGTGTTTTTATTTAATTTTTAATATTTGTTATTTTAGTTCTCCCTCCTTGTGGTCCTCTTCTGTCCTTCAGTCTGTTTTTTTTTTTTCTGCAGTAAAGCACATTGTCTGCATAGTTCTTTGGAAAATAATTTATTTATCTAACTGGTATGAAAAAAAGATAGTATAAAGCAGGTGTAGGGTGAGTATATGTGAGGGTATTGGGTGTAAATACAATCAAAATAACTTATATACAAGCATGAAATTCTCAAAGAAAAATAATTTCTAAATGATAATTTTCTACCTGAATTCTTCACTTAAAAACTTATAGTCACATTTTTTGTAGCTCAGCTCTCATCTGAAGTTGATATCAATATCTCTTATTTTTATTTCTGAAGATTTTCTGTTCTATGCTCATAAATATTACATATTTTATATTCAACACATTGCCGTGCAGGAACTGTTGAATCAGCATTCTTCCGAGAATAAATGTCAACTTGTGAGTTGTAATATGATGAGAAGTATCACTCTAAATAATGATCTAAACATGACATATTATTCATATTTTAATAACTTGAATACTTTAAATTGTACAGGCTTATAAATTTACATTACATAAATAGAGCAAGGGACTCACATTTGAAATCCAAAGAAAATACAAATTGTATAGTGTGTGCTTACAGGCATATGACTATACAAATATGGCCTGAAAATAAATGTGTTATCCATGGTCACTCTGCAAGACATCATGTATTAGAAAGCTTTTGGGGTAACATATTTTCCACATAAATTAAATGAAATTGTAATTTCAGCTCTTAAATGGAACATATTGAACTTACTGCTTAAAATTACAACTTTCACAGTATTGTGTGTAATCATTATGCTATGAAATTCATGTATTCCATTTTTCATATAACTTCAGTAATAATTAATAACTTTCAGATTGTTTCTCATAGAGTTATTAAATAAAATAGTCTATGTGAGGAAGATAAGCAATCACCAAACACCCTCCTTATCAGGATTATAACAAAAACAAGTAGAAAATTCACACTGCCCAGAACTATTAAGAGTGCTCTGAAGTCTATGTTTGCTAAAACATTTTCTTCCGACAAGGATTTGATCACTATTTGATTGTAATTGGACATTTCTCTTCCAACTTCCCATTCCCAAATGCTCAGTAGCTGCTTCCCAAAGCAGCTACTTTACCACATAGAGGATTATATTAATTGTAAAGCCTCATCCAATAGCTCAGGCTTATTACTAGCTAACTCTTATACTGAAATTAACTTATACTGAAATTAAGCAATAATTCTTATCCATACTTTGCCATGTGACTTGGAACCTTTTCTCAGTGTGGCATGTCTATCTTGCTCTCTTTACATCTGCTGGTAACTCTCTTGACTCTATCCTTCTCTTTGCCATCATCATTAATTTGGTTTCCCCATCTCACTTTCTGCCTGATTAGTGGCCAATCAGTATTTTATTAAACCAAATCAACTGACAAATCTTTACAGTGTCCAAGGGGACTATTCCAAAGCACACAATGATCTCCATTACACATGTGAAACATGCAAAGAACTTGAATAGGCTGGATAAATAACCTAAGAATCTGATTCTCCTTTGAAAATAAAACCTACATAAGTCATGAATGAAGAGTAAGCATAACAAAATTACATAATCAATGTGGCTTAAAAATTTGAATGTATCTTTCAAAGTTTTATAAAAAAAAGTTCAAGTTCTAGATGAGAGTAGATTTCATTTCTAGAGTAGTCTTTCTCTTTGAGTTGCATATATTCTTGAAAACTTTTCTCATTGTTGAAGAAAAGAGGGCGGGGGATAAAGAACACTGGTACCTTGTCTTTAAAAGACATTAAACATAGCACAATTTTACCTCTTTCATTGCACTTATTTTTAACTGCTATCAAAAATAATGTTTCTCTAAATATAGTTCCACTGGAGTTTGGGTTTCAGTGGACAAATCTGAATAAAGTAAAAATATTTGGACTGCTATAGAAATTAATTTTTTATAGTTCTAGATTTCCTATGTATTACTTTGAAAATGGCTAAATTTGGTCCTTTACAGAGGACACTGGCATGAGTTGAGAATGAAGTGTGCCCCAGGTACAAACTTATAACAGAAACAAGTCTTTCTGAAGAGAGAAGCTGATTAAGAAACTGACAACTCACTAGGTGGTGGTGCAATCAGTACTCAGGAGGATGAGGCAGGCAGTCCACAGAGTGAGTTTGAGGACAACCTCAAAAGCTACCAAGAAGCCCTGTCTCAAAATA
>NC_022016.1:29901163-29921716 GCF_000317375.1 Microtus ochrogaster
AGGAGGAGGAGGAGGAGGAGGAAGAAGAAGAAGAAGAAGAAGAAGAAGAAGAAGAAGAAGAAGAAGAAGAAGAAGAAGAAGAAGCTGACCACTTTCTACCCCACAACATGCACTTGCTGAATCTCCAACCCTTTTGTCCCTTCAACCTTTAGGATATAATGAAAAATCTTGCAGGGATACCCTTTCTCAATTTGAGGGCATCATAAATACAGATGAATAATTTGAAAGAAAATCCTTGAGAGTAGAAAACAGTGCTGCCTGTTGCTCAAGGTTCTTTACCCTCTTCTTAGATGTTCTGCAGAAATACAAACGAGAAATTGACCTCTAGTCTTTCCTTAAATGACATTTTTGAATGGAAGCTATGTCCCTGCAAAAAAAAAAAAAACAAGAATCTCAATGAGAGAGGGAAATGCCATTGTTCAAAAACAAACAAGATCTGAACACGTTCATGAAGCACAATAGAGACAAACCACAACTGATTTGTAAATTTCCCCAATGCAGAAATTGAACATTGGAAAATGGACATGTCTCAAACCCAGTGGGAAATGAATTAAGTAACACAATAAATGCAAAGGGTACCCTGTGAACTAGAGAGCTAGAAAAATAAATTGAAAGAATTTAGAATGCAAAAGAAATGTAAAAGGAGAAGAAAAAGAGGCTTCTAGCACTTATTAAAAGTATCAACAGTCAAAAAGAAAGGAACAAGAGAAAAATGAAGCATTTTTATTTAAATTCATTGTACTCATATTCAGCTTCATTTGAAGAAAGAATTTTGAGAAATAAATTGTCATAGAAACAAGAACTTCTTGTATATTGGTTTATATTAAGTTCATTAAAGGAATAAATAGAACAAGGTATTGTATTCCATAGATACAGTTTCTGAAAAGTCATTTGGATTGTTTAAGCAACATTTCACTGAAGAAAACTAAAATATTTTGATCAAATAAGATGCTTTAAGACATCTCATTTGTAGTTAACACAAAGTTTAATAAAGGACTGGGCCATTGCCCAGTGACGAAGATCTTGTTTTACAAGCATGAGGCCCCAGGTTCATTCCCTTGTACAGCCCAAATGGGGGAGTAAATAAAATGTTTCCTCATATTAACAAGATTAAATATCTATGTAATGAGCATTAATTGAAATCAGAGAATAAGAGGAAGCTGCTTGCTTGTTCTCCCAGCTGCCCAGACTTTCAAAATAATCACAAGATGCTATATTAATTAAATCACTCCTTGTCCAATTAGTTCTAGCTTCTTACTGGCTAGCTTTTACATCTTAATTTAACCCATTTCATTTATTTTATATTTTACCATGAGGCTCGTAGCCTACCAGCAAGCTTATGGTATGTCTTTCTCTACCATGCCTTCTCCCTGACTCTGCCTCCTTTCTTCCAGCATTCATTTTAGTTTTCCTCACCTAGCTCTACTCTATCTTATCACAGGCCAAACCAATTTCTTTAATTATTTACCAATCATATTCACAGCATACAGAAGGGAATCCTACATCATCAGATCATGACCTATGCAGAAGGAAACCCTAAACAGTATCTCTTTATAATTATAGTGTCTTGGAATATTCTAAGACAACATTTGTATATATGCAGATAATAAATCCCAATAATAAAGCCATTGTGTACGTACAACATTTTACTGGATTGATCTGTCTAATTGGCAACATGCTAAACTTACATCACGATTATCACCACATAGCCAACCTAAGTATAAATTATCATTGACAACCTTATAAAACTGAAATCTACGTGCTGAGGAACTAGCTCTGGTAAACCAGAATAATCTTGAACTCATAGAGATTTGCCTGCCTCTGCCTCCTGAGTTCTGGGATGAAAAGCAAGCACCACCAACACCTGGTTAGGAATGATTTCTTTTTGCCTCCTGATACCTTGAGCACATAGGGTAAGACTGCAAATGCAGGTCATGATAGCATAGACAGTGTTGAAATAAAGAGTGGAATTCCCATAAAGACAATGTATGTTGCTTACCAGAAGTCTGAGCTATCCCTCACTCATATCAATGGTCCATACTCACCCCTGAAATGACAAAATATATAAATTATACCTAGAAAAAATTACTGAAACCAATTTATGTTTCAAGATTATACTTGACAATTTTCCCAAAGATACCTTATTCAACACTTACTGATGGAGCACTACATGAAATATATTTTCTTCATGTGCTTTATGACTTCCCACTTCTTGTATTCTCTTCCACAATTCTGATAATACTACATTTTATTTCTATGTATTTTTTTCTTAAACATCATACATGGAGAAAAACATGTTATTTTTGTTGTGAGATTGGTTTGCTTAATGTGATGATATCGTGATAAGTGAACTTTTCCAGCACCTGACTAAAATTCAATCATTTTTGTATGATTATCTCATTGCATATATGTACTATAATTTCTTTCTCCATCCATGTGTGAAAATCTAGGTTTACAAACTGATTCCACTGGAGATACTAAAGGAAGGACCATGATAATGCAGGTATGACTTTCAGCCGGAGGGGCATAAATCCTAATGGTGGGATGGGTCTATTCTTATTTGATTTGGGTAATTCACACTTATGTGCTCTCTGGTTGGACAGATATTCATATCCACCTATGGTGTATGCATTTTCCTCTCATAGTGTGTAACATCTGGTATTAGTTTGTTTTCTTGATTATCACTCTGACTGGAATGAGATGGGATACTACTGTAGTTTTGACATGTCTTCCCTTGATAGGTAAAGAGAAGCACATTTTTTGATGTATTCATTAGAACTTTATGTTTCTTCATTTGCTGCTTACTCAAATACTTTTCATATATATTGATTATATTATTTTCTGATTTCAATTAATTTTTATATTAATTGTCTTTGTAATATGCATAAATACTAATTAAGTTTGTTATAAAAATAAGTTTACACATATATACATACACATTTATTAAATGAGTATCTGTTTTCATACTTGCCGTGTTGACCTCCATTCTTCCTACAAAATAACTTGCATGGCCCTGTCTACTTCTTTTGTCACCCATTGAGTTAAATCAAGGCAGTCTCTGTGATCAAGAGTTTGGAGCACAGTAGTTGGTACACACCTGAAGACAGTGACTTCTCAAAAATCTACCTATAGTCAATGGTTCAATATTAAAAAACTAGAAACGCATAAGTTTATCCTACTTGCATAAGTGATTGCTGACAAGATCCATCTTGTGTGGTCCAGTGATGGTAATCGCATTTCATGTAAGTTAATGATTGCATTGGTTAGATGAAGCCTAGAGGAGGTACTTTACAACCCTTTAATCTGCCTTCTCCTTCCTAACATACTTGCCATCTCTCTTCCACAATGTCCTTTCAACCATGGAAAGGATCATATAAATGTTTTATTTAGAGTGGAATCTACAGCCATTCTTAATTATTTTTATTTAAAACATGTGGCCTACACAATCAGTAACTAAGATTTTAAGAAACCTGTCTTCAGGGGCTGGAGAAATGGCTCAGCGGTTAAGAGCATTGCCTGCTCTTTCAAAGGTCCTGAGTTCAATTCCCAGCAACCACATGGTGGCTCACAACCATCTGTAATGGGGTCTGGTATCCTCTTCTGGCCTGCAGGCATACACACAGACAGAATATTGTACACATAACAAATAAATAAATATTTTTTTTAAAAAAAAACCTGTCTTCATTACCTTTCTATTGCTAGAAAGAAATACCATAAACAAGGCTATAGGAGAAAACATTTAGTTGGGGTCTTGCTTATAGTTTCAGTGGGTTAGTCCATGATTATCAACATGGGAAGAATAACAGTAGTCATGTAGTCATGACAATAGAGTGGAGCCATAGTTGGGAGTTTTCATATAATCCATAGTTGGCAAAAAGGGACCAGGAAACTCCCAGTGACATTCCTTTTCTAACAAGGTCATACCTGTGAGTCTTTCTTAAATAGTCATTTACTGGAAATCAAACATTCAAATATATGAACTTTGATGGGGGGACAGTCTCATTCAAACCACTACATAATCCGTAAAGAATACCTTGAAATCCAATGTGAGATTCTTTAATAACAAGCACCATAAGAAGAAAAAGTGATCGATCTTCAATATTTTCAAATATTAACTCATTATTCAGCAAATTGAAAACATTATTAAGTATTTCTCATAAAGGACAGATAAATGCTGAAAATTTCTCAGGCTGTTGTGGTGACCAAACTGGCTCTGGCCTTTAAGTAATCAAAATAAAAGAGGAAGTCTCTCTAGGAGGATCCTGCCTTAAATGATTTAATTCTAGAAAAAGAAAACTTCTGATCTTAATCCAATAAAATTAATAATTAATTCATCAAAAGTGCATTTAAATATTTAAAAGATGCACTTATAAATTATTTGCAATAAATAAATGCTTTTTAAATGCCTTCGTGTTCATTTCCTTCACAGAGCTTCAAATGCTAAGCAAGAAAAATGGATTTAAATAGTTTTAAAATATGACCTCTGAAGAATTTCTGAGTATTACCAATTGTATGATATTGAGATTAATCAAGTTGCTATTTTAACTGCATGTGATTTGTATTATTAGTGAGACAAAACTACGCTTGCTCTACAGATCATCAACTCTATAACTAAAAGACACATCACTTAAGAAACTGAAATGTTGGGCTGGAGATTTGGCTCAGTGGTTAAGAGCATTGCCTGCTCTTCCAAAGGTCCTAAGTTCAATTCCCAGCAACCACAAGGTGGCTCACAACCATCTGTAATGAGGTCTGGTGCCCTCTTCTGGCCTGCAGACATGCACACAGACAGAATATTGTATACAGAATAAATTAATATTAAAAAAAGAAACTGAAATGTGAAAGGCAAGTGCTTTTGAAAAGTAAAATGAAATAATAAAATAGGCATCGAGGCTGGAAAGATGGCTCAGTAGTTATAAACATAAACTGCTCCTGAAGAGGAGCAAGTTTCATTCATAGGGTATACATTAAAGGTGTCACAGCCACCATTTAACTCCAACTCCCAAGAGTCTGATGCCAATTTTGACCTCCACAGGAACTGAACTCATATGACCCACGAACACTCTTCTCTCACACACACAAATGCTCACACACTTAACACACGTAATAAAATAAAAATAAATTTAAAAAATATTAAAAATGTCTTTAGGGAAAGTCCAAAAGTAATAGTTAACATCAAATACAAAGTGGGTCTGTAGCTTAATTTGACTTTTGGATGACTAATGAAACATTATATAGGATAATATATTTTGTCAAAGATCAGATTGATGACATTGTAGGTAATCACAAAGATACATTTACCACAGTATGTACTGCGTTTTTGTTTGTTTTGTTGGTTGATTTGGTGTATACTTGAATGATTAGAGTATGCTGAGATGAGTATTAAATCACAACAGACAAATTCAAGAGCAAATAAAATGAGAAAATGAAAAGCAATTTAGCCAAGTACAATTGATTTAATAGAGAAGGCTTAAGGCTACATTTCTCAAAATCGTTCCATGACATGAATACATTTGAATGCTGTGAGAGCTCATAAAATGCTGATTCCTAGGTTAGATGCACAATATAGTGAATAATTACATTCTTTAAAATATTTAGTACAAATTAATGGAATATTTCTCCAAAAAGTAATAGTAAAAGTGGTGTGCCAAAATGGGAAATTTAATTGGTTATAAAAGTTTTTCTAGATTGAGAAAAAAATTACAAAGAAATAATGTCTAGTTATATCAAGTCCAAGTCTGACATTCTGGCATACTGGAGGAGGACAGTCCACTGGGATTTTTCTGAATTTTCTGATATTAAGAATCAGTATTTTGAGTGCCTTTAGCAATATCAATTAATTAACTATAATGCCAAAATTATAATAACCAGTCACCAGTCTAAAGCAGTAAAAACAAGTAATTTTATAATACTTAGAACTCTATAGGGTTTCTTAGCTTATTTTAAACAAAACAGCACTAATATACATTGCTGGGAGCCGATTTGAATAGCTGCCATTACAAGATGGCATTTGGCCCCAGCCTCGCTTGATAGATAACTCCATATTAGGGTTGCAGTTCTTCCACCAGAAAACAGGGTGAGTTGTTGTGATCTAGCTGCCCACACTTCCCCTGACCGGCAGGGGAACATCCTGGTCTGTAACTGACAGGGATGTTCCCCTGCTTTCTTTCCTGCCGGTGGGTCTCCAGAAAAGCAGTTAAAGTATCAAAGTATCAAAAGTTGCTAGGCAGACTCCCTATATAAGCAGTTATAGTTCAGGGCTCCGGGCCCCTTGCTTTCTGCTCTCCCTACAACCAAGAGGCTCCAATAAAGCGTGATTTGAGAAGAATCCTGGTCTGGTGGCTGTTCCTTTCTGCTGGTCAGAAAGTTCGCCGCAATACATTTGTAGGGTTAATGATATATGAGCACTGATACCTTTTCAAAGACTAATTAAAGCAATTTTTAAAAGATAATAATGCTGACTCACTATAGAAAAGCCCCACTTCAGTGCCTTTTAAGTAAAGTACAGATATGTACATGTACAGAAATGCCCTGTTAGATGCCAAGACCTACAAACGAAAAGCCTACCTAATCTGAGGAATGTCTTAGTTCTTTTGGAGTTGTTGCTTAGTAAGGTTCCAAAGACCTCTCAACAAAAGAAGCAAGCCGCATACAAAAATATTAAATAAATAGGAAGCAATGTATTTCTTAGATACTCTTCAATGGAATGGAAGAGGAAAGATAAAATTAAAAAGTAAAATGTGTTGTATGCTCATGACCCTAAGAGTGATGGGGAAAGAAAATACAAAGAAATCTGGAAGTTGAGCTCAATATCCACAGAAAGTCTTACTGAGCAAGTGAACACAGACTTGGAAATAATGAAAAACATTTCAACTGTTTGAGAAGATCCGCAGTAAATATAAGGAATGGCCTGAGTTTCACTGCTGCTGTTGAAAACTGAGTAAGGAGAGACATGAGAAATACTAACAGCATACAATTATTGGGTACGACGTATGAGTAAATATAAATGTCGCAACTGAGAATGAGTGGCATGCTACTATGTACTTTCAGAGTAGTGTGATATTACTCATTTATTAATTCAAATGCTTTCCACATTTTATATGATAATAATACAAAAGTCTTTGTCTCTTAAGTAAACCCTTAAATTAAACCCAGGACTCTAATTTAGATATATCACTCTGAGCACAGGAGGTAAAGAATTGAGCATGAATCCTCATTAAGTTCCTATATGTACTAGAAAAGAATCAATTATAGAAGATGTATAGGTAATAGAACTGTTTACAAAGAAAAATATAATACAGAATGTGCCTTCATAAAAGGAGTTAAAACAGTTATCCTAGAATTGTTCAATATTGCTACCTAATCAAAATGCATTATGAAAAATCTTTGAAGGATTAATGCTGAACCACTATTTGCCCAACAGATGTGCATACAATTTCTTTATTAAGTAAGTTTTTCAATTAAAAAGAAGTAAAATCTCTTGCCACTTTTCAGGATGCCTGACCTTTTTACTATTTGCCTTGTTTATTCTGCTTTATGTCACTGTTTATATCATACTGCCTTTCATAGCAATAAGTACTGGCTGTGGTGTAAGGGAAAATTATTTCTCTCAAACAATGACATATCACACATCAAAATCCTTGGGGAAAATATTTCCTTGTTAAATTTATATGTATTCTTAGTTACTATTTTCATAACAATAAGAAACAGAGGATGAAGGTTCTATTTGCATTTAATGTTTAAGAAGGGAAACTGCTCATCATGGTTGGGAAGCTGTGTCAACAGAAACATAAGGCAGCTCCTTACACTGTGTTTTCAGCCAGGAAGAAAGAGAGGACAGATTGAGGCCAAGGTCTCAAATCTCCAGGTCCCTCAACAAGAATCATTTCCTCAGCAAATTTCCACCTTCACAAATTTCCAAAAACTTCCAAACAGTGTAAGAAGTGAAAACCAAGTGTTTAAGCATGTGACCCATTGTGGACTTTTTACATTCAAACCTCAACTCTGCTTAAGCCCAAGACATGGCTGATGCTTTAACAGACTAGTTTTGTTTTTATAATTACTATATTCTCCAGGTAACATGACAGGAGACTTGTTAAATTTATGCTCCAAATCATGAATATTGCCGAACACACAAAAATTAAAACTGATGAGGAATCTGACTGAATGTTATGTCTTTTGTCTTAAAAATTTATAGCTATCAGTTACTATTAATAAGACTTAAAATGTTAACACATTGTTAAGGGCAAAGAGCTTCTCCATGTGTAGCTGGCTAAAGAGAGAGGAGTCCATATATCTATACTGATTTGAGTTTACAGAACTCTTTCTGAATTAGCCGATAGGTCATTTACGACTCCTTTTTATCTTAAGTTCTAGTGACATAAGTTCAATTCAAATTGGCCTCCACACAAGTAAATAATTTGTTGTTAAACCAAAATAGACTGTATTTTCTTGAGTAGCCATTAAACTATGGGACTCACTATAGTTCTATCTGTATCTTGCCTTACCAATGAAGTATCCCAATTGTTTCAGACTCCTGTCTCACTTTGTTAAATTGTAAATTCTTGTTGTATTTCCCAACAATTCCAGAAAAAAATACTCTGTATCTTTTGTGATTCTGAATGTGTATCCATTGATGCATGAATCTTAGAATGAATCAATTTAAAAATATCTTTATATACAGAATTAGTCTCATGTAAGCCAAATACATACCTCTCAGGTGACATCACACCAACTCTTCTGAAAAGTATCAGGAACCAGAACAAGAGAAAAAAAGTCCTTACACAAAACACACCAATGAGAGCTGTGAATACATAGTGCAAAGAAGTCCATACTAACCTTGTTCGTGATTGCTCAGTACTCTCAAACACTTTAAAACAATATGTACAAATACTTTCCAAAACACTACATCTGAACAATACAAGCCATATGCAGCTATAAATATAACTGCTTCTTGCAAACGAAGAAACTCTATCCACAACACATATTGAAGAAATAATCTGTGGAATCTAACTTCTCCATGACAAGATGAAGCAGTGAAGATCAAACATTAACTCTCCTCCCCTATTCATTTCTACTTTCTAAATTGTTTCTGCTTTCTCCATTTTCTTACTTATTATGATTTTTCACTGCCATTTTTCCATTTATTGTTCATAAATTCCCAAGAATAATCAATGAATTCAAACCACAATGTTTATACGGGGAGAGGGGTTTAGTGCCTATCAGATATTTATGACACCATTAATTTTTGAGTTGTTATTATTCACACTGGCATTTTAACATACCAATTAGTCTTTAATAACTCTTCTATTTGCATCTTTGAACTTATTGATTTCAAACCTCGTGATGGTAGTGATTTGTATATCTTTTTATAATCAGAGGAACTTTAAATAACCTTTTCCTGCAAGGTCAACACAGTTTTTTGTAACAGTATTTCACTGAGCTGTAAAATAATTCTTTGTTTGAAAATGATTATAAACAACAAGTGACGTGGACAATTAGAACTCTTTGTTTGTAATATATTCATTTGACAATGGAAAAACTCATATTATCAGTTTTCTACATAAAATTATAATAAAGATAACTACAGTTTGAAAATATAGATAAGTGAGATCTAGTCTACTATGAAGTATGAAGACTTACGTATGTGTCTCTCTTCATTACAACCACTTAGCTAAACAGTAAGTCCTCATGTTGTATTTATTTTTAATCTTTTGAAATTAAAACTTATGTAAGTGATGACAAAGTAAAACCTTAGTAGTTAAACACTACTGAGTTTACTTTTCAGTGTGAGCCATGCACCAAAACAGATAAAAACTTAGGAATGGATTACAATCAGCTCATTCATATGTGCTTGAAGTTATAAATGTCTACATGGTTAAAAGTTGGAGTTAAAAATTTCTATACTCAAGAATGGTGTATTATGCAGTTATTCCCAAACACAGGAAAATATAAACAATATGAAAAGGTGACACTGTTCTTAGTAATCAACAAGTGAAAAAGCCACAGTTAGATAAGTAATATATAAACCTGTGCATAAAATTCTTTTATTTTAAATTTCAATACAAAAATCTTTGTTATTCTATTTATGATTATGGAGTTGACTTGTGCATTTTTATCCTTATTTTTCTATGTTTAAATTTTTCAATTGAATGTGTTGTAATATCAGTTTTAGATAAATTATCTTAAAATATTTTCTGGTGGGAATCTGGAAGTAAATGCAAGCAAGGCACAATCAGTCTGTGTATTCAAGGAGATAAAAAGAATGATGATTTAAATGAACTCTACTGAAGTCAAACAGACTTGATTTTTTTGAGAGACAAATTTCATATATAAATAATGGATTTTATTTTTTGGACATCATGATTCATAAAGTATAACACCTAAGAAAGGTGTATAAAATATTAAAACACTTTCCTAGAAAATTATAAGGTACTTATAAAGTTCCCTGGACTGGATACTTACTTATATTGAATGTCATACTATATGTCAATGTCTTTCAAACTATGTGACTTTGCTGAGTTGTCAGAATAGCTTTGTGGGTCTCATTAAACAAGTTTTAATTGATTCTGATCATTTAGATTAGATTTCTTGTACTAATATTAAACATTATTTGGTGAATTCGTTGCTGAGTATGCTTATATCAGTACAGATAGTTCTATTGTTTGTACAAATGCATGCAGGATTATGTAGTAAAATATGGATTATGATGTTATATTTTGTCTTATATTGTAATATTTTATTATGTATTAAAAGTCATAAAGCTAGTAATGCCTAGTTTTCAAAAAGCACAATATAGAATACTATTTAGTTTCATTATATATGACCATGGACTCTTTTTCCAAATCCATTTCTTTTATTCCTCCTCTTTATATCACAAATGTTGCAAAACTGAAAGTTGAAATGACCTGGCCTCAGTGTTGATTTACAAAGGAGGCTGTCAGAATTATGCTCTCAAGTGCTGCTCTAACCAGTTGGTGCTTTTAAGGATTGCCTTACTGCTGGGATAAATGAAGCAGAATAATCAAATGAGGTGCCTGGGACAGGTCAAAAAGCTACACACTGCAGGTTAATATAAGCCAAACCCTGTAAGGCAAGGACACTTGGTTCCGTGTTGTAAGTTACTGAAACATTCCTTCATATGTGTACTTTGGAGACTTTAGCAACGAGGATGGATAATAAAGGACTCATTTGCCTGCCTCTGTTGCACAATTTAATGTCCAACTAACCCCAAAATGTTAAAAAAAAACACCATTGATGTTGGTGAGAAGTCTATAATATTTCTGGAAAAATTCTCATTTTCATAGAGAATTGATACTTTGAGGTGAGGAGTGAAGGGTTGAAAAGATAAGTAATCAAGAAGCTTCTGATTATGAGTATTACACATATCCTCCTGCTAGCCAACATTGTCTCCTCTCATTGCCAAGCACACACGGATGTGCTTATGACTAATGACAAAAATTTGTAACCTCAGCAGATCTAAGAACCAACTTTCTAAATGAGATTTATCGTGAAACCACTGGGTAGCAAAGTTTTTTAAAGGTAATAGTAATAGTGTCCTAGCAGAAGAAGAAAGATTTAAAAAACTACAATCACATAAATCAATCAATCACTCAATCAATCAATCAATAATAAAGCAGCATTCTTGTTCATTAACTTAGTTCCACAGAACCAAAGAGCCACACAGGAGACAAGGAAAATATAAGGATCCAAAAAGTGCCTGACCTCATAATAGGTCTTTAATATCTGTAAGTATGTCTTTTTAACTATTTCATCAGCTTTTAAAAATACAGGGAATTTGTGTTCATTGTGCTTTAGATCCATAGGAATAGTGAACAAATGAATACATGGTATTCATTGAAAACGTGTTTGATAGATGATGTAATGCTTTGGCTACACTCATAAAATGCATGCTCTAAATAAAATAATATGAAAAATTTCCTTATTGATGCATTTCCAGAATATGCACTGTTAATATATCTCGAATCACAAGGTTCCATAGGTACAAGCAGGTATCTCAGTCTGTAAAGGCACTAAGTTGCCCAGATCTGACATCTTGAGTGTGATGTAAAAGAACCACATGCAAAGCCAAATGAGGTAGTATGTGTCTATAAATCCACCACCTAGTAGCCAGATGAAAGGTAGATGAATCATCCAGAAGCTTGAACGATTAGCTATCCTGGAGAAGACACCAGAAATAATAGATTTCCTACCTTACAGTGGTAGAAGGAGGGAAGTGATTTGCCAAAATTGTGTTCTGACCTTCACATGTTACATGCTCTATTTGTCTTTGCATGCATACATACTTACACAAAAGAAAAGAAATAAACAAAAAAGTAATAATTTTTTTATTTAAATTTTCCTTAAAAATTGGGAAAGTAAATAGCCTATTTTAGGAATAAAAAAAAAACTATTTCAAGAAAGAGTCCTAATTGTTAACATGCACTCTGCCACCAAGAAATGTATTTTTTCTTTTATTGAAAATAGTTTATTCTGTCATACAATACCTCCAAACCACAGTTTTTTCTTCTTCCTCACCTCTCAACTCCTCACAACCTCTCTTCTCCCCCAGATCCACTCTCCTCCATTTTTACTCCAACAAGGCAAATGAGGGCATTTGCGTATTTGCCTTGTCTTCTTGCATCTTGTTTTGTGGTGTTCTGCTTTCATCTCTCGAAGAGGCATATTTGGCAAGACTCTCAAGACTTACTGTACCTTTTCAAAGGCACAGTAGGATTTAGCAACAATGTTAGACACAATGCTCATATTCAGGAGACACAGTTACTCTAGTCTTCAGAAGGGGTAGATAAATGTGCTTGCTCTCATCACAGAGTATCTGTGCAACTCGCTTCTTACATTTAAGGTTTGTGCTTTATAAATATCTAATATTTTACTCCTTCTAGAAGATAAAAATGAAATAGACTCAGGAATTTTTGAATTTAAGCATTAATATATAAACTGTATTTTCCCAATTTTTTATATTTTAAGGTTTGTGATTGCCCTTGCCTCATCTATATTTTTAAAAGAAAATCATACAATATCTACAAAGTGTCAATATAAGGATACAGCTTCAGAAACAAAGTGATGTTTTGAAATAAAATGAAGTTTTAATTGATAAAGAAACATAATAATTATGTTCTTCTTTCTAATATTAAACCAAAGCCTGCTTAAATTACTTTGAATACATATATTTAGATACAGTGTCTGGGCATAGTTCCAATATCTCTCTTCTTAAGCCTGTTATTTATTTTAGGATATTCATCTAAACTTAGATAATTGAACCATTCTCTTTCATGAAGTCATCGTTACCCATTAAGATAATTTCCACAAACATGTATGTATACATTCATATGTGTATATATACACAGAATTTAAAATGTACACAAAATTGCTTTTTTAGAAATGTATGCACCTATATCACTGTTTATTTATAGAAATTAAGACAAATAACTGCAAAGAATTAATCACAATTGGACAAAAGTTTATGATTTAAACTAAAATATCAAAAATGTCAACACTAATATATCCTTTAGAATTCACAAGAAAATTATTGCTGCAGGTGAACTTTGAATACACATGAAACCAAAGAAAATAGATCTCTGGCCACAGAGACAGAGTGAAAGAGCAAAGCTTGGAAAAATAAAATCAAAAAAATTCTATTGTATGTGAGGCCTTTAGTCAATTAAAACAATAGGTCTATTTGACTTCACTATAAATACTGAATCTTTTCTGGAGTTCAGCAATGATACGTCTTATTAATTTATATGCCAAAAAGAAGATCAAGGATGTGGTTTTTAATTTAAGTCTGCCTTTTGAAGATATTGAATAGAATAGAGAAATAATGTTATAGTTATGGAAATATGAGTTAGAGTGAATTTTTATCTGTTTTAAAAACAGACATGCACACCAATATTCCACATCACCGCAAGACACCCATCCTATTTACAGCTCTAGTAGAGCCCTATTAAATCACAGCAATCATGTGCTAGAGAACAGGTGTTTAAAATTACTACATTTGTAAGTGTCATGAAGTTGAAGAAGTGTGTTGGAAGCGTTTCATTGGTAGAATGTGGCTACAGTTTCCATGGTAATTTTACGTGCACACTGATCCCTAAATCACCCCACTTCTTCAAAAATGCAATGGTAAGTGCTATTTAATGTGAGAACCAAAAGAAATGGGTCAAATTATCGCTATTTATTGAGCAAGAAGGAGCAATGGAGAAAGATAACCATGTGTAGATTTTCTCTCTTACAATTTTACTTTTGAATTTTGTCATCTACATTCATTTATGCATATTTTCTACGCCCTCTGCTGTTAACATATGTTGCAGAAGAAAAATACCCACAGGGCAACAGCTTGTTGCAATAATAATAGTTTATGGAGAGAAAATGCCAGTATTCAAAAACACAAATCACATTTGGTGTTTATACCTAAAGTGGTACATGTTTAGATGCATTAAAATCAATATCCTTCGTAATATTAACCTAGTTTTCTGAAACCCTGTCACTTTTCCATTATGAACTGTGATCCTAAACTTCAAGTCAATTTTAACATTAAGGTTACAGCAGGAGGAAAGCATAGGTCACTATGTCACTAAATAACTCAGATTAAGAGCAGTCAGGTGTAACACATCATGTGACCATGAGCCAGACTTAACATATACAACAAGAAGCAAAAGTCCATGTAGACTTCAATATTCCTAATAACATGTATGTGTAAGAAGCTCACTTTGAGGGCTCTGTTCATCTAAAGAATCTTAGAGCTACAATGTGATAGAATTCAGACAATTCAATGCTGCTTTGGATTTAATTTATTGTAGTTAATTACCTGAAAAGAGAAGCAACCATACTATGGAAAAGATTTTAGTAAATCTATGAAGGCAGAAACGAATGAAATGACCCTGAAGCTGAAAGTGATCGTGATACTGAATAGGATTAAGTGTTTCTATTTATAATGACTACAAAAAGAAGTTATAAGACGGCTTTAAAAGAGAAGTGTAGCTTAACAATGGCAACACCTACAAAAGAAAAGACAGGACAATACATTCATGTATGGAATATTTGAACTAAAAAAAAAAGGCATCCTAGTTAGATTTAGAATTGGGTAGACCTAGTAGAAAGAATACAATACTGTAGGAGAAACTACCTTACTTAGAGATCCAATACATTAAGGTTTTGTAGAACTCGAAAACCAAAGGATTATTCCAGAAATGTAAATATTTTTGTAAAACATGAGAAATTGATTTTTTGAAGGTTCCTGACATTATACTAAGTCACCTAAGGGGGGGCTATATTATTCCTTATTTCAAAACATCTTTATTATGTTTCTGAGAGATCAAAAATAAAAGTAAAGGAGTAAAGGAGGGTGGATGGATCAAAACTTTGAGAATACGGATGATAAAAAATTAATCTTTCACCATTAGGAGGCTTTTCCTTCCATTGGAAGAGAAAGACTACCCACGAAAGTAAAACTTGATCCCTCTTCTATTTTCTTTACCACTAAAATTTCATTTTGGGAGGGACATGATTAACATATTGAATTTTCAGTGTCGTGTTCTGAAGGATGACTTTTAGGTACTTAAGTGCAGAGGAAAGCAAGTGTGAAATTAATATAACCCCTTCCTCATCTATCAACATGCAGTGTGCTTATCCTAATAGTTAACATGTGTAAGACTACCAAACCTTCATCAGTATGTTCAGATCCAAAGGACCCCTCACTGACATTCATGATTGCTTGTAGGAAATTCCCAGCCAAGTAATGTTGCAAATGTGATTTACCCCTGATACAACTGTCTCAGTCTGCTATTTACCACAATTTTTTTTCTAGATCGCTCCAATATTTGAGGTTAACAGATTACCAGTCTCTTTTACCTCCTTAAAATACATGAGAATAAGAAACTTGTTTTTGTTTGTTTGCTTTAAAATTTTTTGTCTCTGATGATTAAACAAACATTCACTTAGCACATTCTGCTTCCTAAACATGAAGCAAGAAAACAAATGAAGCACGAGCCTTTCTCTGTAGGATCTCATAATGGTAAACCATTTAGTACGTTTCCTACATGTCAAGGGTATTCATGATTTCATTTAAATAAAAAATAGTTTATTGCATTATACAGTATGTAGGTTCAAAAATTGAAAGAGAATTCCAATCAAGAACATGTCTCAGAAGGAAGCATTAGAAGCATAAGCATAAAGTACTTATTAAAAAGAGTTGTTTAAACCATCAAATTGTAGAAAAAGAAAGAAAGTAGACCGAGAAAGTGTAGGTAAAATGAAGGGGGGGAGTGATATAGTTGTGTATTGATTTATATTTTTAGAAAGGACAAGAAAAATGGAAAGAAACAAATAGAAAAAAAGAATTTGAGTTGTTAATTTAGTCAATACAATAATAAACTGTCAGATAAAAAGTGTCTCTGAGTCAGGCATGGCCCATGTTTTGGTGAATACACCTACTGAACCAGGAGCCATAGGTGGAGGAAATAGACTCAGATATGTTTATGCTAATCTTCAGTCAAAATCTATATCCTTTAACAAGTCCAACCTCAGTGACATATTTCTTCCAACAAGTCACATCTACTCCAAGTAAGACAAACCTTGTAATAGTGCCACTACCTGTGGGCCTATGAGGGCCATCTTCATTCAAACTCCAAGCCCCCATAGGCTTGCAGCCATTTTATAATGCAAACTGTATTTAGTCCAACTTCAAAATACACATTGGCTATCACAGTATCTACTTTATTTGAAAGTCCAAGGTTAAAATTTTCTTCTGAGACTCATCAATCTTTTAACTAATATCTCTCATAAATACCAAAATGAAAAAGCAGATCAAATGCTTCCACCATGTAATGGCACAGGGTATTCATCACCATTCCAAAGAGGAGGAAGGAGCAGAACAAGGAAATACTGGTCCAAAGCAAGATCCTATAGACATAGGTTTCAAAACCCTCTGCAGATATCCAACAATTTTCAGCTTCATAACTGCCACATGCTTTGTGGGGGGAGGAGCTTTTACCACTCCCTGTTCACAGCTCTACTCAGCAGGTATCCTATGACTCTGGCATCTTAGTGTCGCCAGCACAAACCACACTTCACTTTACAAGTAACGTCCTCTCAAGGTTTCCATGCAGGGACAACCCTGACACACACCTGACTTCAGCAGCTTTGCTAAATCATAACCCATAACCCCTTTCTTGTATCCTTGACTCTAAATGCAGAACTAAATTGTCAAACCTACCAAATTCAGCTGTTTGCTGAGAATGAAGCATGGCCCCTTCATTCAAATATATTTTCACCAGTTTTCTCTTTCTTAAGTTTTTCTTCACTACCTAAACTTGGCTGTCCTGGATTCGTTCTGGCTCAGCTAGAATTCAGTGTGGCTATTCTGGAACTCATTTACTACTTGCCTTGAACTCTTACATTTCCCTGCTTCTCCCTCTGGGTGCTGAGATTAAAGCCAGGTACCACCACAGTTGACACTAAGGATTTCTTTAATTTACCTGGGTGGGGTCATCATTCCCTTTACTTGTAATCTGTTTATGTCCTTGAACACAGGATTTAGCTCCATTCCAGTTCCTGGTGCCCATTTTCTCTTCAAACTGTACATTTCCTATTTGCCCTTGATCAGCTAGCACTTTTTTCTTACAGAGCTATATAAGAATGACCACTAATAACCAAGCAACACAGTCAATACTAGGCTGTCCTGAAATCTCCTCTGCCAAAGCTGACAATGCATAACTCTTCAATTTAGAATTAGATAGATACTTTTGGCATGGGCAGAAAGCAGACACATCTTTCACCAAAATATGACAAAATCAGTCTCTAGGCCACACACTAATATTCTTCTCCTCTGAAACCTCTTACACAAGGTTCCCCACAGTTCAAATAACCCTCAGCCCAGTTGTCTTCCATGCTCTTACCAGTATTGCCCAGTAAGTCTCACTTGAAGTATCCAACTGCTTTTTTAGTTCAAAGTTCCAAAGTGTTTCATATTCCTCCAAACAAAGCCATAGAGACCTGTTGCTGGAGAGGTAGCTAAGAGAGCTACATCTAAATAGGCAGGAAGAACAAGAGGGAGAGTGGGTGGGAGGTGATTTTAGTCACTCAATAGGTTATTGATATTTGTCATTGTATTGGGTTTGGTTGCAAGTTGTTACTGGTAATGGTCATGATAAATAGTTGAACAAAGGATACTAGATTCAGGAATCTCATTCCGAAAAGAAAAAAAAAGAGGAGTGTAGAGATTATAGGATAAAAGGGTAGATTGTTAAATCTACGTTTAAATCAAAAAAGCAATTATTAATTTCAAATAATTAATGCTTGCTTGGGCTTTTGTGTATTGCTACAAAATTCTGGTTAAATTAGTTATAATATGTATGTGTTATAGAAATGATATGATTCAAAGGTAGATCATTGAATCTACTTTTAAACTAAAAAAAACTACTAGCTTTAAATATTTTAAATTGATATGGATTTTTGTATATTGAAACAAATTTAAGGCTATATCTTTTAGAACATACAGTACATACATTTCTAATCTTGTTCAAGATATTATACATATACATCTTATAAACAATGTTATACAAATTTCTAATTCTTGTAATTAATTATTATACTCTATTTAGGATAATAAATAAATAAATGCATGTTAGTAGCTACTCACCTATTGCATTCAAACTTGTAGTCATGTGATGTATGTTTTCAAGGTCAAACAGATTAGACAGTGGTCTTCAAATACTTCAGAGATATATAGAATATGGCATTTAAGGTTTTTTTTTTTTTAAATAACATAAGGTCCTTCTTTATTACAACAAGACATTTTCTCCTGGCCGCACCATTTTATTTCAGAGAAGATGATGGACATCAAAGAAACTCCATATGGAGTTTACTTTCTTTGGTGAAAAAAGAGCACTTCCCTCAGTTGCTGACAGTATGTTTTCCAAATTAGAAAAGCAGGACATAAAAGGAAATGACTGCTGAACCTTGCCAAGACAAGGCAGGACAGCCCTTCTAAATATCCTGCTTCACTTAGAAGTCTGCCAGATATTCTAGGCCTGTAGGCTGAAGATGTATACTCCAGTGTTACAGAGGAAACTTGGGTGACTGTCCAGGCAGCCAGCATTTTCTGTAATTATTCATATCTTTTAGAAGCTGCTTGCTTGTACTTCCTGCTTACTCAGGTAATTTTATATTTTTCCTATGTGTCTGATGGAGTTGAAAATTAGATAATTGCAGTTCTCCTTGTTGATGACTTCAGAAAAGAAACTCATGAAAGAAAGGTAACATTAATAAGGTGGAAAGACAAAAAAAGATAGTTTTGTGTTGGTAATACAAATTAGGACAGAAGATAAATTAGTACAACACTTTGGATTCACCAAGATAGGATAGATAATGGAGTATTTTCTCTGATTTTGTCAAATACTAATGGACTAGACCATATTAATGTAATTCTTGTATATAGTTATTGTACTTATTATACATAATATTTCTATGTTAGTTATAACCTTCTCATTTCAATTTAGACAAAAAGAGAAAATGTTGTGACATTTTCTTTGTGTCTGACAAATAACACTTGTGTGAAGATCAGAGGACAAAGCTAGTCACTAGTTAACCATAGAAGTCTGGAGGTCTGTGCAGACAGGAGACAGGAAATAACAGCAAGTGGAGTCAGAAAGTGATAAGGCAAGGTGTACATAGGATCTCAGCTCCCCTTTAGTTGAAGGATTTGGAAAAGTAACAGGTAACTGTGACTTTCCTTTGCTTCTCTGATCTTTGAGCTTATACATGGACATCTGGTTCTGGGTTTTTATTGATAAGACCAATTACAATCACATTTCACAATCCAAAGTCTCAGGCATGCAAATATTTTATGACAGATATATGGGACAAATATTACATGCTAGATGTTCTATCAAAACCATGTAACTACTAAAAAATAAATTTCTCTACTTTTTAAACATATGAATAAGAACACTCTCTCTAATACTTAAAGAGTACAGAGTACAGAAGACAGTTTGATCCCGCGAATGCTGGAGCTTTATATACTCAACTTTATCCAGCTGTAGCTCTTTTTGAAAGTATGTACTTTTGGACTTGAGGCAACATGTTTGAAAACATCAGAGATTTTAGCTGTCAATGCGTGTCAGATAAATATAAAATAAGAGACAGTTCTTTGCAGTAAAAGGCAGTTCTATTATCTCCTTAGCACATTTAGTTTGTGTATCCCAGTAGTTAATAAGTGTATGAGCTAATATCAAGGAGGGCATGGTGAAAATTTAGATTCTATTGTCCATTCTAAATCATGTAGCAGAAATAGTGCGCTGCCTTCTTTCCTGCTGCTGTGTGAAGCAGGGCTCATATTTTACAGGAATACATGTTTGACCTATGTATCTCCCTGGTACAATTCTAATTTAAACCACATATTCTGACTCTCATTGTTGTAAGGTTTATTTGCTATACTATTAGATTATATTGTCAAAGGTTAGTCAAGTACATATGAGTCTTTGTGTACCAAGAACCACAAAAATTATATATACATATATGTATATAACACACACA
>NC_022016.1:29923081-29933813 GCF_000317375.1 Microtus ochrogaster
ACTTGAGATGTTATCTATAATAGATAACATCAGATAGATGTTATCTGATGATATCTCAGAGTTCTTAGAGTCCTGATAAAACATTATTTATTCTCAGTGTTCATCAGTTCTTAAATTCTCCCCTGTTCTGCTAAAGAAGATCTGGTGTTTCAGCACACATGTATCTATGAATGTCTGTCTTTTAAGATGTTACAGGTATGTCTATGAGGGGTCTCATGAAGGAGATCAACTTTTGAGTTAATGAGCTGTGAAGGTAAGACAAGTTCTCAATATATGTAGGTACCAACCAACCAGCTGAGAAAGACAGATGTAAAGAAAGGTGGAAGAAGAATGAATTTACTCTCTTGTAGATTTGATAAAGTCACTCTTCAAAACCTGTCCTTAGATGTCAGAGACTATATTTGTTGCCTTTTGGATTCTGGGACTTTTACCAGTGGTTCATGAAGTTCTTAGGCTATTATCTTTAAGCTAAAAATGAGGCTTTGGAATTTAAGCTGAACAACACTTCCCAATATCCCCAACCAACAAACAGCTTATCATGAGATAAGAAGTCTCAGCCTCTTTATTGAGTGACTCAATTAATTTGATAAGAGAGGGTTTGGGGGAGAGGGATAGAAAGATAGACAGAAAGACAGAAACATTTATACATGTCTTCCTATTTATAATCCTTAAAATGCATGTGGAAATCAAAACTAGTAACTATGTCATAACCAGACAGAGTAGACAGTAGCAAAGACGAGAAGCTGTCAATTTAACACGTAAACCTACAACATTTGGAAAATTATCACTCCATTCCTGAAATAAATAACATGCCAAAGAGTTCTAAAATTCCAGTCACAACCTTGGATGACAATTATTTACTGTTGAATATCTCTAGCCTAACACCTATTGCTCCAGAATCTGATCAACAGACACTTAATCCATAAGACAATTTGAAATATTGTTTGGATTTCAAGTGTGAAAACTATTTTAAAAGTTTTGTGGCCTGGATATGAGCTACTCAATTCCCAATTGGATTTTTCTTTCCACCTGTTATATTGTCATCTCTTTGCCTTGTTAGCCAGTTATTAGGTTTGTTTTGTTTTTCAAATTAGCCATCAAACTAGATTCATCATTCCATAGTTGCCAAATTTTTTGAGGAGATAGACAGAGAGAAACAGAGAAATAAAGAGAAAACACACACAAGAATATATGCGTTATTAATTACTAATTATATATAATATAACTGCTAATTTCATATATATATACATTTGTATGTTAGACACATACATGCATACATGAGCAAGTATTTCATCAGAACAAGAGGGTCCTAGCAAGCTGTCACAGAGCTGAATGAAACATTCTTTCAACTATTTCACTTTCCTACAAGCTAAAGGTGATAAGTTTAAACCTCAGTTCAGTTAGCTCTGCATTTCTTAGTCAAGTAGAAAGCAAGAGGAAACACCTTTTTTTTTTTTAGCTGACCTATGATGGTTATTTTGAAAATATTAATAAGCAGTCAGCTTCCAAAAACCGTAGAATAATTCTAGATAGAAAGTTCTGAGACTTAGTATACAGGACAACATATTGACATCAACACCCACACAAACCTACATGTCCATGTGCATCTCCATGAAAAGATGTACACTATTATATATATTTACATACACACAAAACCGTAGCATTTATCCATTACTTAATGTCCTCATGTCCTCAGCACCACGCTGGGCATTAAATGGCAACCATCACTTCAACCCTTTGTTCTATTATTGTTTCCCTGTGACTGCTACACAAAATATCTCTCTTTAAAATACCAGAATCTGAGATAATTTGCATAGAAATTCATTTATTACAAGAAAAATGAGCTATAAAAATAAGATAATTGTTTAAAACTAATCATCCATGAAGCACATATTTTAAAGAGTGTCCTAACTTTAACACATTTTTTTTGTGTGTGTGTAGCCGTCAAATTATTTGAACTATTCAACTTAATTTGGAGGAGTTCAGGAATTTTACTGATTTTATTATAATACAAAGCAGATTGGCAATATGTTTTTAATAGTTACTATAGAGAAATTTAAGGTTAAATCTTTTCACTCAGACACTGCTTTAAGTAATATATATGTGTGTGTGTGTGTGTGTGTGTGTGTGTGTGTGTGTGTGTTCTAGTTGAAAGAAAAAAAAGTCAATATGCTAAATAGCTAGGTAGAAACAAAAAGACAAAGGAGCAACAAAAGGCAAAATAAACAAAGAAGGCATCTTACTCTATGGTACACTGTGTGTATCTCCCCTAGGCTATTTAAAGGAATTCCCACCTTAGCCTTTATCCCATTAAACAGGGTAAGCATTATGACATAGAACAGGTGGTGTGTTAACATCTTTGATCATACTGTAAACTAAATTTCCATTGCAGAAGAAACTATTGGAGATGTAGTGAAAACATAATGAAGTCAACATTCTTGCTTACCAAATGGGACTCTGCAGCACAGTTAATTGGACGTCAGTGTTCAATGTTGACAGAGAACAGGATGGAGGGAGAGAATTAAGGGGAGAATGATGATATCACAGCACTCTATTTTCGGTAGAAGATTTAACCATCTGGATATTTCTAGCATTTCGGTAAAACATATAGCTAAATAAGCGTTTTGGTTTTCAAGTAGATCTCACATCATCCCCTGTGTCACTTAGGTCTGGCAGGCCTTGATAAGCACTCACTGATCGATATTTGGCATTCTGTATTGACAACTAAGGACACTCTCTACCGAAATACAGTGCTGTGATAAAAATAAGGATTCAGGGGAAATGAGAACTCTTGTTCACTTTGGAGTCATTGCAAATTAGTGTGACCCTTATCGAAATCTGCATGGAAAGTTGAAAAAGTTTGGCTTTCTGGATGTGTCATGTTCTAAAATTATTGACTTATGATTATGATTGTCTCCTTATCCCAACTCCATCCAGAGTCTTAAGAGCCTTTCGTCGATAAGGCCTCAATGTTAGCCCATAGGGACTTAATACAAAGACTGGCGTATTTTCTACATCTTTAAGATCACACGTTTAAGGTAACTTTTACTTTCCTTCGAGGTTACAAGACAATTCAGCGTTTCTCCGTAATGCATAGCTATTTCCTCCGATTACAGCATTTACTCCAGGATAGGTCAGGGAAATTCATGTGACTCGAGCTAACAAAACTTCAATTCTTGGGAAATGCAGAAATCTGTAAGAACTGTCAGGCAGCTCTAAACTGGGAGAAGAGACTCTTTCTGTGGAGCTGCCTAATAGGGGGAGTTCTACCGACACTTATTTCGTGGATCCTTCCACAGGCTGCAGTGGACTGGAAGGTCATTCAACAGCTTCTCTACGTAGTCCTCCACTTTTTGCTTCGGTAAGTAATCTGAGCAGTTCGATGGTCCACCAATTTAGAGATGCTTGGGACTGTCACTTTGATTTGTGGTCTGAAATGACATCGCATATTCTCCAGAAAGAGTCACACAACTTTTACAACATGGACAGTATAAGAAGATTGACTTGTTGGTAGCTTTCTCATGAATTGTGAGAACATGAACATATGAAAAACTTTAAAATGAATTGGATGCTGCAAACAACTCAAAATACACTTGTGAAATTTAATGTAAAATTCTGAGCAAACTGAATCTCTATTCCCAGGTGATTTGGAAATCTGAATGAAGCCCACATTCCTTCAAAACACTGGTTTTATTATAATAAATAATTGTCTAGAATTATTTTTATTTACAGCACATGTTTCTGGGACTATTTTTATGTGGTCAAATGTATGTGCCCTTGAAAATTCATATATTGGAGCTGAATCCTGAAGATGATGGAGTGAAGCAGTTAATTATTTTGGAAAGTGATTGAATCATAATTGCACCAACTTCATAAATGGGAGAAGTGCTTTGTGAAATAATTAATTGGGGCAATTTCACCCTTGTTTCTTTCCATCATGAGATGTGCCACAAAAAACATGAGATTTCAACAGATATTGAGTCTTCTGTTTCCACAATCTTGGATTTTTCAGTCTCAATAATGATAATATGCTATATATAAAATCCTTTGTCTTATTAATTTGTTTACTAGAAAGATGCACAATTCTTTCCTTTTTTCCACAAAACCCTGCTTTGGTTTCTTGATTTAGAGTCTTAACATTTATCTCATTCTACCCTCAAATCCACTGTGTAGCTGAGGCAGAGCAATCTTTCTCCAAAAGCCTCCTAATGGTGACATTACAAGTGTAAACTAACATGTTTTCCTATTTTTCTTCTTAGCAGACTTTTACTAACACTTATCTCATTTGTTAAGCAACATTTTGTACCCAAATCCATCTTAAAGTTAAATCTTGCCTTTAACATAGTCTTTTAATTTAGTGAGTCTACAAAATATTGAGAATTTAAGCTTCTACTTATATCATGTACATATGACTAGCTAAATATCTCCTATAAAGAAAGAGCACTGTGGCTATGTTTTACTATACTTTTATTATTATACTTTAGTGAGATCTATAGCGCTTGGAGTAAATTATGGTGAAAATACAGAGAGTCCCATAAAACTCCAGTGTAGTTTGTTCATATTTACAATAATAATAAATCTTCCCAAACCATAGCCATAATAATCTGATTGAAGCAAAAAAAAAAGGATTTCAGAAGAATAGTGTTTGCAGCACTGCCACAGTTTTATTACAACATGTACAAGGCAAATATAATTATGCAGTAAAAATAAACTTAAAGAATTATGAGCCTAGTTTACAGATTAAGACATTAATTCCTTCACTATATGAGCAGTGACTGGTAGTTTCAGTTACCTAGAGCCATTCTTCAGCTCCCTGTAAGAACTGCATTAACTCAGCTGGTACCACAGGTCTACAATGGCCCAAATACTTGGATGGGGTTTGTTTCTTAAAGGCCTTCCCTCACATGAAAGGACCACTTGAATAATTGTAATTCTAAACAACTTAGACATTTTGTTACTAGGCTGCAGTTTAGATCAGTAAAAACTCCAGGAATAACACTTCTTTACAATTTTAGTCAGTCTCCCTCCTCAGGCAACCACACAAATTAATTTTGTCATAAAATTGCTACTACAGCCTTGTGGTTCCTTCTGTCAAAACCTGATTCTTTCTCCATCTTAAGTCCGTTCCCCTCTTTAAGAAATCTCCCGTATATCTGCTTGCATATTTGCGTGTGTGTGTGTGTGTATGTGTGTGTGTGTGTATGTGTGTTCAGTTTTGGGTTTCAAGGTTATAAGACAAACATGGGTATTGGTGCTCTTTCTCCACCTTATTTAAGCAAGGGACTCTTGTTTTCACTACTATGTTTCTACCAAGTAACCTGCTCCAAAGTTTTGAGAAATTCTCGTGTGTCTACCGTTCAGGTTACTAAAAGAAAGCTGGGATCAGAACATGCACTTCTATATTCTGCTTTATATGTGTGGAGAGTTGGGGTCCAAACTCAGGTGTCCATGTTCACACAGCAAATGTTTTACCCACTGAGCCATCTTTTGAGGCCTAGTTCAATTTCAAATGTACTAGGTTCTATGGTTTGCAGGAGTCCATGGAAGAGCAGCTCAGAGAGATCAGAAAGGAAGTAAGCTTAGAACCATCAATCAATATAGCACCTATAATTTCCTATTTGTTTTTAAATAAATCCTCAAAGAACTCTTCATATCTGTGATCCTCACAACTGTGGCTCTTTGTGGGTCATCTATCTGCTTGTAAGTAACTTTTATGTGTGTTCTGTAAGCATGTCAAATAAAATCATTTCGGTGAGAGGCCCAAAGAATTTGAGTTACCACTCAGTGACTATGGATGTTGTTTTTGTTTGTTTTCTTTTGTTTGACTAATGATCTTCCTTTTTCACTGTCATGTATGTGCAAACGCCCCACATATTTATCAACAGGAGAAATAACACTTGTGTAAATATCAAATATCTTTCTTCAACTTTGAAGCCTTAAAACAAACACAAAGAACTTCCATTCTGATCCATAGAAAAAAATTAAATTAATTTCTGTCAATTATGAATAAATAAATTAAAGTACAGATCTGCCTAAAAGCATAAGAATATCCCAGAGATACTCCAGAAAAATATCATGCTTATTGAACATATGCCCTGTGGTTATTTTGCCTAAAATGTCAAGCAAATATGCTTCTATTTTCAAAACACAAATATGAAGAAAAATAAGTTGTCCATAACAGATAATGGCATTACTAAGTAAAAATGTTTGGAAATAGGTATTGAAGCCATTTTTCTAAAATCCATTCCAGCCTGTCTCTGTTTATGTGGCTGTGGAAACCATCATTTTAACATATACACGAAGCAAGCCCATCTAGAGGTAAGGAAGGTAAATGGCAAAAGAAAAAGTCTGCAAGGAAGATGGCTGGATCAAGCTCAGCTTCTGCTGTTTCATAGTTCCTATGGGTCTGGGATATACATCTGCACAATAGAGTGGATTCTGCCTAAGTCACCCAGTGTAGTAAGGAGGCCACTTGTTCATTTCCAGCTGCTCAGCCACAAAATAACCACACCGATACTGTATTAATTAAATCACTGCTTGACCCATTAGCTCTAGTTTTTTTTTTATTTGTTAACTCTTACATCTTAATTTAACCCATGTCCGTTAATCTGTGCAGCACCACGAGGCTGTGGCTTACCAGGAAATATTCTGACAGGGCTACAAGGCTTCTCTCTGACTCTGCCCTTCTTTCTCCCAGCATTCACTTTAATTTTCCCTGCCTAGCTCTGTTACCCTATAGCTCTGCTATAGACCCAAAGCAATTTCATTATTCATTAACGGTAATCACAGCATACAGAGGGGAACCAATCCCACATCAACCCAGTGATGAAAAGGCTGAGAAATTACTATGAAAACACATCATGAGAAATATAAAGCACAAAGACAGTAAGAGGCCACAGAAAACCATAAGTAAAATCAAGATGAGTACATGTTACTGTTACTAACAGGAGATGGATAGATGGATGGATGGATGGATGGATGAATGGATGGATGGATGGATGGATGAATGGATGGACAGATGGACAGACAGACAGACAAATAGATAAAGAGAATTTGATGGCTATTGTTTGTTTTAACTCATATTGGTTAGATAATTTTTTCCCCAAAAAAGGCATGCTTGTAGAGACTGAGGTATGAGAAAGCATGATTAATTATTTTAATAAAAGGATTGATATTGGCTATGCTGTTGACCATCAAATCAAATTCAGTAAGTCCATCAAATGGAATAAAAATATTGCATCCAAACTTTCTGAGCCAGTGCTTGGCTTCAACTCAGAGCTGAAAATTTCAGGTTTTGTTTTGAAAGTAAAATGTAATCTAAAAAACTGTGATAAAAAAAACTGTGATAAAACAGAAACCCTCAATTTTATTTATCACATGGTTTTCTATTGCTTAGCTATAGAAATTTTATCCAAAATAATCTTCTTATAAAAATCATACATGTAAAATATATAAAAATCAGTTCCTCTGTTGATGTTAGAGGGCTTCCTGTAAACACCCACCCATGAGCCATTAAGCCTATAGTTACAAAAACACCTGAGGGGTAGCTACATGAGGCTCTCAAGAGAACAGTTTGAAAACCATTAGGTTATTGAAAACAAAACACTTTGAAGTAATTTGAAATAATGTTGAATCATTCACATTGCCAAATGCAGCCTTTGGCACAAATGAGAGCTTGGATGTTTCTGTTGATTAATTAGCTATACACTTCTATGAAAATAAGTAATGAAAACTTCAGTTCCTTTTCCAGAAATCTGCTTTTATTGTTACCTCAACAATGTCAAATATTCTTTGGCAATACTAACATTTCTCATACTACAGCTAGAAATTAGACAAGTAGACAGATGCTGTGCTTAGTCAATCATAATCTTATTTATGGCTAGCTATCATTCATTTTAGAAATTTGTCAAATGAAAATACTGCTTCATAATGATGTGTTTTCTCCATTTTATAGGTGAGAAATAATTGTTGAAGTATAGAATGAACAGTATAATAGGACAAAAATTTAGTATGAGCAGTGTTCTGGACACATCTTGATATCATAGTTGTTTAACTAGAAACCATTTCTAGCAATCTTTAAATCCAACAAACTTAAAAAAGGTGGATAAGAGATAAACTCTAGGTCCACAGATTTTCATGTTCAAATAAAAGAAATTTTCAAGGTAAATTAAAATTTCTCTATTAGAGTCTTGAGCAATAACAAATCCAGAGATCCCCTAATGACTGACACATGATCCTAGAGCAAGCTTACTCCAGCTGTCTGGCCTGCCTCTGTTTCCACATTTTACAGTGATTCTTCATAATATCTATTTCCCCAAGTCCTGTGCAAGTAGAAAGAAGCAGGAAAATCAGTAAGTGTTATCATGCTATTTCCCATGGGTTTTTTTTTCTGTATCATCCTAGCTTATTGGAACCTCTTAATTGATGAATGAGGACTTTATCAAGCTTGGCAGGAGTCATAATGTCTCTGATTTTCCTTGAAATGTATCTGTCATTCAACTCAAAATTGAATAGCCAGTTTGGACCTTAACCGGAGACATGACAGTGACTTAAGACACTCTGAAGGGAATGAATGATTAATGCAGTTTATAGACAGGATAGTGCTTCTTCTGTCTCATGTGCTTTTTGTGTATAATCTCCAATGGTTCAAGTTCAGATGGATCTAATGCAAAAGGACTAGATGTTTTCCACCTTCGCTTCTGAGCATGCGGTACGATTTATCCACTGACAAAATGTGCTAATGAAATGTCACCTTGGACAGCTTGCCAAAGGATTGATGGGCTGAAAGTTTTGCACTTTATTTAACTTTTGCAGGAAAAATGAATGAGCCCTCCCAACTCTGTATGATATAGAGATCTATTGCCGTTTTCCAACTCAAGAAGTAGCTAGTGATGCCATCAATGGCATAGAGAACACAGAGAGTTGCTGATGGGGCAAAGTTTATAAAGAAGCAAGTTGAAAGTGTTTGCGGCTGTGCCGTGGTGGAGCACGCCTTTGATCTCAGCACTCGGGAGGCAGAGGCAGCCGGATCTCTGTGAGTTCAATGTCAGCCTGGTGTAGAGAGTGAGTTCCTGGATAGGCTCCAAACCTATACAGAGAAAACCTGGCTTGAAAAAAACAAAGAAAACAAAAAGTGTTTGTGGTTTTATTATGATCCAATTTAAATTATTGTCAAGATAAATAATTGTATGAAAGTATTTTCTTTATATACTCTATTGTTGTCATTCTAATAGTTTATCAACGAATACTAAACCTTGAGCTTTTACATCCCAACACAGTATCCTGTACTCTTGATTTTTTTGCCAAATAAAATATAAGAGAAAAACCTGTACTGAGATGTTAAATTCCCTTCACCTTCTGCAGAACATAAGACCTTGAATTCTCTCTCGAAAAATTCTGTGTTTGCTAAACAATGACTTCTAGAAATTATTATAGGAATTGAATACTGTAGACAAAAATTTAAGGTGCCAGGCCGGAAGGTGATGGCGCACGCCTTTAATCCCAGCACTTGGGAGGCAGAGGCAGGCGGATCTCTGGGAGTTCGAGGCCAGCCTGGTCTACAAGAGCTACTTCCAGGACAGGCACCAAAGCTACAGAGAAACCCTGTCTCAAAAAAACAACAAAAAAAAAAATTAAGGTGCCAGAAAACATAAAACTTTATGTACTCAGAAAGTCTATTATATATGTGCAAGGGAACACAAAGTAAACTCCAGCTAATAAACTCAAAAATGAAAGTGCAAGTTTTACAAAACAAAATACTGAGATGGAGATAATGACATTACTATGATTTCTACAAATACATGTTGACCAAAATAAATAAATAAATACATGTTATATATGTGTGTGCACACTCTCTCCATCTCCCTCCCCCAACACACCAACCTCCCCACACATATACACACATTTAAAATGATAAGCCAGTCGAGATCAGCAATGAACAAATGCCTAACTTTATCCAGAATAGTGAAGTGTTAAAAAAAAGTATTCTTTAGTTCAAGGAGAAGGAGAAAGCTGGTAGAATCTGACAGGGTAAGAAAAGTACCTCTAACCTAACTTTCTGATTCCATAACTGTGAAGATGAGAAGAATAGTATCATTAGGGTTACAGCAACTGATATAGTAAGTAAGCCTACACAGAGGCATAAGAGTAGAAAGTGCAGTCAAGCTTGATGAAGAAGAGAAGACTATCAAAATATCAAGGGAGCTGTGATATTCTTGCTTAAACTGTGTACTTGATAGTGTCCCCTCCACGGCTATAAAACATGAAGAAGGAGTAACACATAGAAGGTCAGACAGAAGCTGGGGCAGGAAAGGAACAATGGGGTAACTTTGAACCCACTAAATTCCAAAAGCATTTCAATATGTTTGTATACCCAGCTCTGTGCTCACAAGGGAGGATCCCCTGGTGAGGGAGAGTCTCTGGGTAAACACTGAGAACCTGGGTCTGAAGGTCACTAAGGAGATCAAAAACAGTTCTAACTTAGTGTTTTTCAGAACTCCAGGTTGAGAAATAGCTCCACTGAGAAAAAAGGTCTACTTGACAGTAGCATACCATCTCAGAAAATCCTCTTTTTGGCGGTTCATAAGAAAGATAAAACACCCCCTAGATATTATAGTCTCGGGTTCACCCTGGTAAGTTTGAGTAAGCTCATGGCCCGAAGTTTTCTTCTGTTGAATGATGACTACTTGACAGCTCCTCAGGACTGGAGCTGTTTTTCTTAATGGAAGGCACA
>NC_022016.1:29933913-29941034 GCF_000317375.1 Microtus ochrogaster
TCAATGAGAAATTGGGTGCCAGCAAGAAAGCAGTGTCAATAAAATATCAGCCTGATGATAGTGATTTTCGTTTCAAGTTTATTCTTGGAATATAAAATCTGCAGTTATATAACATCCATCTCTGATAACTGATTCTTCTGGTCCCTATGTCTCTCAGGAAAGATGCCTGCATTGCCTTTACAAATGACTATCCATCAAGGGGCAAACTTTCTTTGCAGATAACATGTCCCTTCATGCCAGAAACCAGCAATATTTACATAAGCACTATAGATTTCAATAGTGTAAAAACACCTTTTAAAGATTTAATTTGGACTTTCAATGTTTATAAGTCATAAGGGACATTTTTAAAAGTTTTTTTATTATGACTGAGACAACTCAAAATTGTCCAAATACCAATTTTGAAAGATTCAAAACTTACCACTTATACTCAGTTAACAAGTATACTACTAAGCATATAGGCAGCTTGATAATTGGAGAAAAAAATCCCATTTGAAGAAAAAAAAGGAGTTAATGTTTATACATATGTACATATAAAAAAAATCAATTCATTTTCCCTGTCTATCCAGGTTTAATTACCAAATTCCTCATACAATTCCAAGTATGTATATTAAAGTTGAAAAAAACCCAATGAGTTCAACCTTATTTCAAGTTTTTGAAATACACAAGTTTTGTTGAAATGAAGTGTCCAATTGTTCATATTATGATCATTATTAGTTTTGGAGTAAAAATAATTATTTAACCCACTTTTCACAAATGCATACCCTATTTCCATGCATAAAGCATTCTCATAGCTTTCACAAACTCTTTTATAGCTCATCTACTGTTTGTTTCTTCCATATTGGGGTAATTTTCTGTTTTCCTTGGCAATATGCACTCACTTTTACAGTTTTTTCTTTCTTTGAAAATGATAAAGTTTCAATCTAAAATCTTCTGTCTAGCTTCTTTCTCCACCTCCTGCTCTTCTTTTTCCTGGAAGTCCCTCTCTATTCATATTACTATGGTCATGATTTCATCATTTGAGAAATGATCTCCAGAGGGTACATTTATGAAGTCCCAGCTGAACCCCCAAGCTTGATTTTCCGGTCTCTGCCTCCAACAGGCCAGGATTATAGGCATGTGCCAAGATGTCATGCTTGTACTTATTAAGTCATACCTCTGCTTCTCTTTATACTGTGGGCATTCACAGCTTAAGGTACACTTCACTACCTAGTAGGTCTGTCTTTAGAAATCACCAAACAAACAAGTCCATAAAACAAAACAAAATTAAAAGCTCCATAGACTAATTTTCAGCTTAGGTCGTGAGTTTGAAATATAAGGCATAAATTATGGAGTAAAGACAGAAAAGAATATTATATTTCCTTTAAGCAGAGTGAAAAGATGTTTTTTTTTTTGTTATCTTTTCTTGGCATCTCTTGGAGGCCTGCTCCTTTTGGAAGAAAAACAGAGGGGGGTGGTTCTGTGGGAGAGCAGAGTTGGAGGTGGGGAGATCAGAGGAATAGAGGGATGGAAAACTGAGCTCAGGACATATTGTATAAAAGATTTTCAACAATTTAAAAAAAAATTCTCCCTGTCACTATGAATGTTCAAGTGGACTTTTTTTGGGTGTCTGGCAAAGGAACTTTGGAGGGTATTTCTCCTTATGCTGGAACAATTCTGCTCTTTCCCTCTCTTTTGATCAGTGGAAAGTTTAGATGAAAACAGTCCAGTTCACTCTTATAATATATTCTGCAGAAACAAAAAAAGGAGAGAGAAAATTTACTCAAATCGTACTTAGTGGATATGAAACACAAGTGTTGCTCTGAGATCTCTGGCCATACATTTCATCATGAAACATAAAACAAACCTTAGCATGACTTACAGGATTTTTAATATCATTCAGTAATCCAGAAGATAAAAGTGCACTGATAAAAAATTTTAAATAAGTATGCACTTTGATTCGAGAAACTAGAGGTATTTTCCCCAAAGAGCTATATACTGAGGTCAGAAGTAGATGTTAAAAAGAATAATTTATCCCGAGGTCTTACAAAAATATCAGAAATTCTCCAGGAGGTCATTCCTGAAATCTCTTATAGGAAAACTGTAAAATGATTTAATAACTTATTATATCATGAAATGGGTGTCAGATATTCAAGTTGCCAGATTTTATGACATGTTTTAGACAAAAAAAGAAAGAACACAAATGTTTAATTTCATTCAACCTGGTTTTTATCCTATATTTCAGTGTAAACACAAAGATTGTTTTATTGAATTATGAAGAAAGCATCCTACATACTGTTTTGATTCCTCGACTTCTCTGTAGTATGGACAGATGACCATTCTAAACCTTTGTTTGGAGTGTTGGGTGTATGACGGATGCAACAATAAGCTCCCTACAGGAATGCTGCCCAGAGAACCTAATCCAGTCTTTAAAATATTTAAACATATGAAGGAAAAATCACAAAGGACAGGTGTCAATGACATACTATCAACACAATGCTCAGAATGATCAAACCAAGTCCAAGTTCCCAGTCACAACAAGAAAAAAATGAAGCTTGAAATATGCAGGCCAGTTCAAGCTTTAGAATGCTACCTAATATTCGCTCAAAGGCTTCAAAAAATATCAGGTCCTGAACTTTGAACTTTCATTGTGCATTTTCTGCCCCTTTAAAGCTGTGATTCACTAACTTTAAGCCAATGATTAAAATGTTTCTGTAGTTCATTGAGGCAAATTGTAAGCAGGGATGAAAAGGGCACTTAATGTGGTCATAATTGACTGGAGAATGCTTCAGAATTAGAATAAAAAGGGAATCTCAGGACTTTCCTAAAGGGGTAGCCACACCCTGAGGCATAATGTTACTAGGGGACATAGGGACTCCATTTTTCATTATTAATAGACTTGATAAAAGAATTTAAAAACAGACTCAAGGGTCATTTTACTAGAGATTGAAGAAAAGATAATGTAAGGCAAGTTTTAAATCAACAGCCACCAATAGGAGGGAGATGAGGAAAACAAGAAACCATACCATTTTAACTTAGAGTCAAACAAAGCAAGCATGTGTAGCAAAGGAGTAGGCAAGCAGCTGTGTGTTCAAAGGATGATGGTCTTCAAAGAAACATTGAGAAAGATCAGAGCTTCAGGAAAGCAGGCATAGGTCAGTATCTGTAGGAGAAGGAGATAGAATTAGGGGGTGGATGCAGCTTTATGGCTAAGTAAGAAATGGGGGTTGCTGCCAAGACCCAAGAGCTGAATTCTATTCCATGAACATAGAGGTGAAAGGAGAAAATTAATTCCCTCAAGTTGTCCTCTGGCATGTTTGTATATATATGTATACATGTACACACACACACACACACACACACACAAAATATTTTTTGAATAGGAAAAGGCAAAGTTACATTGGCTTAAGTTATAATGTTAAAACTCCGAAATGTGGGACGTTTAGTGGTGCTACATGGCAGAAGTCCTATAGGCAGCCTCAGAGGAGGGGCTTCTGGGAACGGAAGTATATTGTCTTGCAAAAAGGTAATTACTCCTTTCCTTTCCTAGGCTTGCCTTTTGGTAAATAAGATTTGACTGGGAAACACACCCATGGCCAGGTGAGTGACAGCCCAGCGGATTAACTCTTCAGCAAAAAGAGAATCACACGTAATAAGTAAGGTTTTGTCTTTGGAGCAGATCACAATGATGTCATATCTCCAACAAGGTCAGAGGAAGAACCCAGACTACACTTCTTTTGGACCAGGAGTGGCTTTTCATTAATGAACCTCAACCAATTCCAGGCAGCTTTTAGAGCTACCAGAGAATCAGGAAGTGATGTCCAAAATAATTCATAACCTCATTGGCCACAAAGTTACAAATTATAAGACTTAATATAAGATGCTGAGTGGGGAAACTGAATAAAAGTTTTTTAAATTCATCATTCAAAAAATAGATTGTAAGAAAATGCAAAATACTTTTCCTTCTTATTTTGAATCTTTTTAATTTGTTAATAACATTGCTATTCATTTTTTGTTGAGTTGTATAAATTTATTATATATTTTGATCATATTTAACTCCAATTTCCTTTAACTCTTCTTCCCACATCCATCCCACTTTCCTAACTCCCCCTGTCCATTTGTCAACTCCCGCTATTTGCATATCTTTGGGTGTAAGGCCAACCATTAGAGTATGGAAGACCAACTAGAAGGGAAACTATTTAGAAAGAAAAACTGGCTCTACTTACTATATAAGTTATAATTTGTCTATAGTTCTTCTGTTAGGACTGAAACTTCATGAACTACTTCCCCTGCCCCATTAGAATATTGACTGGCTCAATGTCATTTGCAAGTCTTTTGCAGGTACCACACCTGCTGTGAGAATGAGCGCCAACAGTCTTGATGTACCCAGAAGACACTACATTGCTATGATTCTTCCCAACCTCTGATTGTTAATATCTTTCTGTTCCCTCTGCATAAAGGCTTCTGAACCTTGGTGAGTAATGTGACAGATATACCTGGAACCTTGGTGGGTAATATGGCAGATAAGCCTGGAACCTTGGTGGGTAATGTGGCAGATACACCTGGAACCTTGATGGGTAGTGTGGCAGATATACCTGGAACCTTGGTGGGTAGTATGGCAGATATACCTGGAACCTTGGTGGGTAGTATGGCAGATACACCTGGAACCTTGGTGGGTAGTGTGGCAGATAAACCCTATTTGAGGCTGAGTACTCCACAGACATTTATTCTCTATACTTAACCAGTTATTTTCTGCATTAGCCACCATCCACTGAATAAAGAAATTTCTCTGCTGAGGTCTAAAAACTGCACTGATCTATGGGGATAAATAAATGAATGTAGCACATGGCTTGATACTGAATGCAGTTAGCAAAATAGTTGTACAAGGTCCATCACTGGGGCCTGGGAGCAAACAAATCACTGATCCTTGGTCAGATTCCTATAACAGGCACGTGTTTCCTCCAGTGAAGAAGGCCATGAGTCGAGCCAAAAAGTGGTTGGTGATCTCTGTAACAGTCATGCCGCTTGGCCGAGATAAGTGTCATTATTATAACTTACAGGATTCACAGCTGTACAAGACTGGTGTTGACACACCTTGCCCCAATAGCCTGCTTAGAGCTTTTAGCATTATTGAGATGTAGTGAGCCAAAAGGTAGCTCCCAGTCAGTACCAACTTGATTTTCCATATCCTGTCATTAATGTGTTATATATTCAATAATACAGTCTTATCACGATGTTCTAGTGGACAACCAAGAGCAGTTCCGTAGACCACATAGTTTGCGAGGCCACCAGGATGCCTCTGAACAACTCAAGAGAAGTGACTCACACCAAACACCAGGTATTTAAGTAGGTAACTTTTGACTTCTAGTATGACCTTAATCCCCTGCTCTGTTAAGGGTAACTGCAATAAAATTATTTTGTGTGAATGTACTTACATATATGTACGTATACCCACATGCATATATATATGGATATGTAAAGCTTATAAAGCTGCAAGTTTCTATGTGCCATTTTCAAGCACGCTTAGAGTTAGTCAGACCACTTAGTTATCCCTCCTCTCTCTGACCATTTCTCTTCCAACTCATACCTCCCTCCTCATTATTCCTGTTTCCCACTCATACAAACTGTGGTCTTTTAATCATTCCCACTTTAAGATTGCTTGTCTTGTTTACAGCCATTGATATTTTAGATGTCAACTCACCAGAGAAATTATTCTCAGATGGAGGAACCCCGCCTCACAAGGCTGGCAGGGCCACTGACTTGAAAACTGTTGTTTTCATCTTCAATCTCACTTGTGCCACAAACACTATGATATCTCTCCATTACCATGCATTTTCATGAAATGTGTATATATTGTATTCTTTTTTTTTTTTTTTTTTTTGAGACAGGGTTTCTCTGTAGCTTTGGTGCCTGTCCCAGAACTAGCTCTTGTAGACCAGGCTGGCCTCGAACTCCCAGAGATCCGCCTGCCTCTGCCTCTTTGTGCTGGGATTAAAGGCGTGCACCACCACTGCCCAGCTCTATATATTGTATTCTTATGACTACATTTCAATCTTATGGACACGTTTATCTGTCGGTGGTCAGAAAGATTACTTTTTATTTAGTTACATAATTTTGGAAAATAGCATATATGCCGTTACCTGCTTCATAACTAGATCTATGTGTCCCTTGAGTACTATTCACACTTAAAACTCTGCTTTGTTCCTTTTTACTCAAACTAATATCAAAAAATAACAATTTCTCCTCAGTCTAACACTTAACTCTACACAATTAGTTCACTTTTACCTCAGAGCAAGTTCAGATAAATAAATAAAGGCTTTTTGTAAATATATCATAAGTTTAAAATCTAATAGTTATGCGGAAGGTCAGAACTACAGATGTCCAACCAAGGTTACCAAGAAATGCATCCCAATTCTTTGCTTGACAGTCTGTTAACAAAGACCTATGTCTCAAAGCTTATCTCATGGGGCTCTGTCCTGGGGCCTTCTGATCATGGTCTCACTGCTCTAACTTTGGAATCTTGGGTTGCCACAGAAATGGCTCACCTCACTATTGCCCTAGGAATGTGCTTTTGACCAATGAGAGGCAACATTTGTAATTTTTTTTATTGCTTCAAAAGACAGGGAGTTTTAAGGATAGAGAAGAAGAGGCTAAGAGAAGAAACTAGGAGAATGTAGTCATAGTACAGGAGAATTATAATAGAAACAGAACAATGAAGAAACTGACATGAAGCACTACAGAATAAAAGATTCATCTTTGCCCTCAGATCCCAAGCCTTCTGCTGGCTGAAGATTCCACTCTGAACCCAGAGAGGGCACTGAGGCTGGTCTCCCAAAAGCCCTCATTACCTGTGTCTATAAGAAACACTCTAGATTCATGGAGAAGAGAACATTTCTGAGCACTTGTGGACCTAACTTGAGTCAAATAAATCCTTAGCGTAAGTTTATATCTTCCTCTGAAGTACCAACAAAGTATGGAACTTCCCAGACACCAAAAGCTATACTAAGAAATGGAACTTCTCTGTCTGGATACAAAATATTTTAATATGTAAGCAACACCAAAATAACAGAAAATGCTGTGATATATAATATGTATTCTCGGTTGAGACTTCAATTGAGTTTTCATGAAGCAAATGGTTTTCAATT
>NC_022016.1:29943308-29957473 GCF_000317375.1 Microtus ochrogaster
AAAAAAAAAACTCAGGAAAAAATTTAAAGTGTATTAGATATATGAAATGTTGGGATTTTTTTATTTTAAAACTAAATACTTGAATCTTTGATAAATAAAGTGCAAGAATATAAAACAGATATTTAAACTTTCTTTACATTAAAGAAATTCTAATATTGTGCAACTTGACTTTTTTTTTAACCTAACAAGAAGATTTTATGTTAAATACACAAATGCTGAGAATAGCATCATTGAGTTTTCATTTTCTGTTTTTCACTTGACTTGGATATTCTACTTTCCATTTCAGTGCTGTTACCATATACCCCTTCCCTCTGCTACTGGAGAGAAATACCACAAATTTAATGCTTTAAAACACAAAGTAGTTGTTATTGTGTACATCTGGAATTCAGAAATACAGGGTTGAGTTCCTCTTGGCAAAAATCAGACTATTGGCATGACTGCACTCTTCTCCAGAGACCCTGGACTAGAATCCAATTTTTGTCCTTTCCAGGTTCCAATAGTCATCATGACTATTTTACTTATAAACACTGTAAGATTCAATAACAACAATAGCCAGTTACCTTAAGATATTCAAACACTCTCTCTCACATTATGCTGGCAGTACCAATGGAATTGCTTGTCCTAAAGGATGCATGAGGTTAGAATTTTGAAATGAATCTATGGACATCAGAATGCTCAACTCCATTCACTATTGCTCCCACTATTACTGACTGATAATAGATGTCATAACTTACCTTTTCTACTTGATGTTTTTTCCCCCCATTGGTCATGAGCACATGTCATAGTAAGGTATAAGAGAATCAAGTTAACTTGTGTTGGGACTACTGACTCCTGGCCTTCAGGACTCTTCCCTCCTAGAACCTTCTAATTAAAGTTAATAGAAGCTGTGCCTAGCTTAGAGGATCAGAGGTTGGGATTTTCACCTGTTGGCCATTGACTGCAGTGTATTTAAGCCTCCATGTTGCTAATAAAGAGGGGCTTGTGGTATCAGTGTTTAAGGTCTGTCTCTGAGTCTGTATTCTCAACCTCCAGCCCATTGTTCGAAGCTCTCGAACTGGGGTCTAGCGCATAGAGTGCAGACTGGGGCCACAGTGCGCGGCAACTTGAATTTCTTTTTATATTTCATTTTTGCTCTGCAGTTTTAAGGTAAGTAGGAGTTAAGAAAATGGACTTGAACTTGTAAAGCATAAGGGTTAGTGCAATTGAACAGACAGAGATGTAGACACAAGCTATTTTTCTAATATGCAGAGGTCACATGACAGATGAGAAAGTGATTCAAATGAACGATGCTTTTCCAGAAGCATGGTAAAGAAACCATGCTCCCACCCATGAAAATGATAGGAAGCTATGACTTCTGCTTTACTTCTTGTGATAGGTACTATTAACTGCCAACTTGACATACTCTAGTATCACCTCAGAGGCAGTTTCTTGACATGGACAGTCTGAAGAGATTTTTAGACTGGGTCAACTGAGGTAGAACTTCTCACCTTAGATGAATATGGCACAGTTTTGTGGGCTGAGGTCATACAAAGGAAAGAGCAAATGGAGCACCATCCCTGACCAAATGAATGTGACAACTGCTGCTTCTGTGGCATGATCCTCTTGTACGCTGTAAAGATTGTCACTTTATTTGCAAACAGGCAGGCAGAAGAAAAATGTCCATTTATATGCTGCCATGAATTTTCCACCAAAGTGGACTGTGCCATCAAACTATAACGTAAAGTAACCTCCAGTTGAGCTGAGTTTGCGAGGTAATGTATCACAACAATGTGAAAAGTAACTAGTATCTTATCACATGGTATGGATGCTTCTGTAACACCCTCTTTTCCTCAGTTCATGTGAACTGATTTCCAAAGAATAATAGCTGTTTCTCAAAACAAAATACAAGTGCTACCCAAGGGGTCAAGGTCCAAAATCTAAAGGAATTCTCAAGAATAGGAAAAGGACAGCTCAGGAGAGAAAGATGGCCCATCATAAGACTTTCCACTCATAAGCACAGTGTAGCCTAATCCAGGCCCTCAGTATATTTTCCACCACTCCTCAAGATAGAATTTAATACCCACCTGTCTTCTCTAGTTTCCTCCATGCCAGGCTGCAATAAAACCACTGTGACTTGTTTTGTTCTAGCAACAGAAAGTTTAACTATGAATGTAGCCTGTGACTTTCAATTGATATGTTCATTTCCTTGTATCATGTTAATGCAGTCTTTAGTCTTACCCCTACCTTTTGTGGTCAGGGATATTTTAAGCAGTTGGAAATTAAATGCTGGTGAATTTTCAGTACTCTCTGGAATTCCTTCCTGATATTATCCTATATGTTTCTCCATTTTATTATTATTATTATTATTATTATTATTATTATTATTATTATTATTATTATTATTATTTTTTTTTGGTTTTTCAAGACAGGGTTTCTCTGTGGCTTTGGAGCCTGTCCTGGCACTAGCTCTGTAGACCAGGCTGGTCTCGAACTCACAGAGATCCACGTGCCTCTGCCTCCCAAGTGCTGGGATTAAAGGCGTGCGCCACCATTGCCCGGCTTCCATTTTATTATTTTTATTCATGTCCTCATATTCTGTACTGTATTTCTAAATCCCCATGCCTCTACCCTGCCAAGAGGCATTTTCTGTTGAGGCTGCTCCCTGACCGTTTTCTAAGATTTTAACAGTGCATCTGGCGACAAGAAACTTGGATTTAGTGAACAGGAGAGTTGATCTGTACTCCTTAAAACCGTATTTATCTGATGAACCTAGAGACTGCTACCTTTGAATTTGCTGTGCCCCGTTTTTATATATGATGGAAATAGGGAGAAAGTGTGAGATAGAAATCTCATACACTAATGCCTAGAAAGTGATGAGTGGGGTATCAGAAATTATTTGATTTCTTAAGGCATGAACTGAGAAAGGGAGGATATTACAGAAGCATCCATACCGCATGATGAGATATTAGTTACTCTGTTGGAGGGGCCTGCGTTTCTTACTTGGTTACACTTTCTCATTCACCTGCAGGCCAGGGGACTACTCTGCTCACAGTGTAGAAGAAGGGCTGTGCTGTATCTTCAGTGTATGTCAATGGTGTCTCATTACTGAGAGCTACCCATGCTTTTTACTGTTAGAAAAAGCTTATGGCTCCTTAGTTCCCTCAGCCAGGTATATTCTTGTATCTATCAAATCATAGGCCAATATCAAAAGCAGTATTGTTTAAAAGCGGCTCAAGTTTTCTACTTATTTTCTTGCCCATTAATCTTTCTCTGGCCAGTTTATAATACACCAAATCCATGCTTCCACCAAGCTAAACCCAGTGATGGTTATTTTTGTCTAGATGTGGGAAAACGGTTCTAAGCACCATGGTTTTGTAAATAGTACCAGTTTGAGCCCTCATAATACTCCTCATAAGAGTATTAGTGTCTCTTTTTTATTTACTTTTAAGCACTATGGGATAGAGGAAAAGGCATTTTTTGGCTCAAAGTGGAATTTTAATCTTGGCCTGAACACTACATTCCCTGATGTTAAATATCTTAACTGTTTTTCTTATTTATGAAATAGAGAGAAGTTGTTGCATGACTCATGTTAAGTGGGATTTTTCTTATATGTATGCAAGTGTTTCTGTACCTCAGAGACAGAATGAAAGACAGACCAAAGCTAACAGCTCCACCAAAGTTCATCTTGTCAAACCAATGAGTGAATTGAGATTATTAAGTGAATATGAGCAGGGGTCACTTACAGAAGCAGGGGTCTCTCAAAGCCAGATATATCATCCAAAATTTTATACTACTTTGGTTGTTACATCCCTGGAACTCTGTGCCACTTAAAGACAGCAGGACAAGACAGATAATTTCTGCTCTCAGCAATTCATTACTGCATCTATAACTTTGGGACAAGCTCCTGCAAATTCTTCCAGTTTCAGATTTTTGTACTTTCTGAGTCTCAGGAGCTTACCTCCAGAGGGGATGTTTCAATTGAGAATATTGCAACCCACCACTGAATTAAGTGAAATGGTATGCATAAATATTCATGCTCTGTCCTCTGATTTGGTGATCTAAAAGCCTTCATCCTTTCTAGGTATTTCTGGCATTTTTTTCCATCTGACAGATGGGCCCCCTCCCCCTTTTCTTCTCTCCTCAGATGCTTAGCTGGGTTACAACTTTCATGAAATGCTCATGTGTGGACATATGTGGATGGTGGGTTCCTTAGTTACAGAAATGACCTATGTCATCAATGAGCTTTCCCTGAGTCAAGAATATCAGGACTATAATTAGTTAAGAAGTAAGAATTTATATAGGTGGAAATATGTTTTAATCCTTTGTCATTTCCTACCCATTTGGTAATTATTACCTTTTACATTATTGATACTTTTCATGTGGTAAGAGACAACCTTTGCAAGATTTTATCATTTCCCTGTATTTGAGTTTATAATAAAAGTATATCACTTCTCCCTCCTCTTTCCTTTCTCCACACCCTCTCAAGAAATCTTCCTTGCCCTTTCCAAATTCACGGCCTCCTTTTTTATTAATTGCTGCTACTGCAGATCTTAACACAAACATTTAGAATTCTAGACTTGGGTAGTTACACACACACATATCTCAGAACCCTCCTCTCCATTACATCCATAACACAGGCAGACAAGCATTATGGAGAGCATGGAAATACAGCAAAGATGCTCTAATTTGTTACAGATCCTTTTTTTTAATAGAGTCTGAACAACTGTCTGTTTTTGAGTTGCCTAGATCTGACACTTGTCACAGCAATATGCTGATGACCATAGACCCTGTCGACAAAAAAAAAAAAAAAAACCCACCTAACTGCACTTAAACTGTACAAAAGCAATGTTCTACCAAACTTAGTGCATACCAGGATTAATAGATTCCTATCTGACCGATTAAAGGACACTGTAGAAATTAAATGACTTCATGCTTTGAAAATGAATCAAGCTTGTAAATATCTTGAATTCATTTAATAAACTAAATAAATAAAATGGTTGAAGAAATTTCCTAATTTGTAAATGAAAATTATGAAAAATATTTTAAAAGTAGAGTATGTATTAGTATTCTTCCATATCTTCCAAATATTAAAACATGATTTACTAAATTTAGTTCTTAATTCAATGTAATAATGAATTGTCCTGAAAGAGTGACTATGGCATCTGTTCAAATGGATAATGGCTCAGAATTCTATTCTATATACACAGTTTTTGGAGAGCTAAGTCTCAATTTTGTGTTCAGAGTTTGCCTAGTACAGAATGAAAAAAAAATGTTTTGAGAAAGAATTATTATTTTTTCTGAGAAATACTTGATCATGGACATAGAGATATTTTAATTCAAATTATAGATCCACTATTTAAATGTCATGTAAATTCATATAATCTTTCTAAAATCCACAAGGTTTCTTTCCCTTAGTAGTTAAATGCGTATACAATTTATTTTTTTATTTATTTGTATGAACTCCTCAAATACCCCTAGATGCAATAAGACAACTTGTGCCTGTGGTATACAACACATGCAGCCTTTCGCTGTCACTCAGCACAAGGTAGCTAATGTTAGCTTTTACAGCTCACTTATATTTTAAATATTATATTGAAAGCCTGCGGCAAAATTCATATTGAAGTTCTGTGTAGGAACTTCATCGGGTCTTTTGGCAAAGAGAAGCAGAGAAGAGCTGGTCCCTGACAAAGTTGCCTCCTGATTATTGTCCATAGGAACAGAGAGAGATTAATTTCTTTAGAGAAGGGGCTTACAAGAGTACTGCTACCACTGAGAGTGCTGTCCTCAGAATTGGTTATCGGTGATAAAGTGGATTTCTTTCCATAATTCTCCTTTAAAATCCTATTACACTTTGTTTGAAGGTGTTAAAAGAGAAATTGTTTCTGGTGACCTTCTAACTAGAAAGAGATATGATTCCTTTATGAAAAGGTATTTTGTACTATAGAGAAAATATGTCAGAACCAATTCTTTTTTTTTTTTTTTTGAGTTAGCACTGCAAGAAGATATATAGAAAATTACCTTAACTACTGAATTTAAAATGGCCCAGAAATGTCTGGGAAAATGAAGCTTGCGGTGAATATGTAAATAAGAAGGGATGTATGAGCTGAATTTTTCCCCAGAAAATAACTGAGCATATTCAGTGGCACTAAAAAAAAAAAAATTCCTGAGCATAGCACAAAGTTGTTGCAAATACACAGTGCTGATAATTCTATTTAGAAAATGGTGAAGAAAGAATTGGAAAAGGAGAAGCAAACCTGACCATGTAAGGAAGTAGATGAAAGGTCAGAGTCAGCAAGATCCCTTAACCAGGACAGACCTGCCTGTAACCATAGGATAAACATCGATTGCCATTGGAAAATAGTCCAGCACTCAAAGTGGGTTGGCACAAATTTAAACAAAGCCTGCTAGGTGTTTGACTGCCAATCAGCTCCAACAACAATGGTCATCAATCTGCCTGGAGATTATTATTAGTACTAATACTCTTTATTTGCCAAGTATTAGTATGCAAGGTAAAATATGAGTAGAGGTGTGGGATAAAGTATGTGGTAGACTTAAGCAATCTGCAGATCCAATGCAATGCCTATCAAAATCCCAGCAAAAATTCTTCACAGAACAATATGGAACTTTATATGGAAAAGAAAAAGAAAAGAAAAAATACAGGATAAACAAAACAATCCTGTACAATAAAAGAACTTCATGAGGCATCACAGTCCTGGACTTCAACCTCTACTATACAGCTACAGTAATAAAAACAGCCTGACAATGGTATAAAAACAGACAGGAGAGCCAATGGAATCAAATCAAAGACCTGGGTATGAATTCACACACCTAGGAACACCTGATATTTGACAAAGGAGCTAAAAATATAAAATGGAAAAAGAAAGCATATTTAACAAACTGTGCTGACATAACTGGATATCAAAGTGTAGAAGAATAAAAATAGACCCATATCTATTACCATGCACAAAACTCAAGTCCAAGTGGATCAAAGACATCAACATAAAATCAACCACACACAGTGAACCTCATCGAAAAGAAAGTGGGAAGTACACTTGAATACATTGGCACAGGAGACCACTTCCTAAATATAACCCCAGTAGCACAGACACTAAGAGAAACAATTAATAAATGGGACCTCCTGAAACTGAGAAGCTTCTGTAAAGCAAAGTACATGGTCAACAAGACAAAACAGCAGCCTACAGAATGGAAAAGATCTTCACCAGGACCACAGTAAACATAGGACTGACTGCAAAATATGCAAAGATCTCAAGAAACTGACATCAAAATAACTAATAATCCAATAAGAAAATGGAATACAGACCTAAACAGAGAACCATTTCATGAGTGGATCTCTCAGACTAAATATAAAGGAAAACTTATCTGAGCATGAGTCTCTAATAATTCATGACTGTAGATTCCGTGCATTCTTCATGTCCCTGCTACCATGTCTTCCCTACCATGAAGGACTGCAGCTACACACTGTGGGAACACAATTAAACCTTTCTTTAAGTTGACTTTGTCATTGTGATCTGAAATATGATTCATATAGAATGGAGACCCTTTAGTTAGTTTCAGAATATGGTGGATACTAGCAAGCAGCCCACAAAATGGAAAATAATTTTACCAACAAGACTTTACTCAAAATAACTGAATTACATATGCAGTTGTACAAATTCAGATGGTGTGTTACTGGTTCTTCTCCATGTTAAAATGATAAGTGACATACAGATCATTCCTACCTCTGAATATTTGCTCCCATCAATAGTGTAAAGAAATTTAAGACTCCCTGTAGGAGACTTTACCCTTTCTGAAAAGTGGATGAGAGTGGGTTTGGCAGTGGTGAAGGGGAAAAGGGAGAGGGGAGGGGGGGAATGTGGTTGGTATGTAAAATGAATAATTTTTTTTAAAAAGTTGATATGACTGACAAAATACTTTTAATTAATATCAACAAACTTTAATACTACAGAAGCAAAGCCCTGCATGAAGACCTTAAAAAGTTCTCTCTTTCTCTGAATTTCTGTGTCCATGCATATAAAAATAAAGTTACATGAATGAACTTCTTAACTTCTCACTTATCTCCCTAAAAGTATATTTTATTCAAAAATATATTTCTTATCTCTCTTAGAATTTATTTTATTCAAAATATATTTAAATATGTGAAGTATGTGAAGTGATATATAAGGGCAAAACAGGCCAGATGATGAACATGAGATCATATGACTTACTAAATGTTGCAAAACATTTTATACCATTTATATTTCAAAGTAAATTATAAGCAAAGAAGTTAATTACATCCTTCAGTTAATCCACTGTGCTAAAATATAGACAAAATATTTTAAATGGTAAACGTTCCAAAGAAAATATATTGAGTCTACCTTTCATATATAGCAAACATGTCATGGGCATTTAGAGTTTTAAATCAGAAAGCATGCATGACATGTTTGTTTTCCTATTGCTCTTGCTGAAATAAAGTCCTTAGCTCTTATTTTTGTATGTAATATAACATAGACTGCACTTCTCTCATAAGTGGTGTGGGACAACGATCTGTATTCTGTCAATTATGTTTTAAATAAATGCTGATTGGCCAGTAGTCAGACAGGAAGTATAAACAGGACATCCAGACAGGAAGTAGAGTCTGGTCAATGAGAACAGGAGAATTCTGGGAAGAGGAAAGCTCATTCCTCTGCAGTTGTGATCAAGCCACAGAGGAAGATGTGACTGCCTTACTGAAAAAGGTACGGAGCCACGTGGCTAACATAGACAAGAATAATGGGCTAATATAATTTATAATAGTTAATAAGAAGATATAATGAGATAATGGGCCAATCAGTTTATAGTTAATGTAAACCTCTGTGTGATTTCTTTGATACTTAACAACTATGGGAACTGGGCAGGACAGAAAACTCAGTCAATGTTCATAGGCTTCATAAATCTGCTTTCTACTTTTATCAAAATATTTAAATGAAAATATCAGATTTGGGGCTGCTTAGCATGGAGATAAGCCCAGGGAAGGCATTCTGGACTGTATGATATAATACATGTATTTTTAGTTTTTGATAGTAATTTCTGTCAATAAAAAACTTTAATTCATGTAAAAGTTATAACTTGTAAAATACATAAATACTTTAGAGAGATATATTCATGCTGTATCATCTATCTCTCACACAAGAGTCCTAAACTCAGGACACACTGCATAGAGTAACAGGTGAAGCTGAACTCTTTGCTACTTATTTTATTTTTTTCTTTGCCATTATAACTATTCCTACTTATTCAACAAGCCATTATAAATGAACAAGTATTATACTAATTATGTCATGAATAGCTGAAGGATATTCTGGCAGAGGCACGAATTCCACTCAAAATTCTTCACTCAGTCTTCTCATGCAACATTACTCTTAATTCATTCTAGAATTATACAGACATTAGCAAGGTATATAATTATGATAGTAATTTTCTATAATATTAGGAAGTCATATAAGTGTTGGAATTGCTATTCCAAATGAAGTAAGATAGAAATTTCTGTTCTACTAAACTTAATCATCAAAGAATAAATGCCTCAATTGCTGGACCCAAAATCTCATACACAATTTAACTTAGAAAATACAGTGTCCTGAACAGTAGCAAATAGAGCTGTCTCAGACACATGAAAGAACTCTATTGGGTATTCTGCATAAATACAGCCCTAGAGATAAATTTATGCATTATCAAAGATCATAAATAAAGAAGTGACTGTATTTATGATCTAGGAGCTCACCAAGGCCAGCTGGACTGGGACTGAAAAAGCATGGGATAAAACCGGACCCTCTGAACACGGCGGACAATGAGGGCTGATGAGAAGCCAAGAACAATGGCACTGGGGGTTGATCCTACTTCATGTTCTGGCTTTGTGGGAGCCTAGCCTGCTTGGATGCTCACTTTCCTAGACCTGGATGGAGCGGGGAGGACCTTGGACTTCCCATAGGGCAGGGAACCCTGACAACTCTTTGGACTGGAGGAGGAGGGGGAGGGGAGTGGTGTGTGAGGAGTGGGGGAAGGGGGAGGGAAAAGGAAGGGGGGAAGGAGGCAGAAATTTTTAATTAAAAAATATTTCTTATCCATGAAAAAAAAAGTGAAAAGGGAAATTTTTAAATGAATTAAACTCGTGAAGAATATTTGTCAATGTAAATTCTCATGTTTTTATAGAATACTTATACTTCAAAATGTTGCCATCTGTTGTTAGAAGAGAGCATATTCATACAAATTCTCAATTAAAAATTCAAGATGAATTAAAACTTAATGTAGTACCTGTACTGTTTTGACTAAAAATGACCCCATAAATCCATAGGGAGTAGCACTATTTGGTGGTGTGGTCTTAATGGAGAAAGTGTGCTTTGTTGGAGGAAATGTGTCTCTAGGATGTAAGCTCTAAGGTTTCAAAAGCTCAAAACCAGGCTTAGTGGCTCACAGTTTCTCTTCCTGATACCTGCTGATTCAGATGTAAAACTCTTAGCTACCTCTTCAGCATCATATCTACCTGTAAGCCACTATGCTTCCTGCCATGATGATAATGGACTAAACCTGTGGACTGAAAACCAGCCCCAATTATTTTTCTTATTAAGAGTTGCCATGGTCATAATTCTCTTCACAAAAGTAGAAACCCTAATGAAGACAGTATCTAATAGACCTTTATTCATTGACTTTGACACTTTCTATTATGTAGTCATTAGAAATATACTTAACAACCATTTTATTCAGACTAGACTAAATCTCACTGATCTGAAGGACTTCAAGCAACAAAAAAGGGCAGTTTTCATGCAAATTCTGTGATTATTAATTTGCTAGCCATGATGCTACCTCCCCTCTGGGATCGATACTGATAGAGCAGCCATTACCCTACAATATGCTGTAGGACGTATGCAAGACATTGAGGGACAATGGAAAGAAAATATTACACTTGAGAGGTAGATTATATGAGTATACTGTTTATGCATTCAAACATACCCAAGTTAAATAATATCGAAGTTATAGAAAATCTATGTTAGCTATTGTAGAAATTTTTGCCCATCAAAGACATTATTGCTTATAAAATTAATTTCAAAACTAATAGCTCTAAAAAAAAACAAAAAAACCTAATAGCTCTATAAACGATGTCAAGATTCTTTGTTGTGTCCACCAAGCTAAATTATGTCATGATCCCATCTATATCTCAATTAATTCTCTCTTTTCAAAATATATTGTAACGTCACCAAAGTTTTTTTTAAACCCTATGCAGATATGCACTGGTTTTATCCTTCTAACACCATTAATTCTCTATCAGAGTACTGCTTTTGCTTATTATACTCAGAGTAACTTAGTGTTTTTATCTTTTATTTTTTGGTCATTAATATTTTTTCCATTGGAGTTTTGGATGCACAGTAGCAGAACACAGCCCAATTAATTGTAGAATTTGACAGAAGACCATTTACAACTGACACTAATGACAATCATCAAATTTAAATATCATGTTTTGGCATGTATTATAAACATAAAATTGGGGGGAGTTCAAGACTTGGCATGGGGTAGTTGCTTCAGAATAGTTGTTAATGAAGGTATTGGTCATATTTCTACTGCTGTAAAAAAGCACAAAGACCAAAATTATAAATGAAAGCATTTAATTTGGAATTCATTTTTCCTGAGGGTTAGGCCATGACCATTGTGGGATGCATGGCAACACAAAGGCAGATATAGTACTATAGAAGTACCTGACAGCTTGCATACAGATCTTAAAATTGGACTGAAAGAGAAAGAGAAAGAGAGAGAGAGAGAGAGAGAGAGAGAGAGAGAGAGAGAGAGAGAAAGAGAAAGAGAAAGATAACTGAAATAATGTGAACCCTTTAAACCTCAAACTCACACCCAGTGGTACACTTCCTTCAGCATGGCCACACTTCCAAATTCTTTCCATACAGTTCCACCAAGTATAGATAAAGCATTCAAACATGTGAGTTTCTAGGAGCCATTCTTATTCCACCCACCATAGATAAGCTGTAGTAGTGGTGAAACACCATGACCTAATGCCAATTATTAAAGTTAAGAGTATATTTTGGCTAATAATTCTGCTAGAATACAAGTATACTTTAGTAGCATGGAAGCAAGCCACCGGTATGGCAGTCAGAGGATAGATCTGAGAGCTCACATCTTCAAACACATGTAAAAAGCAGAGAAAATTAGCTGGAGGTGAGATAGGCCTATAAATCCTCAAAGACCTCCCCAAATTATACTTCCTTCAACAAGCTTCTGTCTCTTAAAACTTCCTGAACCTCCCCAAAAAGTGGACCAAGTGTCCAAAAACCTGAGCCTCTGAGGAACATTTCTCATCCAAACTGCCGCAAGATGACATAGAAAGGAAGATAATGTGCATAAACGTTGTGATACATTGTAGAGAAATAATACTAGCAGAGATGAGAACATATATAATGCAGATGGATGAAAACTCAGTGCTGGCAAGCCAATATTTCAACTACATTCTTGGTGGGTTGATTCAGCTGTCTTCTAACTATGAGTGCAAAAGTACCCAGAAAAGTGCTGGTAATTTGTCTCTAGTATCAGTGGAGAAAGCGTCATTTCACAAGCACTAAAGCATTAAAGCAGAATAGCACAGTGATTGTATCTCATGGTTCTATCATTTACACATCTTTAATCATGTACATACAACCGAACCATACCATACCACACAGGATAGATGAATTTTAAAGATTATTGAGCAATGGCTGAATATCAGCTCCATTTATTAATATGGCCTAAATTGTGTTCATGCTGCATGCCAAATGTTCCTGTGGTGATGTAGATCCAACAATGAAGAGAAGAGAGCCAATTCAGACATAAATGAATAAAAATATGAATTAAAGAGAGAACCATTGTGACATCAGAAGGTAGTTTATATCTTTACCTTCTTTCAGCATAAGTACATTTTCTAAATAAATAACTCAATATTAATCAAAGCCCATAATGGAAAAAGCTCTGAATTTTGAATGTGATTCGAAAGCTACTTCTTGAATTTTATTCTCTACATAAATTTTCAAATAACTATGTGTGTACCAAACTCATATTTTTCTATTTTTATTAGGAGGGCAGATTTTCCAAGACAGAATGTCTCTATGTAGCTTTGAAACCAGTTCTGGAACTCACACTGTAGACCAGGCTTGCCTCTAACGCACAGAGAACCACCTGCCTCTACATCCCCAAGGCTTGGATTAAAGGGACATGAAACCACTGCCAGGGTAAAACTAATAGTCTTTTTTTGTTGACTTTATTGATCTATATATTTTTCTCTGCACCCTTCTCTTCCTCTCCCCTCCCATTCAACCCTCTCCCATGGTCCCCATGCCCCCAATTTACTCAGTAGATTTTATCTTTTTCTACTTCCCATGCAGATTAGATCTATGTATGTCTCCCTTAGGGTCCTCATTGTTGTCTAGGTTCTCTAAAATTGTGATTTGTAGACTGGCTTTCTTTGCTTTATTTTTAAAAACTACTTATGAGTGGGTATATATGATATTTGTCTTTCTAGGTCTGGGTTACCTCACTCAGTATGATGTTTTCTAAGTCCATCCACTTGCGAGCAAATTTCAAGATGTTATTTTTTTCTGCTGTATAGTACTTCATTATGTAAATAAATGTACCACATTTTCCTTACTTATTCTTTAGTTGAGGGGCATTTAGGTTGTTTCTAGTTTCTGGCTATAAAATACAATGCTGCTATGAATACAATTAAGCACCTGTCCTTGTGGTATGATTGAACATCCTTTGGGTATACCCAAAAGTGGTATTGATGGGTCTTCAGGTAGGTTGTTTCCTAATTTTCTGAGAAATTGCCATATGATATCCAAAGGGGCTGTACCAGCTCACACTCCCACCAGCAGTGCAGGCATGTTCCCTCTACCCCACAACCTCCCCAGTATAAGTTGTCATCAGTGTTTTTGATCTTGGTCATTCTTAAAGGTGCAAGATGGAATCCCAGAGTTGTTTTGATTTGCATTTCTCTGATGGTTAAAGATGTTGAGCATTTCCTTAAGTATTTTTCAGTTATTTCAGATTCCTCTTTTGAGAGTTCTCTGTTTAGGTCTGTACTCATTTTTTTTAAAAATTGGGTTATTTGTTCTTTTGATGACCAATTTCTTTTTTTTTAATTTTATTTATTTATTAAGGATTTCTGCCCCCTCCCCGCCACC
>NC_022016.1:29958286-29967227 GCF_000317375.1 Microtus ochrogaster
GGTCCCTGCAGCCTGCTTCTGCTGCTGGGATGGTTCCCACCACCAGCAGCCTGTGTCCTCTGCAGTTGCTCTGGTCCCAGCCTGTCCCAGCCTGTCCCTGCTGGCCGTGATAGGCGTCCTCCGGCCGCGTCCCGCTGCCCGGTCTTCCGACCGCGTCCCGCCGCCCCCCAATTTCTTGAGATATTTGTATAATTTGGAGTTCAATTCTCTGTCTGATGTGGGGTTGTTGTAGATCTTTTCCCATTCTGTAGGCTGTCGCTTTGTCTTTTTGACTGAGTCCTTTGCTTTATGGATTTTTTCAGTTTCAGAAGGTCACATTTATTACTTGTTTCTCTCAGTGTCTGTTCTACTGGGGTTATATTTAGGAAGTGGTCTCCTCTACCAATGTGTTCAACTATACTGCCTACTTTCTCTTCTATGAGGTTCAGTGTGGCTAGAGTTATGCTGAGGTGTTTGATCCATTTGGACTCAAGTTTTCTGCATGGTGATAGATATAGATCTATTTTCACTCTCTTACATATTGATATCCAGTTATGACAAAATCGTTTGTTAAATATGCTTTCTTTTTTCCACTTTATATTTTTTTGCTTCTTGGTAAAAAATGAGGTGAGAGCTGAAATCAACAAAATAGAAACAAAGAAAACAATACAAAGAATCAATGACAAAAAGAGTTGGTTATATGAGAAACTCAACAAAATAGACAAAACTTTATCCAAACTAACCAAAAGGCAGAGAGAGAATATCCAAATTAACAAAATCAGAAATGAAAAGGAGGGCATAACAACAGACATGGAGGAAATCCAGTGAATCATCAGGTCATATATCAAAAACCTGTACTTCACAAAATTGGAAAACGTAAAGGAAATGGACAACTTTCTGGATAAATATAACTTACCAAAATTAAATCAACTCCATATAAGCAAATTAAATAAACCCATTACTGCTAAAGAAATAGAAACAGTCATCAAAAGTTTTCCAACCAAAAAATGCCCAGTTGGTTTCAATCTAGAATTCTAGAAGATTTTCAAAGAAGAACTAGTACCAATACTCCTCAAATTGTCCCACACAATAGGAAAAGAAGGAACATTTCCAAACTCTTTTTATGAGGCTACAACCCTGATACCCAAAGTACATAAAGACATTACTAAGAAAAAGAATTGCAGACCAGTCTCAGTCATGAATAATGATGGAAAAATCTTCAATAAAATACTGGCAAATTATTTCCAAGAACGCCTCAGAAACATCATCCACCATGATTAAGTCGGTTTTATCCAAAAGATGCAGGGATTGTTCAACATACAAAAATCTGTCAATGTAATGTACCATATAAACAAACTGAAAAATAAAATCACATAATCATCTCCTTTGATGCTGGAAAGGCTCTGGACAAAATACAACATCCCTTGGATAAAGGTCTTGGAGAGAACAGAGATAGAAGGAACATACCTAAACATAATAATGGCAATATACAGCAAGCCAATGCCAGCATCAAACTAAATAGAGAGAAACTCATGTGGGAGTCACCCTGTGTGCTGTGATTACCATTAATGAATAAAGAAACTGCTTTGAACCTATAGGAAGGCAGAACTTAGGTAGGCAGGGAAAGCTAGGCTGAATGCTGGGAGAAAGAAGGGCAGAGTCAAGGAGAAGTCATAGAGCTGCCGCCGAAGATAGATGTGCTGAAATTTGCAGGTAGGCCACGACCTTGTGGTGATGCACAAATTAATGGAGAGGAGGTAAATTAAGATGTAGGAGTTAGCCAATAAGAAGCTAGAGATACTGAGCCAAGCAGTGACTTAAATAATACTGTTTCCATGTGATTGTTTCAGGGCTGAGCAGCCAGGAATGAAACAAGTAGCCTCCTTACAACAAGAAACTCAGAGCGATCCCACTGAAATCAGAAATAAGACAAGGTTTTCCACTCTCTCCATATCTATTCAATATAGTTCTTGAGGTCCTACCTAGAGCAATAAGACAATAAAAGGAGATCAATGGGATACAAATCGGAAAAGAAGAAGTCTAACTCTCACTATTTGCTGATGATATGATAGTTTATGTAAGCGGTCCCAAAAATTCTACCAAGGAACTTCTACAACTCATAAACACTTTCAGTAATATAGCAGGATACAAGATTAAATCAAAAAAATCAGTAGCCTTCCAAACTAATATTCAATACAAAAAGAGCTGATATTTTTATTTTAAATGACATGAATATTCAAAATATGAAATATTTGGAAAGTAGTATTACATCATGTGGGTTTTCACATAGCAAAATGTCAATGTGTGATAAATGGCAATTCAGCTCTAGAGTGGATTTTTCCTCAGTTTTTTGGTATTGGGATTTACTTTGTTATTAAATATACAACTTGGTGATCTTGGTAGACGTTTCACTAAGTAAAGTCACAGTGGAACACATCTGTAATTCCAGGGCTTATTTAGCGACCTGAGAGGTGAAGATGGGCAAGCATGGAAACTCTCAGACTAGCTAAGGAGGTGAAAACAGTAGTCAAGAAGAAAGGACTTGTCTCAAAGAAGGTAGGAGGTGAGAGCAGACACCTGAGATGTTCTCTGACCTCCACATACACACCTTGGCTCGCATAAACTTATGAACATATACACAGAGATTCAAACATGAATCCATAGCTGCACTGCTGTATTTCTATCTTTCCTTGTGGGTCATCTTGAGGAAATTTGTATGTTTAGTAAGGATTGCCATGCACCTGTGTAGCACATAACACCAGGAATTTAATAAACACTGATCAAAGAGATAAAATTACAATTACTGTTAGAGAAAACCTTATTAATACTAGACAAAATTAACTCATTTTACTAATCATTTAATGAATTTATAGGGACTGAGTAATTTAATCTTCATAAAAATCTCTACATCCTTACCTGTAGTTTCATGAAGCAGAAACTTGGGTTACAGAGATGTTAAACAATTTACTGTAACAGGAACTGAGTTCCCAGCTGGCTACCAGGCCTTTCAATGTGTTCTTGACTTTACCTGAATACCTCTCAATTAATAAAATTCTAATTTGTCTAGTACTAAACTGTTTAAAACATTCACTATTCTTTTCTACCTAGAACAAGTGATGCTTACAAAGATATTAGAAGAAGCAGCTCCAGGGTGAACATCAGATCTGAGATGGTGCACATGATAGTTTACAATGGCTAGCACCGTGCAGATTCTAAGCACACATGCTCTGAATCAGCTTGCTATTGCTGTTGAAACAAATTTCCATAACATTAGAGGCTACACACAAATAAAACGAAAATGGATTTACTCTTTTGGGAGGCAAAAATCCAAAATGAGTCTTGTGAAATTGAAATAATACTCAACATGTCAAAATGGCTGAATTTCTCTGGAGACGTGGAGAAAATAAACTTTAAAAAAAAGTGACACTCCACTCATTCCCATTTGTGTAAAAGCTGATGCCATATGTTGTCTTGTGGCCACAGCACTTCAGTCTCTGCTATATCTCTCACAATGTTGTTTCATTTGTTTACCATGCAGAGAATTCAGGGAAATCTCCTCATTATCAAAATAAACCAAGATCCTCCTTCACATGTAAACTAAGACATGCTCATGAGTTCTGAGATATGAATCGCTTTGGTGACACACTAGTCCACCATACCGAAAGAAAAATATAATGGGAAACTATAAATACAGTCTCTTAAATCAGTTGTCTCTGTGTACAGTTTATACATCAGTGAAAGGGAAGAGATCAAAAAACATATGAATACATACGTGGGTGAGTATTCGTACAAAACCTGGAGCCAGTAAAGTAAGTGGGAGCTGGAGATGGTGACAGTCAGCTAGAGATCTGGGTACTCATAAGGTATAGAGGGAAGCTTATTAGTTCATGATGTGTCTGGGCTACATAACTAGAAGCCTAAATGAAACGAACTAACGTACTCTGGGAGAGTTTAATTAGACTACCCTTGCAAAGTAAAGCATAAGCACCTCAACTTGAAGTCATAAGAAATTACTTACAAGGTCGAGGAGGAAACGGAACCACAGACAGAAGGTGGGCCAGGTGAAGGTCAGAAAACTAAAATCTTAATGATGCCCAGCTATGGGATAACAGAAAACAAGGTGTTATCTGAGGCAGTCGTGTTTTGAAATGATCCCAATGATATTGATTAAGTTGAAAGCAAACCAGACCAAAAATAAGTTTTCTTGTCCATGCTTAAATTGCCTGTCTCCTTTTGCACATTTAAACTACTACATAGACAAGAAGGGAAAGCTTACTTTGTAGCTGAAACAAACATGGACTAACTAAATAGATGGAGTCAGCTACATAACCATCATTTTAGAACACACGTCTCTAGGCTTTGTGTTTCTTATCCCACACCGAGGGCCACCAAGAAGGTGCTGACATTTCCCAGTCCAGGAGTCTCTCAAGGGTGTTTCCGGAACAAATATTACTTTAGGGCTTAGGTTTGGCAGTGTAAAGTGGAGCAGCTATATAGGTCCTGCGAGTGGAGTCTGAGCAAGCTGTGTACAAAAGCCATTCTGTGTACTAATGCAAATGAACTGATCTGAAACTAGTGGACACTTAGAGTCAGTCTTGAAACATTACCCAAAATGGCTCCAGGATACCATGCCAAGCAGATCACTTAAATATTCTTCACTGTGGAGTCTCCATTTGTACAAAAAGACACTATACATTTGCTATGTGCTTATTTTGAAGGCTATTTTATACACAAAAGAAAATTGAACAGGCATAAAATTAATATAATTATAATATAATTAATATAATTTCCTCATATTCTGTTAAACATACTTAAAATATCCCTTCACTTACTTTGACTAGAATCAGTCATAAGGAATTTGCTTCTAAAGGAATTATTTCAAAATGTTGTTAGGAATAAGGAACAGATGGAAGAAAATTAATCAAAAATTGGTGATTGGTTATTAATAAAATATATTTTTATTGCTTTACAATTAATTTTGGTCCATAAAAGATGATGCATTCTGAGAATACTGATAGTTGTACTCAGATACAAGTACATAGGAAGTGGAAGTAGGAGCTGCAATGGCACCGTGGGCTGAAACATAAGGAGACCTTGAATCCCAACAAAGACAAAAGCAATGCCAATGAAATACATGTGGTATTAATGAAAATCATACCCTTACAAGAAGTAACCATCAATTCTACTATCAAAAAGCTCTAATATCTCATATCTAAGCTATTGTTGCTACAAGGTTAGATAGTAGGAGAAATGCAAAATTAAAATGCATGTTTTATCTGGGTCAGAAATGGAATGCTGTTTATTTCCTATATTTCTCCAACATTGACATGTTATATAATGTTAAAATTTCCTATTTTTGTAATATAAGTGAATAATGAAATAAACAAAATATCCTATAGGAAAATTCTAGAATGTTGCCTATTTTTGTCCTTTCTTTCATTTCCCAGATTCATCCAGTGCACTGTCTACATTGAGAGCTCTCTCTCTCTCTCTTTCTCTCTCTCTCTGCCTCTCTCACCCTTCCTCTCTCCCTCCCTTTTCCCTCCCTCCATCTCTCTCCCTCTTTCTCTTCTCTGTAACTCACAATGCCATTTAAAAGTTTTGTCAAGAGTTTTGCTAGAGTATTCTGCAGAGGCCTTCAGGCTCTGTCTAGCTGGCTCTCTTCCTAACTGCCCTTGGGTCATCCACACCACTGGCTGTAAAATGCCAACAAAAAGATTAATGGAGCATCTGCTTACACCCTGATGCCTTCCTGAGGGAGTTTGCCTCCCAGGAGTCACCAAAGGGGCAGGAAAAATAAGCAGAAACCTCACGGGAACAAGATGTGAAGACAGCTGGTAGATTTGGCAAACACATCTCTGGAGAAACTTGTCGTGCAGAAATAATGTGACCTGATTCTCAATTCTCTGTGAATATACATCTTTTCCCTTGGACTGAAGTAAAAAGAACATCTTACTCTTTGAGTTCTGCTATTTTCACAATAGTGAGCCAGGTGCCTTTAGAAGCAGGTGGAGTTATAATCTCCTCTAATTTCTGCAACAACCACAGAGAGAAAACATTGTCCATTTTAGCAGAAAGAGCACAGCTCAGAATGTATTACCACCTTTCTCACTATACAGTCTGAGGCACTAGAATTCCTGAGCCTTCCATAATCCTGTCCACTATGAGAAGAGCCTGTGATCAGGCTGATATCCAAAACATAGTCAGGCAAGAAAGCACATTTCGCTTCCACCTGAGGAAAGTCACAGTCATGCCGTGGAAATGAGGCAGTGACCCAGGTCTCCTACTTTAACTTCTCTGATTGCCAGGTAGACACCGTTTAAAAAAGCAGCTTTCTTATCCAAACAAAGTTCAGGCTTACTACTGTCACTGCCTTGAAGCTTGGGTAGCCGCCTTTGCAAGTGACACCTTAGCCCATATGGCTTCTTCAATACTTCTTTGTGCTTCAAGATTGAAATGGAGGAGAGAGATTAACTGGACGAGTCTGTGTTCCATCCCCTCACTATGATCATAAGGACACCACCACAGCAAGCCAGCCTCCGGTAACTCTGAGCTTCCGTGTTTGCAAATTGACAGTGGCCGCCTCTCACCAACACTCAAAGGTTATTACCCACTTTCCTTTCATCACGGATAACTGTGAAAGACACATCCGAGCTTCGGTTTCTCATTCTTTTGACTCACGAATCTACAGATTTCATTTGAAAATGCAAATAGAACGACCTGAAGAGGCTAAGAGCCCCTCCATCAATAAGTCAATTCCTCAGAGTCGTCTGCTTTGTAATATTAAGTCAACGAAAGTTCAAAGCTGTAAAGACAGGCTATAGAGGGAAAAGCCATATTAACTCAGGTTCAAATGCAAAAAGGGACCCCAAGAGGAGAACTGGAGGGAGAGAAAACCTTTTTTGCTGTTGCTCATTTGTCTATTTTTCAAAGCTGGGAATTCATGGTAGGAAATGTGACTAATGGGGAAAAGAGACATTGTGACTGTAAATCCCATATATGACAATGGTCACGTATCCACTCCATTCCTGACCTGGTATGCACACACACACATAACACACACACATGCATACACACATACATACACATACACATGTACACATACACATGCGTGCACACAGATACACACACAAGCACACATGCACAGATACAGACACACACATAAGCGTGCACACAGAGATACAGACACACACAGAGATATACACACACATAGAGACAACACAGACACACATACAAGAATGCCAGGCACAGCCCTGGTACTAAAGATGCCAGAGCATGCACAATGGTTCTCTTCTTCGTTGGCTGGCCTTTGTCACCTAGGAACTGCTCAGAAGCTCACAGCTGTTTTCCTGCCAGGGGGTAATTCTCAGCAAACCAGACTTGCTCCTTTGCTTCTCACATATCTACCTAGCTTGAAAAGAAACTAGATTTCTCTGGTTCAAACAGTGTTTAATATTCTGAAATCATAATTTGAACCATAAATTCTGTTCCCTTCAAGTAGCTGCTGTCCGGGGATTCTCATAGCAGCCTTGGGTTTGGAAATACTCAGATCCTACCTTGACTGTCAGTGGCTTGTTTAAGTGACCCCGAGCAAATGAGTTAAGCATCTCTGGGACTCATTTTTTTTTCATCTCTAAAGAAGGGATAAAAATACCAGCCACCTGTTGTGAAGATCAGGGAGCTAATGTGTCTCCAAAGCTTTCAGACCTCTGGCTCTAAGCCTTTTGCTATCAACATATTAAGAACAAAGATACATCCCCATTGTTTTCATCCAAATGCTGCATTGAAAGAAAGAGGAAAACACACATACACACACACACACACACACACACACACACACACAATATTTGAGTTCTAAAAGGCTTGAAGGTTATTTTGTATTAGTCTGAATTTCAAACTGTTTTTCTCTGTTGTACTCTTGGCACTGTCATTTTTTTAAGTACAGCACTTCATTTGCATAGTAATTACAAAGTTTAACAAATAGCATTAATGTCTGAAAGAAAGAGGTACACTCCATTTAAATTACTGACAGTATTACATTACACATTTTTAACTGCAAGTTTAAAAAAAAAAGCAAGCTATTGCATCCTAATGCGCCTTACAGATTCCCAGTGCTCAGCAATATTTGTGCTTTAAGAAGGTAAAATCTCTTCCTGTGCTCTTTAGCGACTTCTAAAACCCTATTCATAAATACTGATTAGGCACTATTTCACCATAGGACAGAGCGCTGCTGGCACAACTCCCTACTCGGAGCCAAATTGGAAATGTTAGTACAGTAAATTAGACCAAATGCCCTAGCTGTACTGTACATAAAAGATCATCTTTAATAAATAGATGCTAACGTGGCACTTGGATCACTTAGAGCTCTGAATGGCATCCCTTCGTCTTGATGTCAGGAAGCTGAGAAACAAAAGGCGCTTCAACATTGTGTGTTATTTCAACACAAACAAAAAGAATAAAGAGCAAACATGTCTAGTAAGGTGAGCATCCAAACTGCCTAGGCTCCCACAAAGCCAGTACGTGCAGTAGGATCAAAAACCCACTGCCATTGTTCTTGAGTTCTCAGTAGTCCTCATTGTCCGCTATGTTCAGCGAGTCCGGTTTTATCCCAGGTTTTTTCAGACCCAGGCCAGCTGGCCTTGGTAAGTTCCCAATAGAACATCCCCATTGTCTCAGTGTGTGGGTGTACCCCTCGCGGTCCTGAGTTCCTTGCTCGTGCTCCCTCTCCTTCTGCTCCTGATTTGGGCCTTGAGATTTCTATCCGGTGCTCCAAATTGGGTCTCTGTCTCTGTCTCCTTTCATCGCCTGATGAAGATTAATATTCAGGAGGATGCCTATATGTTTTTCTTTGGGTTCTCCTTATTTAGCTTCTCTAGGATCACTAATGATAGGCTCAATGTCCTTTGTTTATGGCTAGAAACCAAATATGAGTGAGTACATCCCATGTTCCTCTTTTTGGGTC
>NC_022016.1:29967626-29993843 GCF_000317375.1 Microtus ochrogaster
TTTGTTTGGAGAGTTCCAATTGAACAGAAACTGGTGAAGATGGGGAAGCATCTGTAACAGTATCCTTGACAATAAGGTAAAAGGCTTTGGTATGTAGTAATTTAGACTAAGGCTTTCCCCTCAATGCAAACATTAGAAATATTATTGGGTATCAGTTAGAGCTGAAACTTCTATTTCTTTTCTTTTCCTTTCCTTTCGTTTTTCTTTCTTAATTTTTTTTTTCCAAAACAGGGCTTCTCTATCTAGTCCTGATGATCCTTGAACTAACTCTGTAGACCAGGCTGGTCTTGAACTTTCAGAAGATCAGCCTGCCTCTGCCTTCCTAGTGCCTGGAATTAAAGGCATGTACTCTCACCACCCAGCTAGAACCGAAACTTCTAACAGAAGTTTTTGTAACTCCACTTTTTGTAATCCACCTATCTGACGTTTCCATTCAAGTATTTGACAAATGCCTTGACTTGCATTTTCTTCCTACAGCAAAAATGGAAGCATTTCTACAGTAGACATGTTATGGGATAACCTGTATCCACATTCACTGGCCACAGTCATTTGCATTTGCATCAAGAATAAAGAACTTTTTTCAGACACTCTTCCAGATAAGATTAGCATTTTTTTTGCATACACACTCTTCTCACTTTTTTTTTATGTTGAACCAAAACACCCAGGGTGGGGTGGAGGAAGAAAGAAGCATAGACAGAGATGGGGAAAGAATAAATGCGTTGAGCAAATAGAGCTCAATAGTATATAAATTCAGATTAGAAAATTCAAGTAGGGAAATACTTCTCATCTTATCTTTATGTCTAGCCTAAGGTAAAGCAGCCTACTTTCAATTATAGAACTTCTCATTGGAAAATCTATATCTATATACTTATATAGATATAGAATATGTAGATATATATTCCAGAATTTTAAAGAAAGGAGACTAAACATAGATGATACACAGTAAATAGTAACAAAGAGATTTGTCCTAGATTGATTGCTTCTTGAAATATCTTAATTATCTTACTGGTCTCCCTGGAGGCTGGGCTGGTAACATTGCAATCAATAAATAGGTACAATTCATTAACACACTTGCTAATCTAGGAAACTGTTCTAGCTTCACCCATTAAAGGCTCCATATTTTATTCAAAAGTTTAGTTTGAAACTTAGATCTTCTCTGATTATTGATCACTGTTTTATTGAAAACTAAAAATATGCCTCAGATATCTGTGCTGACTGGATTTTTGTCGAATTGGCATGAGCCAGAATAATCTTCAAAGGGAGATGCAAAATACCTTTATCGGATTGGCCTGTAGGCAGATCTATATGCATTTTCTTGATTTATAAGTGATGTATGAAGATCCAGCCCCCTTTGGGAAATTCTGCTCCTAGGCAGGTGGTCCTAGGGTATACAAGAAACAGACTGAACAAGCTGTGAGAAGCGCGCTAATAAGCAGCATTCTTTTATGGCTCTGCTTCAGGTCCTGCCTCCAGATTCCTGCCTTGGCTTCCCTTGTGAGACTGTCACATTAGCGGGATATATAAGCTGAAGAAACCCTTTCTTCCCACAAATTACTTTCAGTCATAGTGTTTTATCACAATAGAAACTTAATGAAGACAATATCCTTAGTCTTCTATTTCCTACACATACAAAGATATTATTGTATTTTGTTGTTTTTATGTCTGTGGTCTAGCATTGTTTTATACTCTGAAAATTTCAGGAAGGCATTTTGTTCATGGTGAACTTGATTTTCTGAAAACTCAAAAAAATACTACAGTCTTATCCACTGTCAGAGTCATAGTGTTTTCATTTAAAATAAGAAAATTTTTAGCCAGGCAGTGGTGGCACATGCCTTCAATCCAAGCATTTGCGAGGCAGATCTCTGTGAGTTTGAGTTCAGGCAGTTCTACAAAGTAAGTTCTAAGATAGCTGGAGTGTTATACAGTGAAACCCTGTCTTGAAAACCCAAATAAATAAATAAACATTGTGTGTTATAATTATATCCTTATCCTGGTGATGGAATAGGAGCTAAATAGACTCCATAGTGAGCAGAAAGATGGAGAAAGGGCTATGACTAGGTAGTGAAGGTGGCCAGCTTCCTAGATGGCCAACTTTTCCATCACTCTCCTGATATGAGACAGATGACTGATATCTGAAAACCAAATACTTGTATGTTTAGTTCTCCTGTCAGTAGGTCAGGCTCATCAAGATCTGGATTGGATCAGGACATGTTACAAAACATGTTATGGGCTAATCAACCATTCTATCTTTCTCTAAACTTACCAAGTCAAAATTAGTAGAGGAAAACTCTTCAGACACTTAAACAACCCCAGTCCTCGAAATGAGACTGGACTTGGGGGCTTCGTGAGCTGCCTGTCTGCTTTTTAGAGGGTCTTCTTCTCTGTGTGTTTGCTGCATGTGTATGTTTCTTCACCCCCCCACCCCATGCCTTTATCCAACTGCCTACTCTGTGTGCTCCAGTTTGCATTGTTCCAGAATTCCCTGCTGCTCTTCTCTGGACTCCACATCATCCCTGCCTTTTAATGCTTTGCTTGGGAGAGAAAGTGAACCTAATCAAGCCCCCTAGACTGTTTGACTGTGAGACATCTGGAGTAAGTAAGGATTTCAGTATCCTGTTCAATTACTGCTCTGTTACACCCGACAAAGCCTTGGAACTTGGTCAAATTGAAATATAACCCAAGCTAGAATTGTGATTAAAATTGTTTTTGGTCTCCCTACTGTGGCTATACAGCATTTCTCTCTTCTCAAAGATTTCTTTCTAATCCTCACCATAGTCAAGTCAATGGTTTTGATTTAATGTGTGAGTGAAAACCTCATTCACTCATAGAGAGAACTTGAGCCATTACATTTTTAGGACCCAAGCTCTTCTGTGTTTCACTGTAACATTTTTTGTTATAACACTGAATGGCACATACCTTAGCAATATTGTTTCTTTGAGAACAATCAACATTCTATTATAGAGTACCTTTTTTTCACAGACAATAGAGAGCATTTCAGAATGTCAAAATAAAAATAAACTTTTACGTACTATATAAGTCACATAGATAAAAGTCACAGGATTATTTTTTATTTATTTTAGTCATTATTTCTCATTGGAAATATCACAAAAGAACAGACTGTCCATTTTACTTGTGAACGACTGCCAATTATCCGATGCATTAGGTAGGTGAATTCAGACAGGGATCCCAAAGAAGCACACAAATCATGGAATCCTATGTAAAATGTCTTATCTTGAGTTGTCCATTCAAGTCAGGTAAAACAACAAGACGAGGGAGTCATGGAGACTTGAAGAAAATGAAAAATATTCCAAGTCCTGGAAAGAAGCCATAAGGTGGTATGTAACTGAATGTGGGCAAGACCTCCCAAAGCACAAAGTTAGCTGCAACAAAAATATGTAACTCATTACAATGGCCACACGTAATTCTTGTGAGAGAATGAAGACGCAGGCTTACAGATACAGTGTTAGATGAGAAGGGATTTCATAACTCCGACAAGAGAAGTCACTTGAAACCAAGAGTGGTGATAAAACTCTATATAAGAGTTCAAGGACAGATAGGGCCTTCAAGCAGATCTAAAGTTTTCTACAAAGGGACAAGATGAATTGTATATCTTTAAATCATCTGGGGATGGGATGATCAGTAGTTCTAATGAAAAACATAATCAAAAAATGTAACACCATATTAGAATAATCTATATTAGTTTCAAAAAGATAATAACTGAAAACATTTATAAAGAGATTAGAGATGATTTAAAAGATGTTCTTATTCAGTATCGCTATTTTTGATTAATTTATACAAGTTTCAACTTGAATATTTATAAGTTTTTGAGAGTGAGCCGCATCCAATGAGCATTCATCCAACAAATAGAGCTGAATACCAGTGTATGCTTCGTGAGCACTGAGGAAATCTTAACTAGTGCTGATAATTCCAGCGTCGTCATTTTCCCTTTCTTTCAAGAACATCAATTATTTCCAGGTTTTGTGTCATTTCCATCTGAGGGAAATACACTGACCAGATAGATTGTGATATTTCCTATAGTCTAAGGCTATTACTGCAGTCTAAATTTATCTATCAGAGTGCAGGTATGCCCCTATCTCCCTTCTCACACCTACAGAAAAAAGATGTCGGTTTTGGCTTTGTGTATGTTCATCTCTGTCTATGATCATGGGTAGTTCTCTTTCTTAAAGAGCAAGGTCAATGAACATCGTTAGTCTAAATGTGACTGCATGCACTGTCGCAGCTGTAAAATGAGTCAGCTACATCGTATGCTGTGCCAAAACTAGCAAAGTATGTGCAGATTCAAAAACCGTGCAGCTAGTAGAACATGACATCATATATCCACCTTTCTTTTATTGGTTAATTTACATGTGCTCTGTCAACAAGTAGCTAAAAAGTTCCAGACTGAGACACATCAGCTAGTCAAAAAAAAAAAAAAAACCAACAACATATGTTTATAAGGAATATATGACATAAAGAAAAAACAGTGTACATATTATCAAATATATGTTGGTATTATAGAATGTTACATATGTAAATATATTAATAATTACTCAATCATAAAAATAGGATGCTTAACAGTCTCTGACAATTACTACTAATTGACCGTGATTTTTCCAATTCAGAAAGAACATAGGAGAAACCAAAACACAGTATTAAGGTAGGCCACTGTTTCTCCAGCTTCAGATATGAAATGCTTTCATTCGCTTGTAAAAACAGCACCAGCAATGTACATGAAGGCAACATTCCATGAGCGTCACCTCCTCTCTCTCAGATCTATAAGAGGAGATCATTTCAGACGTAAATTTTCTAACCTTGGGGAGTGCCGCCGTGAAATGTATAAAGAAACTCTTTAGAGATCATGCATGATTTTAGATTTCATTAACAAGTTACGTGTAATAAATGGCTTACAAATATATTTGTACATCCAGTGTCATGGAAGCACAGTATCTCTCCACTTTGGTTGGGGAAAGATATTATGTCAATATGTATTCATAGCAAGAAATTAATGTGAATATAGGAAAAATAATCAGCAATAATGCTTTTTAAACATACTTACTGAATGATAAACACATTTCTAGATTCCCACTTGGGTTAAAATTAGATTAAGAATGAAAAACATGACTTGTTTAGGAAACAAGTAAGTCTCAATTGCTACCGGGTAGGGTGAGGGTGCTGTAGAGGTTGTTACAAGGACTAATTTGGTAGCTTTTCTAATAATTCTGCATTTTTGCATGTGATCATGATCATTGTTAAACATGAAGATTCGGGTCCCAAAAAGTCAGTACATGCAGTAAAAACAAGTCCCAGTGCCTTTATCAATGGCTTCTCAGTCAGCTTCCATTGTCAGCCGCCCTGGCCCTCTCTCAAGCAGGGAGAAAGAGGGAGGAGGGCAAGTGGGGGAGTGGGAAGGGAATAGGAGGAGGGGAGGAAGTGTAAATTTTTTGAATGGAAAAATAAAACAAACAAACAGGAAAACAAAAAAACTTATGGAGACTCCATGACAATGTTTGAACCTTATGAAAGCAGTCCCTACTAACATGTCTCTATTTTGCAACGATGTAAGAACCAGGTAGCAGACTTTGAATTTTTCCTGTGTGGTTAAGCTGCAGATGACGAATCAAATGAACAGTAATTTTAATATAAGCAAATTTAAACATTTCAGTCTAGGCTCATCAAAATTCATGAGGGACTTACAATGACTTAGAATCCTCTCTCTTGCTGCTTTACCACATCAAGCTATAAGCATTCCTGTGGTATTGTAAAATGATTGTTTCATTTACATTTCTTGCATCTGTATTCTAAATGAAAAAAAAAGAGGAAAGGCAGGAGGAAGAGTGTAGACAGAAGTTTGTGTCCCACCTGGTCCTGCAGCCATTCAGTTCCAAATAAACACACAGAGGCTTATATTAATTATAAACTGTATGGCCTATTGTTTAGGCTTATTACTGACTAGCTCTTACAAATTAAACTTATCCATAATTCTTATCTATTTAGCCATGTAGCTTAGTACATTTTTTTCTGTAAGTTATTATCTTCTTACTTCCTCTGCATCTGCCTGGTGACTGACTCTCTGCCATTCCTCTTCCTAGAATTCTTCTAGTCTGGTTGCCCAGTCTCCATTTCCTGCTTGGCTAATGACCAATCAGCATTTTATTAATCCAATATGAGTGGCAAATCTTTACAGTGTACAACAGCATTATCCCACAACATAAGAGAGGGACAAAGAAAGAGAGAAAAGATGTGAGATACACAGGGACAGAAGTAGAGAGACAGAGAAAAGAAATGAAAAGAAAACCAGTATAACACTTCAATTTGGAGAATATCTTCAAATTCATACCATTTATATTGGGTTTTATTGCCAAAGAAATTGGACTCAAGAATATGGTTTCATTTAAGTGTTAAAGAAGCTGGAAAACACAACTTTTATTCTGTAATGCCTTATACTTAGCAAAAATTCAAAGTATCTGTTGCTGATTCAGAGAGGAAAAAATAGTATCAGGAAACCTGATCTGGAAACAGAGGCCAGGACAATGCTCTAGCTGTGAGTTACTGAGTTATTAGGTCTCAGTATATACATCTTGCAGAAAGGGTCAGTAGACATGAAGGGGTATCTAAAGGATGTTCGATGAGTCTGTAGCATGAAAATGAGCCTTTTGATTTCTGAATTTTAATAGGAATTTATGATACATTAATCCCTGAGACAATATCTTACCCACTGACAATTGCTATAGCAAAATATTAAAACTAAATGGCTTATAATTTTGTTTCTCATAGTTTTAAAAATTAAGATGCCCAAAATCTTCCAGACTCCTTGAAATAGATGCCTAACAAGGGCTTGCTCCTTATATATGGCTGTCTTCTTATTAGAATATCAATGATTGAATGGGATAAAAAAAAAACAGTGCTTTCATCGTAAAACTACTTATCACATTAAAGGGGTCTCTCCCCTTGTGCACTGAGTGCCTATCATGCCGTTGGATGTAGGGATTTGAAAAAACAAATTTGAAGGAATCCCAAATATTCCATGTGTTGTCCATAGATTCCTGTAAAAGAAACAACCATAACTATGGTTGGTTTCATATAGATTGCATTTTCCAATAGAAATTCTTATTTTACATTTTTGTTTTTTTTTAAAGAACTATATTTTCTTTAGTGCAAGAGAATACTGTTTGAGTTGTTGAAATCATTTGTCCTTCAATCTTGGATGCTGCTCTGGGTAATACATGTTTTCTACTCAAGTGCTACCTGTAATTTTTTTTGCTGACCCTTCTGCCATTTGTTATCATACAAGCAAAGGTTACTCATCACTTGAACTATTTTTTTTTTGTTTTCTTTTGGAGAGGAATGCTAACAACATTCCTTAAAATCTGCCCTCTCCATTTTCATATACTCTATAGTCAAGACCTGTTTAGAAGATCATTCAGATAATCCAGCCAAGGCCAGGCAACTGTGGAAGAACTTTAAATAAAGAAGTGTAAAGGTATTATCCAAGTCCAAACCATTAAATATTAGAAAGCAGTAAGCAAGGTAGAAATGGGTAATGAAAGCAACCTTCAATCTCGTAGATCTTACGGGCAAGCACAGCACTACAAGTAAGTGACAATCCCAGGTGGAAACTGCTGTTGTCACCTGATTTCCGAGGCAAACTTTTTGGAGTGCCTTAAGTACTTCTTGGTTGTTGAGTAGAGCCACCATGACCATAGATGAATAGAGCAGTCTCTGTTTACAATAAAAACTTACCAAATAGAGTTTGTTATTATTTACAGATAATTGAAAGTTGAACGTATGGGTTATTTCTGTAATCTCAGAAAACAGGATACTGGGATCGGAATATGACAGACAGTAGGGCAATGAGGACTACAGAACAAGATCCTATCAATACATACGTACATACATGTGCACATACATGCATACTATATAAAAATCAGTCATTGAAACTATCACTTTAAATTACTCCTAGAAAGCTTAGGAAAGAAATCATGGAGGAAAAGCATTCTAATAGTTAACATTTGGTTAACTCAGAAAAGTGACATTAGAAGCAAACTCCATCACTTCAATAAAGAACACAAAATCCAGCTCTGCTTGCTACTGGTGAAACACTGAACATTTCCCTTTTGAAAGCAGAATGGACACTAAGAGCATTGGTAGCAGGCTTTTTTGGACTGCCGACCTCCAAATCATGGTTTGGAGACTTAGTGTTACTACTGATTGCTCAGCGTTAGCTTAAACATGTTTTTTGCTAGCTCTTTTAACTGAAATTAACCCATCTCTATTCAACTATGTGCTGCCCCAAGGCTCATTTACCTCATCTATGCACTGTCCATCCTGCTTTTCTGCTTCCTCTGTGTCTGGCTAGCTGGTCCCTCTGTGCATGTGGTCACACCCCACCTTGGACACCACACTGCTGCTTGACCTTTGCTACAGTGGCTCCACTTTAAACTCTAGCAGCTCGGCTACTTGGGGCTGTAGACAATGGCTCTGTTGCTGCCACTGAAGATGGGTTTAACTAAATCTTTATCTTTCTAATAAAACTTGACTTTCAAAGGCTAAGGTAAAAACCTGCAAGCTAAGAGAGTTAAAGTAGCAAGTGGCTAACTTTCTTTTCTGGCATCCCCACAAAGCCCTTCTCCTTCCATACAGCCCCAACTAAAACCCTAGACAATATCCTTCCCTCCTACTTCTTGTCAACTACTTGCTCACCCTGCCTCTCTGTGTTCAGGTTAATTTGATTTAATTTATTCAAATTCAACACCTCTACAATAGTTAAACAAATGCAGCACAAATAAATGTCACACATCTTTCTTTGCCTAGTTAAACAAATATTCCAGAACACATGTGTCTTCACATCTTATTCATCCTAATATTAGCATTTATTAGCTATATAATAAGATGGTAGTCACTGCTGTTGGTTATCCTTAATAAGTTACCAGCAAGACACTCTTGCTAGTACACTGTATACTCAAGCCATAGACCATGGACACTTCAAGCCAGTGCACATCTGAAAACTTTATTCTTACTGGCTTGCTAAGTGCTAGAAGGTGTTATGTATGTTACCATAGGTGGAAGTGAGAGTCATCAGTTCTATCCAGCTGTGAATCCTACCAGATACAAAGATGCCTAAGCTGTGAAGATATGCCATTGTTACCACGGTGGCACGAACATCATGGGAGTAGCCAACCACTTCCACATTGGCTGTAAGTTCCTGTCCACAATGTAAAACTCATACGTGGCACAATTATTAGGACAATAATCTACCAGTCATTGTCATAGGTCCCAGGGGAGAACCTAATAATGGTATTTGGTTAAATTCGTAGGGTATTGTTATACCCATAAGCATCCCTTAAACATCATCAGAACAGATTGTTTTTGTAGTAGATGGTGATTAACACAGAAATTCATAACCATTTTAAGGTACAGAGAGTAAGAAACTGTATAGTGGCCTAGTTCTAAATTGGATATAAGATATAAATATCATACTCCTCCTCCTAAAGCTAATGGATCATTGCAACAAAGTGGGTGGAATTATTGGAAGAGTCAGGACTTGAGAGATGCCTCAGAGGTTAAGAGCACTGGTTGCTTTTCTCAAGGACCAACTCTCTGGACTCATATGATGGCTTCCCCCACCTTGTATGTAACTTCAGTGCCAGGAAAGAGATATTTTATTTGGACTTTAGTGGGCACTGCATGAATATGTACACAGATATACACTGAGGCAAATATTCATACATATAAAAGTAAATTAGAAAAATCTAAGACAAACAGGCAGTGGAAGACTAAAAGGAAAGTGTCTCTCAGATATAGCAAAGCAACTGCACACATGAAGTTAAAGGGATTATGGGAGCCCATGCTCAAGTCAGATAAAACCCCAGCATGAAAGGTGGTAGGGGTAGCACCAAGTCCTAGTCTAAAAGTTATTGACAATAGCTGATAGGAGAGATATGTAAACATTCAACCACTTTTAGTTGTCAATTATGTGAACACCAGATCATTTATAGCAGGGAAATGAAAACTTAGATTCACTTCAAAATATGTACATCAAGTGCCTTTGTTAATGATAACCCTTCAAGCTCTAAAAAAAAATATTACAAATGGAAGGTTAGGCAAAACGTGAATGTCACATGTTAATAATCAATCAATGAGAAAAAAATTAAAAACAGGAGAAATGTACACAGTGAAAAATGCACTCATGAAAGACTGTATCCCTAATGGTCCACTGTATTTATAAGATGGCAATTACAAAGTTTTAAAATAAAGACCATATTAGGAGCACATATTAATATTAGGAAGGGGAAGAATATGAAGGTGAATATGGAAGAATAGTCTCCTCCCTGCTGACTTTCAGCTGCAGTTCTCCCCTGTAACCACTTCTGGGACTCCCAGACACAACAACTGGTTCATCATTGCTCCATTCCATGGCTTTCCTCAGTCTCACGCTCCTCTCTGATCTTCAGTCTCAAAATCTGAACCCAGTCAATTCACAGAATGAATGTACGAGCACAACCAATCACTGCTTGGAGTCATTATTTCCTTTTTGGCTGCTTCCTAACTTCAAAGAAATGTCTCATGTGTGATGAACAACGAAAACCCAAAGCAGTTTCCCTTCTTGGAACAATCTTTCTTAAAGCATAAGAGGGATCAAATTGGGATGGACAGAATCTTGGTAGAAAAAAAAAAGTGTAAGGAATGGGGCTGAAGCACATACAGTACATATACATTAAGTTAAAAATAAAGAATTATGGCATATATGAAATTAAAAATAAATTAAAATATAAAGCTTAAATGGGGTCAAGGTCAGGATGTATGGGGTCTTGTTGGGTAAGATCCTCACTCCTTGTTGGCTGCTGAGGGAACAGTGATTGTGACTTGGTTTTAGGCTCATGATGGAACAGCCTGGCTTAGTTTTCAATCCTATTGAATCCTACACATTCTTCCTTCTGTTTGTTGCCCTGAAGTTGAAATTTTCTAAAATTACCACAATAACAGTTAACCCTTTCCTCAGCATTTTTCAGGAAATGAGACACATTAATATTTATAGTGCCTGTTAATGCATAGTACTTTTTTCATAAATTGTAGACTAAGAAAGTCAAGAAATTCTTGTATCTAGTTCCTTCTTTGTCTTTTACTTGTCATACTTTATGACAGTAGCTAGTTAGTTTGGAAACAACATAGCATGGTGGTTTGGAGTTCTGAGTTATTTATGTGTTTCCATGTGAGAAAACTAGATAAGTTTAAGAAGCATGATCTTCAGGAGTAAATTGGTCATAGCAGCAATGAAATTACATGCTTTATAGAAAGATTAAACAAGTAATGTTTTACATTTACTTAAATGTCAACCGATCTATAATTGCAACTATTGAGTGTCAACGTCTTAGTAGACTCTAACCAGGTATGAGGCTCTTGTTTCTTTACTAGGGTGCATGAGGATTCCGCTCATGATGTTTCATTTTAAGGTTAATTTTCCTTACATTCAGCATGTACCATGGCACAAAGCAGCAATATCTGAATTTCCGGCACCCCAGTTTTCACTGATATGGAAACGGTTCAGTATTTCACCTGATGAAGTATTGTGATTATCAAATATAGCAGCATCGTTCTAATGAGTCCATGTGGTGATCATAGAGGTCTAATTTTCTCCTCTCTCCCACACTCATCCCCACTCTCCTCTCCCTCCCTTGCCTTTCTTCTCTTCATTTTAATATGCCATCCTGTCTTGAGGCGCCGTATTGCTATAGGTAAAAGCTGCCATTCCATGTCACGTTTGCAACCTAGTAACTGCATTCTGTGTCTTAGAAAAATGTTTTCTGTGGCCTCTCATACTTCAGTGCTACAAACCACTGGTATCAGACAAAAAGATACAGGGTTTGCAATTAATGTTTTCATATGTGATTCTCACTGTAGATTTTTTTAAGGATCAGTGTCACACTGAGGTGTGGGATTAGAAAGTATCTAAGAGCCTGGGAATGCAGTAGATGGCAGGTAAAGCCGTCATGCAAGTGCAGGGCCTGTACAAGACTGAGCCAGTCAACACTCATAGATCCACTTATAGATGGACAGGAGGCTCACAGAACTCCACTCCACTCAGGGAAGGAGAATGAAGTCAAGAGCTGTAGAGAAAGAGGCTGTCTACAATGACTGACAAATTACTCATGATCTGGTGGATAGCTTCACATTCTTCTCAGTACCAGAGGGCCTGCTTAAGCTCAATAGGTCTCCAAGTATCCCCCCCCACACACACACACACACAAACCAACACAATACACAAACAAACACATTCACACGTACATTCACAGAAGCATAAGGAGGGATGAAAACATGGGAATGGGAACTTGGTGGGGAAAGCAAAGGGGCAAGAGAGTGGTAGGATTATCAGGGGGATAAGAGACAGCAGAGGCATAAATGTGATCAGATTGTATTAATGCATGTAAGAAGTTACCAATGAATAACTTTACTACTTAAATTGTCACCAGTTTTTATTTTGATATCTACTGTTTGTGTCTGCAGGAAAAGATATTACTGCTTAAGATCCTAAATTTTAAATTACACGAACTTTGTGTCAAAATGCAAAAAAAATCCAAAGAGGACCAGAAATATTAAGAAGTAGCTTTTAAGGAACACATTTGTATAAAAACAAATGACAAAAAAATGTGAAGAAAAACAGAAAAAAATGATAAAAGAAAAACTGAAGCTATTTCAAGAAGTGCTGTACGGCTGTTGTTCCTTCTCATACTTAAATATGATCTTAGCTATAACTGACATTCACTGTAGAGTCATTCCAGTCATGCATTAGCCATGGGGGAGAGTCGTAAATTTACCTCCAGCTTGTTTCTTGTATTGAGTTACTCACTCATGTTAGTGGCAGTGGAATTACTGTGATCAAATAAACACATTTATGTGCACCTGTGTAATTTAAGTGAGACGTTAAATCACAAAAATGTAAACAACCGTGTGTGCTATTTGTCAGAAACTTCCAGGGAAAATTGTCAACGAGGACTTTATTGCCGCTCTGAAAAATCAGTGTATGTTGCTAGAACCAGCATCAGGCTCCTGATTTCCATGACAACCTTGATTCCCTGTTAAAATGTCTGGACCCAGTGTCTAACCAGTGATGTGCTTCTTCAGGTGGCTTATGTAGAAAAAGAGACCTGACTTATTAAAGATGCTGCACTGTAAAAATATACTTTACTTTCTCTTTTTCAGATCCAAACAGATTGTTCAGCCAAGCATGATGTGGCACATCTGTGATTCAGTGATATATGGGTTAGGATTCTGAGATCAAGGTCATTCTCAGCTACATAGCAAGTTAAATGCCTGCCTAACCCATGGGGGACTCTAAAAAGGAGCGTACATAACAAACCCTAATTTCTTCATCTGTATCAATGCTATCGGATAGAAATATATGAGGTATTACATTTAACCATGCAAATCAAAATGCTCCTAGTGAGGTTTCTTATAGGATATTTTGATCATACTCTGAGATCCCTCAGACTATCAATAAAGTTTAGTTTGAATCAGAGGGCAGAGCTAGCTACTATATGACCAAAATAAGCGACAGAAATTTTGGAGGACTGAAGACATATAGAGAAGGAGGTAGCAGGAAGGGTCTTAGAAAGCTTCTTGGCCTTTTGGGATCTAGGAAGCAGAGAGAGGGGAGGTCACTGTTTGCTTCTTTACCACTTCTCTGATCATTCAGCTTCTTACCCCAATATCTGATTCCCAAGGTTTTATTATTGTCTAGAAATAATTCATTTCACTGAATTATTAGCACAAAATGATAGGATTAAAATTAGAAATTAACTGAGTTAAATCTTCCAGTTTCTTCTTAGATATTATACATATTAAAATATAAATGTGAATAAAAATGAGAAATTATATTTTGTGAAAGACTGAAAGTCGAGAAGAGAGAGTTTGGTTTGTTTGAAAGAACATTTTTAATTGGAAAAAAAATCCAGAAAAAAAACTTTAGTTTTAGAATAATTCAATTCATGGAAAGTATAGCCTGAGGGGCAATAAAGTAAATAGACAGTTTTCAATCACAGGCTGAGCGTAATAAGTAGACATCCAAATGAAGTTTCTTTATAATACTTATAAATTGTACTGTCTTATGAAATGAATAAGATTGTTCACATAGTGCACAGAACAAGATGTGATTATAACATTTTGATAGTGGTTAGTACACAAAATTATGACTGTGTATTTTGGGTATATAACAGAAACCACACTCAGAAATACCCACCAAAAGCTGGAACTGATTATCTTTTATTCTTCTATTTCTATTTATCATTACTTTTCAATTACATTTTAATAGTTTATGAAGGCGTAATTTTCACTTCATAATAAAACTAATTAGGCTTAAGTGAGTATTACAACGATAAGCAAAATGTTGTGTTTATTTCTTTTGCCTTCAATGTGGAATTCTGGACCCAGGACCTCGAGCAAGCAATGTAAAAATCTGAGATTGCTTGGCTAACTCTCGAGGAAATTCATAAAATCTGAGCATCATCTCATCAAAATATACCAGAAATATGCCACAAAACAAAGTCTCTACATCCCAAGAATGGAAATTTTAAGCCTGGAATATTTAAAACTATTTATGTCTTATAAAATATGCATAATGCTTGAGAAAATTGTGCAAATATTACCTTTTATTTACTATTCATGGAGATTCAAATTGAAATAACTCCCTGTGATATAATTTGACAATATTACCTATAACTGTGGAGTTGGTAGAAATCGAGGAAAGAGTGAAAATTTTGTTTTTATTCGCTCTCCTTTTAAATTAAAAATTAATATGTAAATATCAAAAGCACTAAAATGTCAGAGCCAAAGGTAGTATTCTCAAAAGAATGAAGGTTATATTTTCATCAAAAATGATGCTTTTTTGGTGTTTTTTAGGTCTATTTGACTTACAATGTTATTTAACTCAGTTTCATTTTTGTCTGAAAATCTATCACTAACAATGTGGTACTGAAGTCACCCATTATCAGTGTGTTAGGACTGATTTGTAACTTTAGAAGTAGAAGTGTTTCTTTTATGAAATTAGGTTTCCTTTTCTTTGGTGGAAAAATGATTAGGATTATAATATGCTCTTGGCAGAATTTTTCTTTAATGTGTTTGTAATAACCTTCTTCAACTCTTAAGTTTTGTCTTGGTAAAAACATATTTTGTCAGATATCAAAATAGTTATGCTTGCTCAGTTCTGGTTCTTTTGTCTGGAATACTGTTACTTTAAGGTAATATCTGCCCTTGCTTGTAACACGTGTTTCTTGGGTGTAACACAAAGATGGATCCTGTTTGTTTCCCAATCTGTTTATTTTTTATCTTTTCATTAGGGAATTGAGATCATTAATAATGAGAGTTATACCTGAGCAGTCTTTATTAGTTTCTATTATTTGTTGTGGTGGTATTGTTTCCTTTCTGCATTAACTATTTGGGGATTATTTATTTCTTATGTCTGGTTTAGTGTAAGCTATGTTTTCCTTTGAACTCAATTTTTTTTTCAAATCATTTTTATAGCACTGATTTGGCAAGCAGAAATTTCTTAAATTTCTTGTTATTGTTAATGTTTTTCTTCTCCATTCATTTACTGTGATTGCTAATTTTGCTGGGCATAGTAGTCTGGGCTCACTTCTGTGATCTCTTAAAGTTTGTAGATCTGTCTAGGCACTTCTGGCTTACAGAGTCTTTTGGAAAGTCGTATTTTTCTAATGTGCCTGTTTCTAAATGTGCCAAGGTCGTTTTCCTTTGTAGTTTGTAATATCTTTTCTTTGCTTCATATATTTGGTGATTCAATTATTATGTGTCTTGGGGAACTTCATTTCTGGTCGTGTCAAATTGTTATTCTCTATGACTATTGCACATTGGAAGCATCTCCTATTTTGTTTAGACAAATTGTCTTCTTTGATGTTGTTAAAAATATTTCTGTGCCATTGACCTGGATTTCTTCTTCTTCTATACCTATTAGTAGTAAGCTTATTCTTTTTACAGTGTTACATATTTTCTGAATGTTTTGTACCTAGATTTGCTTTCTGTTGTTGTTGTTTTTATGACTAGGTTATCTATTTCATCTATCTTATCTTCAAGACCCAAAATTCTCTCTTTCATATTCTTTAGTCTAAACTCTACTTTCTTATTTTTAATTGCTTTCCTTATTTTATTAACTGTGTTTTCATGATCTTCACTGAAAGAGGCTATTGTCTAATTTATGCATGTTGTGTTTTTGCATTAGGGTATGGGCATCTGGTTTTATAATGCTTGTATAGGTTCTTGGCATAAATAAATGGTATAACCTATGTTAAGTGGGTGTCTAGTTCTTTGGTTCCTATTACCCCAGTCTGACAGATGTTTAACCATAGTAATGCTGCTTCATTGTCAGTCTTGGAAAACTCTGAGTTTTAGGGACAGATACATATTTTTAAAGAAAATATATAGTTTCCTTAAGTCACTTTATAAATTAAAAATTGATCTTAATACTCATGATGTATATATAGGTATAGTCATTGGTACTATAATACTCATCTTATACTCATGATGTATAGGTATAGTCATTGGTACAAATATTAACGCTGACTTTATTTGCAAGTCTTTGTGCATTATCTAAATTTGCTATGCTAGTTACTAAAACAATACATTTATATAAACTAAATTTAGAACCTGAGATGGCTAGTTTTTAGCATCAACTTAACACAACGTTCAACAAACAGCCTAGGAAAGAATATCTGTGAAGAATTTACCAGATTAGTTTGGCTGGTAAGTGATTCTTAATTTAGTTAATTGAGGTGGGAAAACCCATCCTAAACATGGGAAGCATCATTTCATGGCCTGGGTCCTGGACTGAATAAAAAGTAGGGAGTAAGTTGAATATTGGCAAACTTGCATTAATTGTTCTCTGCTCTCAGGTGGGCATGTAATATAAATAAGTGCTTCCAAATTCCTTTTAACTTTAACTTCCCTACAGCAATAAACTGTAACTTGGAATTGTGAACCACATAATTGAGACACACACACACACACACACACACACACACGATATACCTGTGTGTGTACAATCATCTATATAACACACATATGGTATATAAATATAAATGTACTATCATATATATAATGCATATATGTGATATATATTACAATCATCTATATAACACACACATATATATATATGAAACATAGAAAATTAGAAACAAGAAATAAAACCACAAACCAGACTATCATTGTGCTATCAAAAAGTGCTAAAGGGAGCTAGAGAGATAATTCAATTTTAATAGTGCTCTCTGCTACATAGTCATAAGAATGTCAGTACCCATGTAAAATGTCAGACTTCCCATCCATGTCAGAGGGTAGAGAAAGAAGAGAGAGGAAAGCTGAATCTTCCCATTTTCCAGGCTAGCTGAGAAAACAAAAGCCCCAGAATCAGAGATAAACTCTGTGTAAAAAGCACAGTGACAGGCAGAATGTGACAGGAGAGTATTGACTCCTTCTGAGCTCATGTTGAAAGAATTTTAGTATTAAAAAAATACTATTTTTACTAATGATAGTTTAAATAAAGACAGAGAGGAAAAATATTGAAAGTAGATGATTCAAACAGGAAGCGAGGTTTGTGATGGGAGAGACCCGGCTGAGGTCTAAAAGTAATAGATCACTAAGTAAAAATCTCAGCACCACCTGTTGGATGACACCATAGAAGATGTTGGTCAAAGAAGTCACAGAAGCACACACAAAACACACAAAGAAGATCTTATCATCCCTCTTGGTTATCTATCACAACCTTTTGATAAGACCCTATTGCTGAAGAAAGCACACATCTTGGATGAAAAGTCAGGAGAAATCAAGCTGGGATTTAATTGGAAGCTTCCTTCCTGCTGCTGGTGGTTTTTATAGTATTAGATGTTGCTACCAGGTGGTTTATGGTGGAGGGAAAGCCAGCAATGGATCAATGGTAATACCCACCTGTGCACCTTGTGAAATAAATACCAAAATTTTTGCTTTTCAGGCAAGTTCGTCCAATGGTGACTATTGAAGCCATTCTACAATAGGAAATCACTGCCTATTACTATAGCCCTGGCCCAGAACTCAAGAGGTCCTGGAGTAGTGGGTGGGGAACCCAATATTTTAGTTTAGCGGAGCTGATATGGCATCACCTAATGTCTAAATATCCATTTATGTCCACAGACAAAAGTTATTCTCAGCTTTGATCAAAAAAGCCTTTCCTTGTCGTGAGTAGAGAATAATTCAAAGATTCATACCTCACAAGATGCTGAGAATACAGAACGCTTAAGGGCTCATCCATAAACAAGACATTTCTACCAGTCATTTGAGACTCAGGCAACATTACAGAAGTGGCAAAAAGAATATAAAGCCAGCAGGTATGAATAAATAGTGGGCCTATTATTTTCTAAGCATGACCAGAAATCATAAATCATAAATCCTTAGCATCTTTGCCAACCTACACTTGGGTTTGTCCAAATCAATTGCTCTCAGTAGTCATCTATGTATGAGGACCTTACCCCTTGCTATTAGAAAACACACCTCTTGGCATATCTATGGGCCTATATCTATAGAACTAGAGCTGCAAGTAGTAGACCTACCCTGAATGGGAGTGGCACCACCCCATAGAATCAATGAAAGAAAAAATGGGAAGGGAAGCTGAGCTCCAGGTATTTTGCAAAGCCCCTGAAAGGGGAATTCGATTATTCTTGAGTCAAAACACAGAAAACTGTAAACAAGAATTTTATACCCCATTGTGAATGCCCAATGTTTCTTTAATTAAATCATGATTGATATAGGTGATGTTTAAATATACATACTAAATTTTTATTTGTTTGTTTTTAATCAAATTAGTTCCATTAGGGCTATTCATATACTTCATGCTTCATTTTTATAATTTCTTATTTATAAAAATTAATATGTAATTATGCCATTTTCTCCCTTTCTATTCTTCCCTCTAACACCTTCCCTGTACCTCCTTACTGTGTTTCAAATGTATGGCCTCCTTTATCACGTATTAATCAGCACACCTGACTTAAATGTTTCTATATAAGAACACACAGACATGTCTCATACACACACACACACATAAACTTGCATACACAGACATGAGTACGCATGCACACATAGAGAGGTAGACAGATATCTAGTTAAAGTAACCTTGTCGGTATGTACCAAAGACAATGGAATTAACAACATAAGGCCTGCCAACCCATTCACTGGTATTCAATACATGGATGTTTCAGTTTGGGTTTTGAATGCTATCAATTCTAGACGTTATCTAATTCTAAGTTTAAATATATACTTTTGCATTGCTTATTCTATAGTATAATAATATCTAGCATTTATTAATAGAATAATGATCTCCATATATTATTTACATTCAGTAATAGAAGCTTTTTGATTCATATTTTAATATTGAAAAGAATTTGTCAAATTACATGAGTACTATAAAATAAAACATCGATGATAGATCAAAAATAACAATTTGATTATGTTCTCTGGTCTCTAATATCTGTAGACATTGTACCTACAGAACATGCTTTTAAAGTTTTTGTGACATTACCTTCTATGAATTACCTTATTCCTCTGAATAGTCTCAGATTGGGGTCGTGGATACAGGAAAATTTAGTGATCTTACTCAAATAATTATTAGAGGATCTAACAAAATAACAATGGGCCTAAGAACAAGAGGACAGATTTGCCTGTGTATCACACATCTCCTTCCTTTTTGCTTCTCTCATTGTTGAAGTAACAAACGAAACAAGAAGATAAGACAAAATAGCTGACTAACTCACACTTAAATAAGACATTTTGAATCATGTATTTCTTTCTTAACATGACCTAACTTCATTTTAAGAATTTGATTTTTCAAAACTTTATGACATTTTCCTTGCCCCTTGCACACACAGACTCTGTGGTTTCTATGTGCTGTATGACAGCAAATAGCATGCATGTATGCACTGTGGCAATCAAAAATACCCAAGTCATGGATAGAATTTTCAAGTCTGTTTTGTACATGAGTGCTGCATCTGCAGTTCTCTCCTTGCATTTTCCCTCTTACCTTCTCTTGTGTCCTCTCTTCCCTCCTACATTCATTATTTCTTCTTCAATCACTAATTTTACATATACGAACACATACAAAATTTGTGGAGTCATTTTAGCAGTGCTCATGTGTGCATGCGTCTAGAGTTGAGTACCTGGGACAGGACAAACTGTGTAGGAGCTTGTCCCCGAAGGAACCTGATTCTCCTTCTCTCAACAGTTATTGATCACCTACATTGCATTATCGAAGGGTGGGACCTTGTAGAATTTCTTCTATACACATTGTCATGTCAACTGGTGCTGCCATTATGTCTCTCTAGTTTAGGTAAGCATACTTTTGAGATTCATGAGTACAGCTTCCTCATCATATCAAGAAAACACTATTTAGAACCAGATATCCTAGTCTTATATCTCTTACCAACTTCCATCTCTCTGATCAGTGATTTTTACTGAGGATGAGGTAAAGGGAATGGGTTGCAGATGTAGCAAAAGAGATTACACACACCACAGTGATTTGTTCTCTGAATTTTGAAGAGCTTGTGGGTCTCTGTAATCATCACAATCTGTTGCAGAAGGAAGTTTCTCTGATGAATGATAGCTACAATTATCTATGAGTAAAGGAATACAAAGTCAAAATACAGTTATAAATTAACAAATGGTTCTGGCATAACTGGATATAAACATGTAGAAGAATGAAAATAGATATGAAAACATATCTATCACCATGCACAAAACTCAAGTTCAAATGGATCAAACACCTCAACATAAAGTCAGCCACACTGAACCTTACAGAAGAGAAAGTGGGAATTACACTTGAACGCATTGGCACAGGGAACCACTTACTAAATATAACCTCAGCAGCACAGACACTGAGAGAAACAACTAATAAATGTGACCTCCTGAAACTGAGAAGCTTCTGTAAAGCAAAGGACAAGGTCAATAAGACAAAATGACAGCCTACAGAATGGGAAAAGATTTTCACTAACCCTACATCAGACAGAGGTCTGATCTCCAAAATATATAAAGAACTCAAGAAATGTGTCATCAAAAGAACACATAATCCAATAAAAAATGGAGTACAGACCTAAACATAGAACTCTCAAAAGAGGAATCTTAAATGGCTGAAAGACACTTAAGGAAATGTTCAACATCCTTAGTCATCAGAGAAATGCAAATCAAAACAACTCTGAGATTTCTTCTTACCTGTAAGAATGGCCAAGATCAAAATTACATCAATTTAGAAAAACTATAAGTAGTAGATTTTCTTTAGTGTCTAGGACTTCTATAGCCATGGGAAATTGACTTAAGTTTTATAGGACCAACCGTGAACATTTTTCCTATAGGTTTGAGGAGCAAATAGACAGTAGGCTCCGATTGGTTAGCCTTAGACTAAAGTGTCACTTTGTGCTCTTTTTTATTGATTTTTATTGAGCTCTACATTTTTCTCTGCTCCCCTCCCTGCCTCTCTCCTTCACTTCAACCCTCTCCCAAAGTCCACATGCTCCAAATTTACTCAGGAGATCTTGTCTTTTTCTATTTCCCATGTAGATTAGAACTATATATGTCTCTCTTAGAGTTTCCATTGTTGTCTAGGTTCTCTGGGATTGTAATTTGTAGCCTGGCTTTCTCTGCTTTATGAGTCAGTACATGTGATAATTGTCTTTTTGTATCTGGGTTACCTCACTCAAAATGATGTTTTCTAGCTCCATCTATTGATGTTCTCTTGCTGTGATTGGTATTTCTGTAATTCCTAGGCTTTAGAGCTGGGTAGGAGTACTTACTGCTCTTCTCTCTCGGCTGTGTGAAGAATGTCTTCTGATCCTATGAGAGCCATTCCACAGGTAAGGGGCTTTCAGGATGTGTCCAGCTGCATTTCTTCAAATCCTACATTGGATGGGTACACTATTCTTCTGCAAAGGCTCTTCCCTTTGAGTTTTAGAAGGCAACTAAGGGCAATAGAAATTGTCTATATTATTTAAGAAACTTTTGTACTCCCCTAACCATCAACCCTAAGAGAGTTTTCTCATATTATCTTAGCTTCGAAGAGAAATATATTTTAAAAATAATATAACTGATACACAGCTACAATTCAACTCCTGTATCTAAGGCACAAGTAACATTGTGGAGGAAGTGTCTGAAAGACTGGAAGATCCTGAGATCTGAGATTTTGATATGAGATGTGTGTTCTAGGATTCCAGAAGCTAAATCCAGAAAACCTCCACAACATGACTTTGTAAACATGAGCTAAACTAGAAAAACAACATAGGCATGCTTATACCATCAAGGGATTGGAAAAGCTCAGGTTGCCTCAACCCTAAACAAATAAGTACAGGGAACCAAAAAACTCTGAGAGCTGAGAACTGGAGAAAGATCTTCCCTAGGAAAGAGTACACCAATTGATTTTTCAGGACAAAATGGTCTTGTCAACCCTCGAAACAAACATACAAGTAATATTATTCAGACTTAGCAGATGTACTTAGGTATTTAGGTGTGTGTGTGTATGTGTGTGTGTGTGTGTGTGTGTGTGTGTGTGTACAATATAATTAATGAAAAAAGAAGCCATTAATTTGAGATAGAGTAAGGAGAAATTGGGAAGATTTGGAAGAAGGAAAGGGAAGGGATAAATGATAAAATAAAAAAGAATAAAAACAACAAAAGGTAATATTAAGTAGGTACCTAAAATTAACTTTTAAAATTCAATTAATCACATACTATCTTTAAGTGATGACCAGAACTCAAGAGCAAAGAATCAAGGTCCAGGTAATAAATATTCCACTGTTTTTTCATTTGTTAATCTATGTAGCTAGATTACTATGTACTATTACTCTTAATAGTACTATGTACTATTCTCATTTTGATGACATAAACCATCTGGTCCATATTGTACATAAGTAGCAACTGTAATTTACTCCCAGGAACTTATTTTCTCATATTGTATGTGTAAGTTGTGTATGCAATGATCTCCATAGGGTGGCTTGCCATTTCACTGGACTCCAGGGAAAACTCTGTGCCATAACAAAGAAAGGATCATACAGTCTTCTTCCTTCAGCATGATTGTTTATTCACTATAAATCTAAAGATATACATACCCAGTCAGTTCTCAATAGTCTTAGTGGGCAGAAATAGAAATTTCTAAACCATTATTCACAGACAGATATCTTACAAGTTTCACATAGAATATAAATCCAAATATAAGCAATTCTGTGAAAGTCTATTTTCTATGTTTTACTCAAGAGAAAATGAGATTCAAAAGTGTGAAATGGCTTCCATGAGGTTGGCTCCCAAGAGAGGACTTTTTTCAGATTATATGCAACCCAGCTGTCCATCTGGCCCTAGGCCTAAGTTTCATGTCCGACACTCTTTTGCCCTCTACCTTTTCCAACCCCTGGTCATCCCCACAAGAGAATGAGGACAGAAAATCCTTTTCCATCTCATGTGGGAATTTATATAACAACTTGCTCAAATATTTCATTTTGCTCCCATGCTTGCAAATAGCTTTAAAAGAACTGTTGGTTTGTATCATAAGAATAGAAGGCAGCATTTGTATGTAGACATGTTCTCAGGAATGGAATACACAGTAAGAGTAAATGTCAGTGTGTGTGGTCAATAACCTACATCTGTGTTTTCTGATACAAAAAAAAAAACCCCTGTAATTGCCTGTAATATAGACATTCCTATTATTTTAAATGATTTATATTTGAAAAGAAAAAATCTAGTCACATATCAGAATATCCCCATTAAGTAATAGAGCACAGAATATCAAAATTAGTTGTTTAGTTTATGTTGTCTGTGAGGAATTCACACGTAAGTGAAGAAAGGGTACTGGAAGTATTTGAAATGTGAGTTATAATTTTTAAAATCTTAGATTTCTTTGTATATTTCATTTTGTGGGGAGTGTGTGTGTGTGTGTCATGTGTAGTGTGTGTGTGTGTGTGTGTGTGTGTGTGTGTGTGTGTGTTTCCACCCAGGAAATGCAAAGCTTACAAGGGAATGGGACACTAATAAGAAACTTTTAAAATCCAAACACAGCATGCCAACAATGTGTTTAATTTTTATTCTCATTTTCTAACCAATATATGGAAATTACTTCTTTTGGCAGAAGCAATTTCTTTCTTTGGCCTGATCAAAGTTAAAAAAAAAATTCCCTGCATGTTTAAATCCATTTCAAACATCAAAGGACAGTACAGCCTTGGTGTTGGCTTGGTTCTTGCAAGCAGTTGGGTAAATTGACTATGTAATGAGTCCTTGGCTGTCCCTAACCAAAACTTTGTTGGACAGGTTCATTTACAATCCTCAAACAGAATGACCTTCCATCTGGCTTAATGGCCCCTGGATTGTTGCAAATGCGACCTGACATTTCCTTATGGGTAAGTTATTAAATTATATCACAGAACACAATAACATAATTTGGTTTCAGAGCCTAAGTGAAAGTGATCATCCTGCAGATTAAGATGTAAAATTCCTTTGCAAAATTAAGTTATTCATAATCTGATGCATACCCCCTTGTTTTGTCTGCCATATAATAGAATTACTTCCCACAGCACAGGAGCTGAAAATATTGATGACGCCGACAGAACAAAAGCGGCGTCTGGAAAGGGGAAAAGAACTTTTGAAGGCAGCTAACTGACTTTTGCTGTTGTTTCTGCAGGGAAATCACCTGAGATTTTTGCTTTTATTCCCTAATGAATCGATCCATTAAGCAGTGTTTCTGTCTTTTGCCTAATAGTATTAGACACACTTAACACTGTGAGCTACAATTCCTTAATTCATTCTGAAATGTCTGCCTGGAGACGACTAACACAGATATACTTTTAAATTGGGGGTATCTTCCAGTTAGCTACTTCTAGCACTTGGGAATTAGGGAAAAGTAAATCAACATCTCATTTGTTACTCTGCCAGAATTTTAATAATTACCTGTGCCTTCTTAATAATCTGGATAGATTTCAAGCACCTATAAAATAAGAAAGAAGCAACTCATTTTTACAATCATTTAAAAAATGGAAAATGTTTCTGAGCCAAATTTTTTGCCTTCAGGAAAGAAATACTAAAGGTAGTATCTGCCAGTGAAAAGTAAAAGTTCTAAGCTAATAAAGAGATTCTTCCAGCATATTTCACAGTAAGGAAGTTTCATGCCCTCCTGTTTAGTTTTACATTAGCTCTCCTTCTCTGCACAAAGAATTCCCCTTTATTCTGCTTTCTCATGGGTGCTATCTATTTGTCATTCAAACAGCTTGTAGGGAATGCTGCTCATTAAAGGATTTCTTGGTTGTCAAGTATGTGGCTAGACTTTGTAAAAAGCTATGATAGCCATAGAAATAATAGTAACAATAATAACATTAAATAAAGCTTGATTTAATACATTACCTACAATGGCAGAGACTATTTTTCTTCATCTATATCCTATAGTCTTCCCAAAGTACTGAACATGCTAGTGATTTAATAACCAACTGTGAACTAGTAAGTGCATATTCTTGGTGAATGGTTAAAATTTCCTTAGTAGACATCATTATTTTCTTGTTTATGATGAAGAAATTTAGGCACAGATATGTGAAATTATTTTTCTGTTGCCATTGGATCCAGTAAATGGCCAAAATCCAGCACTGAAATCAAGCTTTCTGATTCCACAGTCTATGCTGTGAGCAAGTGCCCTCTTTTCTCTTCTTGCCACCAGGTAAAGCACTGTATGTAGGAAGCCAAGCAAAGAGGACATTTAACAGGAAACCTTGTGGATCATAGTTCTACTTTTATGAGGGTGTGTTTGTGTGCAAATATTAGTTCCATCCTTGATAGATTTTAAGAAGTTTCAGCTGCTAAAAAATAGTTTGAGTGATTGAGAACTAATCGTTTTACTTTAAGAGGTATCATTCTCACTTCACTGATGTTAGCAACATTTAGTTCTTCTCACATTCTGGCTTCCCAACTGCATCACTCACAGCTTCAGTTCTGAGATTAAGGTTAATTTGCTGCATAACACCTTCCACCATTTCACAATATTCAACAGTTCATATATCGTTTAACCGAATTTGGTTGTGTCTTTATAAACCTAAAATTTGCATCAGCGTAAAAATATTAAACTTATGCAAATTCGGAGACTAGCAAATAGTGATTTTTTTTCTTTGCTTTTCATTCAACTGTTTGTCGACTTTTTGACCAAGCTGTGGAGGATCTCAGAATCTGAGAGAATAGGGTGGA
>NC_022016.1:29994068-29998609 GCF_000317375.1 Microtus ochrogaster
TGCAGTTTAACGTTGTAGACAACCTTACTTTAGTTTCAGCGTACTTTTACACAGGAATGGAACGAAAGGAGACTCAATGGAGCTTATATGAATTCAGGAAAACATGATCAAAAAACAAGCAAATAAACGCCAGTAAGCACAAATATTGACAAAGCAGCCTTTCTCTTTAAGGAGAACTTTCTCAGGACAGAGCAATTGAAACACTGGTGTGCATCACATGGTGACATTGCTGCTTGACAAAGTCCCAGTATGTAGACATTGCAGACCACACCTCTCCAACATCTTTCTACCTTCATTTTTAATATTTCTCACTGTCAATGCCTTTCTTTTGGGGAAAGTTTTTGTGGGGTTTGATGAACATAGCGGACAATGAGGACTACTGAGAACTCAAGAACAATGGCAATGGGTTTCTGATCCTACTGCACGCACTGGCTTTGTAAGAGCCTAGGCAGTTTGGATGCTCAACTTACTAGACCTGGATGGAGGTGGGGGTTCCTTGGACTTCCCACAGGGCAGGGAACCCTGATTGCTCTTTGGGCTGAGGAGGGAGGGGGACTTAATTGGGGGAGGGGGAGGGAAATGGGGGGCGGTGGCGGGGAAGAGACAGAAATCTTTAATAAATAAATAAATAAATTCAAAAAAAATGTGTACAATGGTAGTCCTCTCTAAACAAAACAGTTCTTTGGGGAAAAAAATCCCTGACACTGTGGAACCAGGAATTCCATTGTACCCTTCTAATTCCACCAAGAACAGGAAAGTTAGAGATTTACTAGACACAGGTGATCCCAAAAATGAAATGCTTACAATTCAGATCCCAAACCTGAGGTTGTTAAGGGCAAGAGCTCATTCTCTGTTACAAATATAGAGAAATCAGAATGGTATAGTATAATGGGAAAAGAGTAACATATCATGGCCTTACCTTTTGGAAGCTTTATGAGGGGAACAAGCCCATATAGTAAGACAAAGAAATTGTCATATACTGCCTGCTCCCCAGATGAAGTCCTTTTCCTAAGGCATTGGGATAAGGGTCTCCATTCCCTGGGGCTTGATAAAAGTTCCTGCTAGGCAGCCTTGGTTAGCTTGAGAACTTGCTAAATAACTCATTATGCAGAGAAGATTGGCTTCAAACTCAGAGATCCACATGCCTCTTCCTCCCAAATCCTGGGATAAGAGCTGGGTAGCACTTTAGAACTATCTAAGTAGAGAAGAAAGGAAAAGAAGAGGGAATGGGAGATACTAATGACATCACTAAATATCTATGCCATCTAACTACCTATGTAAATTCCAACTTAATATCTACAGCCAAATCGCTTAGAGATTTTTTTGCCTGATTCTACATCTTTCCCCTCTAAATCCCTAAGCAAGCCATTTGGATGCCTGATCTTTGTCTATAGTCTTATCCACAAAGACAGTGCCTATTAAACCAGTCATAGTGTTACTGATTTCCAAGTTTATATTGTCCACAATATTTGTTCTTTCCTCTCCTTAAACTTGTGAGAGAGTATTTACATGACTGATTTGAGTCTTGCCAAAAAGGCATCAGCATAAACCAATCCATAGAAAACAATTGAGAAGAATAAACAAATGAGTTCAATAATGGGGTTATTTTCAAAGTAAGCATTTTGAATTTCATACCATTTGACCTGCTTTTTTTTTTGCCATTTATCATGGTTTCTTCAAATTGATTTCCAGATATTTCTCTTCCTGACTTGCCTGCCATCACACCCTTAGCAAGAACTAAGACCAGATTCCTGGAGTAAGTGTGTTTGTTATTATTTTTTTCTATTAAAACTTTTATTATTTTATATTTTCTTATTTCTTTTCTCATTTTGCTTTTCCTTTGCTTTTGGAAATACATCCATAGTGAGCTGTCAGTTCTATGAGAATCTAAGTTTCTGATCATCTATTTTACGTTTCACGGACTTAAGAATCAATCATAGTCCAATTGTTGGTGTCCTCAGTGAAGGAGGAACAGAATTCACCACATAATAACTCTACCATAGTAACAAAGAGTTAGTGTACTGCTGTAGAAACAGAGGAGTTATCTCTTTATATTTTAAAATCACAATGACACAGCCCAAATAGACCTGTTCTTATCTCAAAACTGCAAGCTTTAATGTAAATGTAATCTCTGAATCATTATTGCAAATTTATTCTAGAGTATACTTTAGAAAATTTTGTGACTAAGTTTTTTTTTACATGAATTAAATTTAAAAGTATCTTATTAAAGATTTCTGTCTCTTCCCTGCCACCGCCTCCCATTTCCCTCCCCCTCCCCCAATCAAGTCCCCCTCCCTCATCAGCCCAAAGAGCAATCAGGTTTCCCTGCTCTGTGGGAAGTCCAAGGACCACCCACCTCCATCCAGGTCTAGTAAGGTGAGCATCCAAACTGCCTAGGCTCCCACAAAGCCAGTATGTGCAGTAGGATGAAAAAACCCATTGCCATTGTTCTTGATTTCTCAGTAGTCCTCAATGTCAATTTAATTCATGTAAAAAAAAAGACAAAAAGAAAAAAAAGATAATAATGTCTTGAATGGCCATAAGATAATAATGTCTTAGAATAAAAGAAGTTCTCATATCATAAATTCTCAGTTGATGATTAACATTCCCAGAAGCTCTGCATCAGGCTGCTAGTTTATTCTTGAAAAAGTTTCTATGACACCTAGTTGAATTTATAAAACATAAGTTCATAATTTGGACTGAGGATTTAAAATTTTAATCTAGAATTTGGGATCATATACCTTCAATAAAAACCCAATAAATAAATAAAAAAATCGTGATGTTATGTTTAGATACAATAATTAAAATTTCTTAGAAAAGAGGGTTTTCACAAAAACAATTTATAATGATTTACATTTAACTTTACACCTTATTGAGAAAAGGTTAAATCTCTTTCTCTCTTTCCTTCCTCCCTCTTTCTCTCTTCTCCTTTTTATATATGCATGCATACAGTATAAACCAACCTATATTTTACTATAATCAAGTATTCTGTCTTTTTCTTATCTTTAAATGGCTTCTAAAGTTTTGAATCAGTAAGTGAAAAAAATTAAGCAAACACTGACTTTTCCTTCAGATTTTTAAATGAAAGGGGATATCCCTTTCACTTGTAACACATCTTAATTGCTTCATTATATTTTTATAGAGCACCTGAACGGCTTGGTAGCAGTTTAATTAAAATGCAGCTTGTTTTATAGTTAACGGAAATGCAAAAGGCACATATCCTGCAGCACAATCAATCATATTTTTCGCTGCTGCAGACTCGAAGTCAGTAACACCCGAGCAGCTGAAAGAGTTGAGCGCCATCAGAATTTAGATGTGCACATCTTCAGGGACCTGGGCCTCCTTTGAATGTTACCATGATCTTCCCTTGAATTCACTGCAGCATTTAATGAGTCGCTGGCTGAATGGATTTTGCAGTCTGACTGTATATTTGCTAGTTTTGTATGTTACAGGAGAAGGAAAATTTTCAGCAAAGCAGCATTTATCAGTAGGCACAATTTCACACTGTATTTAAAGTTGGTTTTGTTGTTATTTTCAGTAGAATTTATTATGAAGCTAAAAGACAGTGCTGAGACTTTCGTCAAGACAGCTTGTTCAAGAGGCTTGATGAAATCTCTTATTTGGCTGTGCTTACGTCTCTGTCTAAACAAAATATTTCTTCCCTGGAGATAGGTGATACACTTTACTTTTGAATGTCCATGAGAAAAACATTTGAAAGTAAAGGATACAGAGGGACTAGACAGATTTTAAGTAGGTTTATAGTGAAAAACAGTTCTTAAGCTATTGAAGAACACTGAGGAACCATTTCTAGAAGTTTCTAAAACAGCTACGTAACAAACAACAGGATCCTTTGCTTCAGCCCTCTTCTGTTTTGATGCACAATAAAAACATAAAGCCCCAAACCACAATTACATACTCAATCCACTGCAGGCCTAAAGGGAGTGTACAACAAGCATATCTTTTTCATTTTTCTATTTAAAATTATATGAAAACTGCCAAGTTCTTAATGTTATATTGGAAACACTGGGAACTTTTAAAGACCTTGATCCTTTTGTTGTGTTTACACAAATCTGTAATAAAGTATTCAGTCAATTGCTTCTAGAAATATGTCCTAAAGATTTCTAGTTCTAACATGGCTGTGGTCAGGTTTGATAAGTTTAGACCTCACAATAAATGGCCAGATATAGATATAATGCATACAATATAGGTAGATATAAATAATGCGATCCCAAGAGCAAGAGAGAGTTTGATATTAAAATATGCAGATTATGGCAGAGCATCCATGCAAGTCTCTGACCAGTACAACAATGTGTCAGATGTTCTGTTATTAATAAATCTATCATTCTGATTTATTAAAAATGCCACTGTGCAAGGAGATTCACAGAGTGATGGAAGTGTCAGGCACATGGTGTACAAGTCACCAACTCTGTAGTTGGTTCTGAATTTTAAGAATTTTAAAGTAAGCTGGGTGATGGTGGCGCACGCCTTTAATCCCAGCACTCGGGAGGCAGAGGCAGGCGGATCTCTGTGAGTTCGAGACC
>NC_022016.1:29998709-30009220 GCF_000317375.1 Microtus ochrogaster
AAAAAAAAAAAAAAAAAAAAAAAAAGAATTTTAAAGTAAAAAGGATAGAAGTAATAATGCTAACATGCCCTCCTACTAAAAAATACACAAACACATACTTATAACATGCAAATACACACACCATGTGAGAATAATTCAATAGAAAAAGAAAATATGTGAACACTTTAGGACTAGGATTCATGCACATTTTCTCAGTCCAGAAGAAACTAACATAAAGGACAGCATCTCCAGCTGCACAGCTAATTGTCAAGGAAAGAAAATGGACCCTAGCATGGAACTGAATGGCAGCCAGGAAGATGAATCCATACAATGAGGAAGGCCACGTGGGAACGTAACAGAAGAGGCTGCAGGTACGCAGTTATCAGCCTTGACAAGAGTCAACAGACACTGGACAAAGGAAGGCAGAATTACCGAACTTCCAGAAGCACAGTAGTCTTCCAGACTCCTTCACTACTGATTTCTGGCCTGCAGAACTACAACAAAACACATTTTGAAAAACAAACCAGTAAATTTATTGTTACTTGTTACGGTTGTCTTACCTAGAACAGTTAGAACATAGCTTCTTCTCATAGTTACTGTGCACTGCAACGAATCTTCATACACATAAAAATGTTGTAGTTTGATTAATGCAAATGAGTTTGGTTGTTAATATGTAGTAACATACAGATAAAAACTTTACCATAACCTACATGAGGTGATTTACTGCTGCTTTTGAGAATTTGTCCCTTTATAAAATCTTGTGACTGATGTTGCCACCTATTCTTGAACCCTCTTAGCGCCTTTACTCTGCATCATAAAAGTCCTTAAGCAGATGGGGACAGTACAGCCCAGATGTGCTGTGAGCTGGCTTTTACAGCATCTGGTCATGCTCCTAAACTCATGCTGAGCAGCTCCGTTTCTCCTTTCACTTGCGCAGAACTCTCTTGCTGCCCACTCATGCCGTCTCATCCCTCCTTTCTTTGTTGACGTCACAGGGCAGGCCAACAGGGCGCCATTCTCACTCTCGCCCACCGTTCTTTATTTCCTTTCTGTCTTTGCTTTGACGTTCTATCAGAGAGCCCACCAAACCTTCCATGTCTTCTCCTGTTTTCCATACTAAATCTCTCACTCACAGGTACTTTCACCCAGCTCTTGTGTCACTCTGCTCACATCTCAGGTTTCCAAATAGTTTATTAATACCCAACTTAATGCTACTACTGCTTTCCTTAGCCAACAAATAGTAGAGATGAGAACCAGTCTGTGGGAGGGCTTCCTCTTTGACTTAGAGGAGTGTTTATATGTCACAATAGCCAAATTTCTAATTTTATGCTGTGTAATTTATCTTAAACAACTCTGTGGAATTAGTACTACAATTGTTATTTTTCATCTTTAAGTAACAGTTTTATTAATTTTTTGAAATTTCATACAAGATCTCCAAATTTCCCCAGAATGTATCAGCCCATCTCAAAGAGGCCATGAAACTGAGATGATATAAAGGAATATATAGGAAGGGCTAAGGAAAAGGGCATGAGGAAGGTTAGAGGGAAGAAAGGGAAGAGACTGGATAATGTAATCACAGTTTAATTTTCAAAAATGAACCTTTTTGGCCAAGGCTGAGAGTAGCACAAATATTATTTATATGTACTTAAGCACTTAGAAGGTAATTGAATATGCTTTTATATCAGACAAAGAACTGAAGGACCAAGTATTCTGTGATTTGTTCAAATGGATTATATATGTTGCCCTCTCATGCCAAGGGTTGGAACTGGTCACAGTCTACATGTTTTGGTGCTTTATAGACATAAGGGCTTTCCTGGAATGATCTAGTAGTGAAGAAATAGCCTCAGATTATTCTTCAGTATCCCTGTGAAGAGGGAAATAAACAGATAAGCTTTCCCAAGAGAAACGATGTCCACCTGCTCCAGAATTCCCAACAGTGAAGTCAATTTCCACAAACCAACCTGTAGAAGAGTAAAGTCCATCTTGAATTATCATTATCTCCTCTTTGCATTAGTGTCACTTGGCGCTGTTTTTATTTTCCCATCCCAGGACCAGGCCAAGTGTTCTTAATCAAAGCACTCATCAGAGTTGTTTCCCTAGAGGACTATTTCTTTCTACTTCTGACCCCAGTTGTCACAGAGTCTGTCTGCTTGCCTGGTTGTGAGAGAGTAATCCTACCTGCGGTCATAAGAAGGTGAGGAATGACGGCATTTACGTTTACATGTGCCGTTTCTGTTCCTCCTGTCTATCGCTGTCTCATATCCCCTAGTCACTTCTGCAGTCTTTGCAGGAGGCATGTGTATGTTTAAATTGTCATCATAACTAGGATTCTCGACAGTCTGCCTCTTTAAACTGATTTCTCACAAGTACTGGCAGCTTTCCTTTGCAATCTGACACTCTGCAAGCTTTAGATTGCTTTACATTCACAAACAAAACTTTATCAATCATTTGAGTTGTCATTTCTGAAGTAAGGAATCCATTTGCTCTTTCAGTGATGTGTATAATTTTCAATGAATATTTGCATGGATATTTATTTGTATATCTATTTTTAATCTTGCCAAATGATTGTTAGAAAGCAGTTTTTTTTTCATTTTTCTCTCCATTGTGTACTGATAACTCAATAGATGAATGAATACATGAACATTACTTAAAGCTATCCTACCATTTTTGCCTCATTTATTCAAGGAATCTTTTTTTTAATTATAAACCAATTGGCCTAGTAGCTCAGGCTTCTTATTAACTCTTATAACTTATATTAGCCCATATTTCTTGTCTGTGTTAGCCATGTGGCTTGGTACCTTTTTCAGCGAGGCAGTCACGTCTTGCTTCTTCTGTGGCTGGGTCATGACAGTAGATTGAGCTTTCTTCTTCCCAGAATCCTCCTGTTCCCCTGCCTCTACTTCCAGCCTGGTGGCCCTTCCTATACTGCCTGCCTGGCTACTGACCAATCAGCATTTTATTAAAAATAGTACAAACAGGATAAAAGACATTGTCCCACAGTATCTGTTAACATGATTAACAAACATATGCACACATTAGAGCAAACAGAAAGCACATTAAACTGATTTTTCCTAAATCCCCTTTTTATATGATTTCTTAGGGTCAAGATATGGTCTCTGCCATCCCAACAAGCTAGGCTCAGCCACCATCTCCAGAGTGCCAGTTATACTAAACATGCTCTTTCCCTAACCATAACCTCCTTGAATAATTGCCCATGATTAAAACGTAGGTTTTTTTTTTCATACTACTAATTCCCAAATTGGGTTAAATATAAGAGTAAGAAGAATTTATTATGAAAAATAATTCTGATTGTTCTGAAGGTACCAAATCAGAACATGGAAGGAAAGACAGGAGTGATACTTTTATGTTTTAAAGTTCTTAAAATATTGACTTTGGCTTCAAACTTCAATTTATATTGAATCAGGAATAACGTAAAGTGAAAAAAGCCTATTTTTTCATGTATTTAGATACAGTAGTCAATAATGAACATAGCTATAATAATTTTGTTGTTGTTTGTTTTTTCTTTTTGAGACAAGGTCTCTCTATATAGTCCTTGTTATCCTGGAAGTAGCTGTGTATTCCAGGCTGGCCTCAGACTTGCAAAAGATCCTCCTGCCTCTGCCTCCCAAATGTTATAACTGAGTGCATGTGCCTCCATACTAGACACTAGGCATTTTAAAGTCAGATCTCTGAGTGTCTCATAAAATATATTTTGAGTATATTGTCCCTCAGCAAACTCCTGCCAGCTCTGCTTTTCCTTTCTTTGTCCCCAAATTTTTTTTTATTTGGTTTTTTCGAGACAGGGTTTCTCTGTGTCTTTGGAGCCTGTCCTGGCACTAGCTCTGTCTTTATTTCTTTAAATATTCCAAGTATTCAGTGCTGCCCACATTCTCTAGGACGAGTGCCATCCACTACAGCATGGTCAGCTTACCAGAGGCAACACATTAAATAAAAAACTCCATCTTCCAGCACCTGTCAATGGCCAACCTTCCCTCTTCATACTAGAATATTTTCTGGCTTAACTGCTATGAGCTCCTCTTATGTGCAACTCTTTTATTACATTTGGAAAACATACCCTTCTTTCATCTAGCACTTCTGACTCTTGTAATATTTCCACCCCCTTTCTCTATGCTCCTTCAGCCTTTGAAAACAATGGTGATATATAAACACCCCATTAACAGCTGAGGGCTCCACAGTCTATTATTCTCTACACTGTAATGAATTTTGGATCTTTATTATTTATTCTTCGTTTACTGTGGGAAGAAGTTTCTCTGATGAGGCTTGAGAAATAGACTGATCTACAGGTAGTATGTTAGTCATTAGGAATCAGTTTAATAGCATGTCCGTTTAGCAGACCAAAAGTAGCAAGTATTTCCATAGGGCCAAAGCCTGTCAAGACATGGATTCTTGGTTAATATTGATGCTAAGTGTCAGTTTAGTCTTGTGGGATGGGCTTTATCCAATCAGAAAATGGTTGGTTATTCCCATGACATTTTTTTTTTTTTAGACAGACTAGCTCTGGGTATCTCTGGATGTCCTGGAATTTACTCTGTCAACTAGGCTGGTCCCCAACTCAGAGATTTGCCTGCCTCTGCCTCCCTTAGTGCTGGAATTAAAGACATATTTCACCACTGTCCACCTCCCATGACATTTTTAACAATCATTCTACATGAATTTTACATGCATCTTAAGATCATACACATTTGGGTAGTGCATGAACTAAAATCTCCTATGAGAAATGTTCTCACTGATAATATGGTGAATTTTTCAGAATATTTTCAATATTATACTTTAAAATATCATTTTGCTTATGAAATATAGCTACCATGACATTGTACACCTCTGAGAATTAGAAACTTGCTTGTATGTTTTGTTTTAAATTTCCCACAATAAGGTATAACACTTTTAAATGAATAGTATTTGTTGTTACTTGCCAGTGTTTTGCACAATCATGCATTTATATGCAGAGCTGATTGCAACTTGCTTAAAAGGCAAGTTATAAGTAAATATAGGGAAACTTCATTTTCTTATTACTCCTAACTTCTAAAATATATTAACATAATGCTTGATGCTTAATGTAAACTGGATTTCAATGACATTTTACTATAAAACTTGAAAAGTCTAATACATTTAGTAAGGTTTTGATGTTAAATCATCATTCATGCTTTTTCTTTGACTGCTAATAGCCTCTGTTAATAGTCAGGAGACAGCCAATTATAAATTTCTGCATCTCGTTAATACATTAACTAAATAATTAATGTCTGGGAATAAATAGCTTTTTAAAAAGCTAAAATGAAGGAATAATTTGAGAGACTGAAAAGCAAATATAAAGTGAGAAAAAAATGGATCTTCAAAGCTACTAAAGTTGACATCAGGCAAATGGAAATATACTGTTAATAAAACACAAAGCATCACACAGCAGTGAGCATGTCTAGATGCAAGACCACAGCAGCACACTGCAATTCAAAAACAACAGCGTCTTCATGCAGCAACCAGGTCAAGTTTTCTGGAAATTTAATAATCACCTGTTTGACAATGTTGGAGAAAGAAGGAATGGGGAAAGAAATTGAGAGAGACAGAAAGAGAGAGACAGAGACAGAGATACAGAGACAAGAGAGACAGAAACACAGAGACCAAAACCCACAGCATTCAGGTTTGGACTCCTACTGGTCAGTTCAGATCAAATCATTAGGATCTTTAAAGTGATCAACACCGCTGTGCTTCTGGATATTTAAAGGCTTCTGTAAAATTTTAGACTTCTGAACTCAATTTATAGCTCTTATTTGCATAAAGTTAAAGCACAGAGTAACAATGTAACATACAATAGTCATATACCAAATTCTGAGGTTCTCAGCAAATTTCTTAGGCCGTCTATCTCTCAGTTTGTCTTCTGTGTAAAGATGTTGCTAGCAGAACTTGACACACAATTGAATGAGATACATACTGAAATGTACAACTTCACACAGTGACTTAGATTAAAAAATGTAAAGTAATCCAAAACATCATTCTGGCATCCTGGTAAGTGAGAGAGAGAGTCTGAGTGGATGATTCTGGGAAGACTGTGTCCACCCTGTTAGCAGTGCTCCAGTCAGCTGCTGCGAGAGAATAAGGAGAGAGAGATAACATGCTAATTCTTCTGCACTGGGAACCAGATCTCTAGACTACCATTTTCTGTGTTTCTTTCTCTTTGTTTGTATGTTTGTTTTAATTTTAGTGCTTATGTCAATAGTCCTTTAGTTTATCAAACCTTGGCCCATAAACCCAGCACTGTATATAATTGTTCCTGGATCTGAAGGTGTATTCTATTTCTTCTGAGCCATAACAAAATATATCCAGCCTGCAGACAACCTGTCTGGAACATTTTGATCTCCACAATTCCAAAATCTGTCTACTCCAATTGTCCTGTATCTTCTGTCTATCATCCATCATCTATCTGTTTCTCTGTCTGTCTGTCTATCAGCCTACCTACCATGTAGCCAATTGTTTTCTTCCTATCCCATTCTAAGATATTCTTTGTCCAATTCTTTCTGGAGAAAAAGTAACAGATATGCACCAAGGTGTTTGCTTCCACAAAGCAAGAACTCAGCAAGTGGCAGAAATTAACAGTGTCAAGTGTGACTGTAACTAAAATGCCAACATAACACAAAATCTCAACTATCTACTTAACAGCAGAGAAAATTAATTTACTTATGCCAGGCTTATAATGGCTCCCCAAAGACATCTATGTTATAATCCTAGACACTATGAACATTCAACTTGCATGAAAGGAGGAATTAAGGTGGAATGTGGAATTATAGATGTCAATCAGCTTAATTTGAGATGAGGATAATATTATAAATTTTCCAGATGAAACCATAGAATGATAAAATCTCTTGCTAATCAGGTCTTTACTATAAGGTGTCAACCATGGACACTATGTGCAGTGAGGAAGTTATTATGGCCACCCTCCTTCCTGGGAGTGAGAATCACTGACCCCCTCATGGACAACAGGAGTGGGAGAGTCTAAATAAGAGGACAGTATTTATAACTATCACCCACCCCTGCTTCTATTTTCACCTCAATTTGACCATGATTCTGTCTTTCTCCCATTAAATTGAGTCTTTCATTTTTATTTACATTTGTATAGATTTTTAACTAAATATCCAAAAATAATGGGAATATTCTAAATAAAAGTTCTGCTTGACCCTGAGCAGAGGTTTTGAAGTTGTCAATAAATATACAATCGTGAGAACTTTTTTCCACTGGGCCTTTTCTGTGATTAATGACATTAAGCTGCATTGTTGCTGTTACTGCAACAGATCATGTTTCAGCTGATTTACTCCTTCATTTTCTAATGGTATGGATGCATTGCTCAAACTGAGCTGTAGGACCTAGGGATGCAGGTACTTTTCTCAATAGCTTTGTGCAGTTTCTATCCCACAAAAGATGAAATCTGAGTATGTAGTTTTGCATAGAACTTGAAATTTCAGGACCACGTAGTACCAATTACCAATTCATCTTCTTTACTTTAAGATCATTTTGTGGAATTCTTAGCTGGGTAACTTTAAGGAAATTTAAATTCCTCTCACCAATGTGAGTGTAAATGCAGCGTTCTCTACATACTGAAGACTGCTGCTCTTCTCAGTAACATTTTGCCTGTTGAACTAGGTTCTGAAGACAATAAGAATATTAGCAACAACTAAGAAGCATATCACAAGTTTTTATGGCCATTTTTATGTGCTTTTTTTTGTTCCTTTGGACAGAGAATGTCTCTGGTTTGATGTAATTGGATATATCACCACTAAATATGATGCTCTTCATTGGCAAACAGTAACACAGCCAGAAAGTCACCCCCACCACTCTCTCTTGGAACCCATCCCAACAATTACCATAGAAAAAAAGATACCTCATCTCTATTCAGAGGTACAAAGAAAATCACCAGACTGAAGGGTGGGGAAAGTTCTTGAATTCTCTACCATTAGATACTATCTCATTTAGACTAGCCATCTTCACTTGATGACCAATCTTCATCAAACAAAGTATGAACCTAAGTCAAGACGTACTCAAGTGCCTATTTCCCTGGGCTTCCATTATAAATCATTTATGTCAGTAAAACTTAGATTAAGTTTGCCATGCTTTTCTCCTGTTAATCTATCTGTTTTTGCAGGTGGATTGACCATAAACATAATGAATGGGGATATGCGGCTATTTATTTATTTATTTATTTATTTATTTATTTAAAATTTCTGTCTCTTCCTTGCCACCACCTTCCATATCCCTCCCCCTCCTCCAGTCAACTCCCCCTCTCTCATCAGCCTGAAGAGCACACCGGGTTCCCTGCCCTGTGGGAAGTCCAAGGACCGGGCTCTTTCTGACTCTGTGATACTGACTATATTTGACTTAAACATTCCATTTTGAAATTTACAGTGTTTTACAAAATAGACTTTAGAATTACTATTGCTAAAGTTTTCATACTTCTCCTTATGTTGAATTAATTTAGAAAATACGTTATTTGAAAAAGCACATATTTAATGATCAAATAATATCACCATATAAATATACTTTATGTATCTAGATTCTGGGCATAAATAAACCCATTATCATGCCACTAATTTTTATGTTATTGATACAAAAGTTGTGTTTTCATACATATTATTTTCTGAATGTATATATTTAATCTTAGTAATTAGATTATTAGCCACTTAAATCTTTACCATTATTGCCCATTTGCTTTTTCATGTTATTATGACCATTCAGTGTTTTGAATCAGTTATCACTAATATTCGGTCATCTTTTCCGATGTCCCTAATTATCCTTCTCTGTGTATTTATCTCTAATACTTGGCATGAACTTCCATATCCATTCTATATTCACTATAAATTATCAGTTGTGCATCCCAAATTTCTTGTGTCTATTTGTCTTGAATTCTTCACATTTTATTTTTCTGTATATTGCAGAAGCAATGTTAGTTGCATTCTTGCTGCATCTTTCTTTTTTGCATTCCTAGTTATTTCTTCTGTTCTAGCAGTGTTGTTTTGGATGTTTTCATCAGAATATAGTATTCTGGTTCTACTTACAGATTTGTTGCTTTTGTTATTTTCCTTGAAACAAGATCACATGTATCGCAGTCTGGTCCCAAGCTTCAACAGAGTCAAGGACAAGCTAGAAGTATTTAATCTTCTCACCTCAGTCTCTTAGTGCTGAGATTACACAATTCCAGGGAATAAAATACAGGGCTTCCTGATTGCATGCTAGACAAACTCTACACACGGAGTCAGATGTCTAATATCTACCATTGTGTTCTTCTAAAGCAAATCTAGCAACTCTTGTAGTAAAAAAAATAGAAAATACAATTACAAATAATATAAATTTAACCTACTCCATTCTTCATGAGAACATTAATACCCACAGTATGATGCATGTCTTAAAGTGACACAGAAGGATACAGAAGGATGGTGCATACTAATTTCAAGTCGGATAAATATTTACTTCATAATTTAAGCAGTAATTCAATGTGAACTACTTTACAGATTTTGTTAGTTGAATTGTCTCAGCATGGCCAGAAGTTCTTCAGGCTGGTTCCTGAATCCTTTTGACTTAGCAAAGGATATGTGTGTGTGTGTGTGTGTGTGTGTGTGTGTGTGTGTGTGTGTATGTATATATATACATATATATATATACACATATATATATATATCACTAGCCATTTTAAAATACTTTCTACATTTTGATTTAACTTACTTTTAAAAACATGTCATTTTCTTATTATAAGAGTTTTTTAATGTAAGTGTTGTTCCTGATACTTGTATGCAAATCTTTTAGCCTAATTGTTATTGATTTTCTATTTATTGTTAATGTATTTTATTTTTAGCTTACTGTTGCTTATGAGCATGTGTCTGTGTGAATATGTGCCCTATGCATGTGGGCACCAGGGGAGGTCCAAACAGTGCCATAGACTCCATAGACTCCCGTGGAGGTGGAGTTAAAAGTGCCTGTGAGCAGGTCCCCTGGCAGAGAAGTCTGCACTCCTAACCACTGAGCAACGTATCCAGTCCTGAGTTTTGATTTAATAGTGCTTTGTGAGGCAGAGGTATCTTTTATTTTTCTATTCATTGAAAATGTCACACATGTGTACAGTGTATCTTACTCTTTAAATGTCAATCAAACCTAGCAGACATTTCCCCCTGTGCTCAAGGTTATGGATCTTATTTAATAAGTCTAATTCTAGTCTAAAAAGAGAAATATTTTCTTTCAAGGTGATTTTAAAAGAGGAGTTGTATAACTTTAGACTCTTTATATCAATATAAAAAACTATTTCTCCTTTATTTGTTTTGTCATTCTTTAGTATTCCCATGGGCTAGCCTGGAATACACACAGTTCACAATACACTCAGACTCACAGTAATCTCCCTGCTACAGTCTTCTGTATGTCAGTATTGCAGAAGTATATGAATGCATGCAATTTAGTGACCTACTTCATTTTAACTTTCATTTATGATTAAGACAAGGGTTGAGATTAGTTTTTTGCAGTCATTAATTTAGCAAGTAGATAAA
>NC_022016.1:30009445-30015104 GCF_000317375.1 Microtus ochrogaster
ATTCCGAACTGCTATCTTCTGGAAACACAAACTATTCCAAGCACTCTGTGGGTAGGGAGTTCTCAGGTAGTACCCAGGGGCATGGGTACGACAGTCTTGTTTATGTTACTTTTGTCAGGGTGTTAGATATTTTCTTCACTTTATTACTTAATATCTAAAGCCAGTGTTTCTTACAAATTTCTTGGTTTCTGCTAGGAAATAAATCTTGTCCCCTTTCTCCATAAGGGCAGGAATCTAAATATATTCTGATTAATTTACTATGTGACAGTTTTTCTTAGATAAACTCTCAAGTGTTTTTGTTAGAAATGAATCAGTAATTAATACACTTTAAAACACTACTTCTAAATACATTTGTTCTATTTAATAAAGAAAGGAAAATATTGTCCTACTTTCTAGCAATTTGGAAATCATTATTTTATTGAATGGATTAACTTTCAGTTTAAGATATCTGAGATGCCTAACACTAAAAGATACATTTGGATTAAATAACCTTAAACACGTGGGAATGTCACTGCATCCAACATATACCCAACTGTTGAGAAAGGAGTAAAGGTAATCAAGAAGTGAAAATAATAGAGAAGTTGGAGAAAATAGCATTTCACCAGGGATTGTGGACAAGAGTATTTGAGAGTTAACCTTTAAGGTAATTAACTTGAAATAGTTTTAAGCAGTTAAAATTCTATTGATTAACAATCTAGCACACTTTCCTTTGTATCACATAGCTTCCTTAATGAAGATTCTAATAAGCAACTTGTAAAATGTTTCTCTACCACAAATGACCCCGATTTGTCATTTCCTACAGAAGAGCAGCTCTTGTCTAAAATAATTGAAGCACTTCAGCACAAAGGGAAATATTCATAAACACAAAGCAGAATATTAAAGTGAAGAAAACTATTTCTAAAAGTCATCTGTGTTAAAATGCTTTATTCATTTATGTTTTGGTTGTGTGAGACAGGGTCTCATACAATCTGTTAGTCTTGTAGTTGCTAAAATATAGCCAAAAATATCCTCCTGAGTCCACCTCCCTCCAGAATATAGGGATCACAGGTCTATAATCAAATAGCAAAGATGTCAATTTATGGTCATAACATATGAAAAGTATGTTAATTGATGATTCAGTGCTTTATAGTAATAACAGCATGAAAGTTAATGCACCCTTTAATACTAACTGCAATAGTCCCATTTCTCAATTCTATGATAAATACCCACCTAGTTTGCTTTCTATTTTGTAACAAACACATGACCAAAAGCAACTTAGGGTGAAAAAGTTTATTTTGCTTACATGTCTGGATCATTGCTTATCACTTAGAAAAATCGCTGAAGGAACTCAAGAAAGAACAGGGCAGGAATGATGGCTCACATTTTTTTTTTGGTTGGAATCTGCTGCGATTTTACTGAATTCATGTTTTCATTATATAGTATTCAAACAAAGAACAAATCAGAAGGTCATTTGTCATTGGTTGGCACAATATGAAAGCAAAGATTTACGGTGTGTGTGCAATGTGATTATGGGTTTTTAGGACCAATACAGATATGTGGAGACCAGAAGACCACTTTGCAGTTTCTACTTTTGGTCCTCTTAATATGATGATCAAGGTCAGTTTTCCATCCTTGCATACCACAGACCTTTCCCATGGAGCCATTTCCCTGGTCCTCAAATAAGATTATGAGGAATATTATAATAGTAAACTATTGTCCTCTTTTCAGATTGTAAACAAGACAGATGAACACTGTATAATTTGAATAAAAAATCATCTTTGCATAGGAAAATATATGATCAAACTGCCACACCAACTCCTGTGTCGTCTGTGTGACATGACATATGTCATTATACCAGACAGGAGCTACGTGTCCTATGGGACTAGGCTTCCTGGAGGTTAATGGCAGATGGCTCACATTTTGGGTGTACAGTTCACGCAGTTAGGAAAGTCTTAGCAATAAGCATCAGGAATAAGAAAGATCTGCTTACTTTGTATTTGCTTAGGAAGAAAAGAGATAAAAAGGTGAAAGTTTACACTCATCTTGCATCCTCCATCTTATTCAACATGGGATGCCAGCCTGTGGAATGCTGTCTGCTACCATCAGATCAAACCTTCTCACTTAAGTCTCTCAGGAAATGTCCTCACAGACTCTCTCAGAGGCTTGTTTTCTATGTGCCTCTACATCCAGTCAAAATAGAGATATTGATTAATTATCAATACATTCCCCCTTTGAAGATGACAAAGTATAAAACTTTGGCTTCCTGTTTTACAAATTTAGACTTTAAATTTATATGTAAGTGATGGAGTTAACAGTAAAAATAGATGAAGATTCAATGACAGGGAAGGACTAATTTTTGAACCTAGAAATCAAAGCCTTCAAAGGGAATAAAAATCTTAGAGACAACTTTATAAAAGGTATTAATTGATGTGGATTAACCCCAATTAATTGATTCATTTACAAAATCTTTAGGAATATGGACAATGTTTCAAAGTGCATGGTATTAGCAATGTAGTGAATATAAGATTTCACATAATGTAAGTTAAATTGTCACATGAAGTCACCTCTGCTGGTTTGCAAACCAAAAGCATTTTTATTTTAATACATGCAGCCTTCTTTTATGGTCCTGATGAGCTATCAAGGTCCAATTTTCTTCCAATTGCACAGAACAAAGAAATTCTCCAAGGAGCTTCTTTTGAAGATTAAAGCACAGAAATAATTGTACTAATGTCCTTTTATTTTATATAACAGTAAGCTTAGGAAAGTCTACCTTCTTCATGAATGTCAGCATTATCCAAACAGAAACACTTTGCCAGTGGCACAATGTGAAAAGCCCTGGTCATGTCCGCAGGAGGGAGCAGACGTGCTGACACTTTTCCCCGTAAGTCCTGTGGGCTTCCACACAAACCCCTAGGCGAGCAAACCTGGACTCGGACACACGCTTCGGTTATGTCCACTCAGTAACTTAACCTGCACCTCATTTGCCCTTTTGCAGCTTTGTGACCAGAGATTGCTTGGCTGGTTTATTTCACATAAGTGGGAACAAAGGATCCCTGAGACCTGAAAGAGATCTGAGGCCCAGTGACAGAGAAAGATTGGTTTTGGGGGGAGAACTGTGGGTGTGGTTAATAACTAAGTAAGGTTTCCTGTTGAAAAGTTCTACTTTAAGTTTTGGAAAGACTCTTCGAAGATTAGCAGATTAAATTCAAGGCTTCGTAATAAAGAGAATGCATAAGACACAGAGAAGGTTCCATGGAAGTCACAAGATTCTCTACATATGTTAATTTGTTCATCAAGTATTATAAGAAAGGCTCAAAACTCATGATGCAATTTTTACACTTATGTATATGTGGGACTTGGCCCTGGGCATAGAGGGTTTTGACTCCTCATTAATAAATGTAGAAGGTTCCTTTTTTATCAAGATATACAATATAATTTTATCATTTTCTTTCCTATCTCCCACCCCTTACAAAATCCTCCCAACCTCCCCACTCTATTTCATGGTCTTTCCTTCTCAAAAATGAAGCAAAAAGAAAATGAAAACAACCAACCAAATAAGCTCTCTCTAAATAATTAAATACAAAAAAAAATGTCATGTCTTGGTCAAAGCTTTCCCACAAAGCTAAGAAATCCATGTGAAGGAGAAAAGAGGAAGATTTTAAGGGACAGAACTGCTGGGTGGCTCTGAGGAAACAGCATTTTACAGACACTGCAGAGCTGATGTGCATATGAATTTTCAGATTTTGACAGCCTTCGTAAGACCTACACAAGTTGAAACCAGACAAAATGCTAGCACTGCAAAGTAAAAATGGACATAAGTCTCAAAGCTAAGAAATAATTTGCAATTCATGTGGAAATCGGTTTTTAAACACTTCCATGGATAAGAATCCTCAGATTATCCTCTGATTTTTAATTTTATTACTTGTGTGCATGTCCGTTTCTTCCTTAGTGTATTCTTACCTGTTGGGGAGGGAAAATCAGGTCAATAATAAAATTAACAAACCAAAATAAAACAAAGCAAATAAACTTAGGGAGTAAAAAATCGATCAAAACAAACAAATGAATGAAACAAAAAAGCCAGAGAAACACATACACATGCAGAAATATGCACACACATACACAAAACCTCCATAAAACACAAAATTTGAAACCATAATAAGTAAGCAAAAGACAAGTAAGTTAAATGTGCAAACAAAGTATTTTGAGACACATCTCAAAAAATACCACAGAGTTTGTTTTGTGTTGGTCATCCAGGGTCTGACTTCGAGTACGGTTTATTTACTCAATAAGTTTCCATTGAAGAAAATTTTTTTTTTCTTGTGAGTAGTTCTCACATGGAGATAGCTTCAGAGTTAGGAATAGAAGCTAGTGTCCACTTTCCCCCTCAGCACTGGGATCCCATCTGTCTTGAACTTTTCCATAAGCTGATGGTAAATTAACAATTGCATTCTTAACTGCACAAACATTATAGACTACATGAAAAATATCATAGTCTAATCTTGTTAATGATTGAGCTTCTGTGTATCCAGAATGTTGTTCCTATATCCTTAATCCATATACTGCATACATTAATTGAACTTGTTTCTTTGTATTTGTTCTTGCATCACTATCAGAATCCTTCCTATATTTAAACTAATATTTTAAATGTTAACAAAGGAAATTTCTGCAATAGTTGGAATTATCTTTTCAATAGAAAATATTTCAATTTTTCACTTTTATTGAAAATGGATTTTTTCTCATGCAGTATCGCGATTATCATTTCCCTTCCTCTTACTCCTCCCAGGTCTTTCCCATCTCCCATGCTCTCTAGATCCACTCCCTTTCCGTCACTCATTAGAAAAGAATAGGCCTCTAAAGAGATAACTACCAAACATTACAAAATAAAGTAGAAAAAAAAATGAAGCAAAAACTATCATATCAATATTGGACAAGACAATCCAACAGGAAGGAAAAAAAAACAAGAGCAGGCAATAGAATCAAAGACCTACTCATTCTCATAAGAGTTTCATAAAAATACTGAACTAATTGTTATATATAAAGAGGACCTTGTGCAGACCAAGTTGGCCATATACTTACTGCTTCCGTCTCTGTAAGCTCATATGTAATGTATCTTGCTTGATTGATTTAGAAGAACTTATTCTGGTGTCGTGATCCTCTTAGACTCTTACAATCTTTCTGCCTCCTCCACCTGATTCTCTGAGCTCTGAACTGTGGAATTTGATAGAGACCACCAATTTATTCTCTCTCCAGACATAATGTCTGGCCATGGGTCTTTGCATCTTTTCCCATGTGCTGCTAGAAGAAACCTCACTAATGATAAAAGGATAAGGTACTGATCTATGAATATAGCAGAATATCATTAGAAATCAATTTATTAATTTTTTAAGGCCAAGCCTGTTTGGTTTCACCCCCGGTCTCTGGCTAACTAGGATTTGGTTCTTGGTTACTCAAACAGTGTTGGGTGTGGGGGCTCCATCTCATAGAGTGGGTTAAGTCAGACATCGGCTGGCTACTCCCACAAGTTCTGTGCCACCATTACCCTAGCATATTTTGCAGACGGGGTCAAAGATTTTGTAGCTGGTTTGGTATCCAACTTCTTCTTCTTCTTCTTCTTCTTCTTCTTCTTCTTCTTCTTCTTCTTCTTCTTCTTCTTCTTCTTCTTCTTCTTCTTCTTCTTCTT
>NC_022016.1:30015204-30078689 GCF_000317375.1 Microtus ochrogaster
CTTTCTTTCTTTCTTTCTTTCTTTCTTTCTTTCTTTCTTTCTTTCTTTCTTTCTTTTTTTGTAGCCTGCAGAGTCCCTTTCTACACCAAAGAGACTAAAACATAGGAATGAAGGCCCCATGCAGGCACCAGCTTCTTTGTGTTCAATGAGATATATAAATGTTCTTAGCAAAGGGACCTAACTGTCAGTTTGAAAACAGAAACCCTTTACTTAAGATTAGCCTGGATTGTTTGGGAATTTCTATGGGATCTCCTTGGCCATCAATGTTACTGAATGTGATCCAGTCCCTCCACTGGAAGCCTTGCCTGTTTACAAGAGTTCACCACGTCCTCCACTACTAGGAGTCCTCATTAATATCACTTTCATGGATTGCAGGAAATTTCCATTGCACTGGATTTCCACACCAACTCCCAAATACTCTTCAATTTCAGTCGTCTCTAAATATAGTCTCTCTCCATCCCATCTCATCACACCACCTGATGTCTCCTTTTCCCATCCTCGCCCACCTTCAGTACACTTTTAAAATCTCTCTGTGTTCTCTTTGTATCTGGCTGTATGTTGAAGTCTTAAATCAACTTGGACTTGAAATTTGTGTAGAGTAATAAATATAGATCTATTTGCTTTCTTCTACATGCAGTTCAGTCTTACCAGCACTGTTTGTTAAAGATGCTGTATTTTTTTACTGTGTATTTTTGAATTCTTTATTAAAAATCAAGTGTCCATATGTGTTTAGGTTTATATCTGAGTCTTCAGTGTGATACTAGTGATTCAAATATGTGTTTTTATGCAAATACCATGTGTTCTTTTTATTCCTATAGCTCTCCAGTATGACTAGAAATCAGAGATGGCGACACCTCCAGCAGTTCTTTTCTTTTTAGGACTGTCTTAGCTATCCTGGGGTTTTTGTTTTTTTCTATATGAAATTGAGTGTTGTTCCTTTAAGGTCTAAAAATAATTATTTTTGAATTTTGATGGTGATTGCATTGAATCTGTAGATTGATATTTTTAGTAAGGTAGCCATTTTTACTTTAGTAATTCTAGTGATCCATGTGCATGAGAAATCTTCCTGTCTTCTGATATCTTCTTCAATTTCTTCAAAGACTTAAGGTTTTTATCATACAGGTCTTTCACAAACTAGTTATAGTTAGCCCAAGATACTTAACATTATTTGAGGCAGTTATGAAAGATTTTATTTCCCTGAATTCTTTCTCAGCCCCTTTGTCATTTTTATATAGGAGGGCTACCGATTTATTTTTGTTTTCAGTTAAACTTGTATCCAGCTATTTTATTGAAATATTATCAGCTGTAGAAGTTTCCTGGCTAAATTTTTAGAATCAATTATGTATACTATCTTATCAAATAATGTTACTTTGACTCCTTCCTTTCTAATTTGTATTCCCTGGATCTCGTTTAGTTGTCTTATTGTTCTGGCTAAAGCTTCAAGTAGAAAGAATATTGCGCAGATATGGAGAAAGGGAACAGCCTTGTTTTCCTGAGTTAGTTGGAATTGCTTTGAGTTTTTTTTTTTCCATTTAATTTGAGGTTGGCTACATGCTTGTTGTAAATTGCTTTTATTGTGTTTATAAATGTTCCTTATATCCCTCATCTCTCCAAGACTTTATCATGAAGGGGTGTTGGGCTTAATCAAAGGTATTTCCTGTATTTAATGAAATGATCTTTTTAAAATTTCAACTTATTTATGTGGTGGATAATATTTACTTATTTTTTTATTAAGACATCCCTGCTTCTCTGGGAAGAAGCCTGCTTGAGCACAGTAGATGATCTTTTTAATATGACTTGGGATTTGATTTGAAAGTATTTTTGCATCTATGTTCATAAGGGAGATTGAATTGTTATCTTCTTTTTTGTTGAATCTTTTTTGTGGTTTGGGTTTCAGAGTAGCTCTGGGCTCATAAAATAAATTGAACAATGTTTCTTCTGTTTCTATTCTGTTGAACAATTTGAGGAATATTGGGGTTAAATCTTCTTCAAGAGTCTGCTAGACATATAAACAAACTGAAAAAAAACACATGATCATCTCAATAGATGCTGAAAAAACATTGACAAAATCCAACATTCCTTCAAGATAAAGGTCTTGGAGAGAGCAGGAATACAAGGAACATTCCTAAAAATAATAAAAGCAATATACAGCAAGCCAGAAGCCAACATCAAACAAAATGGAGAGAAACTCAAAGTCATCCCACTAAAATCAGGAACAAGACAAGATTTATTCAATACAGTAATTCAGGTTCTAACTAGAGGAAATCAACCAAAGGAGATCAAGGAGATACAAATCAAAAAAAGAAGAAGTCAAACTCTCACTATTTGCTGATGATATGAGAGTTTACAAAAGTGATTCCAAAAATTCTACCAAGAAACTTAAAAACTCCTAGACACCTTCAATAATTTAGCAGAATATAAGATTAACTTGAAAAGATCAGTAGCCCTAATTTACACAGATGATAATTGGGCTGAGAAAGAAATCAAAGAAACATCACCCTTCACAATTACCACAAATATCATAAAGTATCTTGGAGTAACTCTAATCAAACAAGTGGAAGACCTGTATGACAAGAACTTTAAATCTTTGAAGAAAGAAATTGAAGAAGACACCAAAAGTGGAAATATCTCCCATGCTCATTTAACACAGTAAAAATGAGAATCTGTCTCGAAAAAATCAAAAAAAAAAAAAAAAGAAAATGAGAATCTCACCAAAAGGAATCTACAGATTCAATGTAATATCAAGCAAAATTCTTCACAGACCACAAAAGAACAGCACTCAACTTCATATGGAAAAGAAAAAAAATAAAAATAAAAAACAAAAACCAGAATAAAAGAATCCTGTACAATAAAGGAAATTCTGGAGGCATCATAATCCCTGACTTCATACTCTACTACAGAGCTACAGTACTGAAAACAGCCTGGTATTGGCATAAGAACAGACAGGAGGACAAATGGACCCAAATCAAAGACCCAAATATCAATCCACACACCTACCAACACCTGATTTTTGACAAAGAAGGAAAAAATTTAAAATGGAAAACGAAAGCATATTTAACAAATGGTATTGGCATAACTGGATATCAACATGTGGGAGAATGAAAATAGATCCATATCTATCACCATGCACAAAATTCAAAGTCCAAATGGATCAAACACCTCAATATAAATCCAGCCACTCTGAACCTCATAGAAAAGAAAGTAGGAAGTACACTTGAGTGCATTGGCACAGAAGACCACTTCCTAAATATAAACCCAGTTGCACAGACACTGAAAGAAAAAATAAATAAATGAGACCTCCTGAAGCTGAAAAGCTTCTGTAAAGCAAAGGACACCGTCAACAAGACAAAATGATGGCCTACAGAATAGGGAAAGATCTTCATCAACCCCACATTGGACAGAGAGCTGATCTCCAAAATATACAAACAATTCAAGGAATTGATCATCAAAGGAACAAAAAATCAAATAATACAATGGGGTATAGACCTAAACATAGAACTCTCAACAGACGAATCTACAATGACTGAAAGACACTCACAGAAATGTTCAACATCCTTAGCTATCAGAGAAATGTGAATAAAAACAAAGCTGAGCTTCTATTTTTCACCTGTAAGAATGACCAAGATCAAAAACATTGATGGCAACTTATGCTGAAGAGGTTGTGGGGTAAAGAGAACACTCCTGCACTGCTGGTGGGAGTGCAAGCTGGTACAGCTGCTTTGGATTTCAGTATGGCGATTTCTCAGAAAATAAGGAAACAACCTACCCCAAGATCCAGTAATACTACTTTTCGGTATATATACAAAGGATGCTCAATTGTACCACAAGGACATGGGCTCAACTATGTTCATAGCAGCATTGTTTGTTATACCCACAACCTGGAAACCACCTAAAAGCTCTGCGACCAAAGAATGAATAGGGAAAATGTGGTACATTTACACAATGCAATACTACACAGCAGAAAAAAATGACATATTGAAATTTAAAGGCAAATGGATAGATTTAGAAAACATCATATTTAGTGAGGTAACCCATACCCCAAAAGATAAATATCTTATTCCTCACTTATAAGTGGCTTTTAGACATAAAGCAAAGACAAACCAGCCTGAAATTCATAATTCCTAAGAACCGAGACAAAACAGAGAACCCTAAGAGAGGCATACATGCATCTAATATACATGGGAAGTAGAAAAAGACAAGATCTCCTGTTTAATTTGGGAGCATTGGAAATGACGGGAGAGGGTAAAAGAGGAGTGGAGAGGAAGTGAGGGGAGCAAAGAAAAATGTATAGCACAATAAAAACAATTTTAAAAAAGAGTTTATAAAATTCTACACTAAAACTTTCTGATCCTTTTTTTTTTTTTGGAAGGGGTAGAAGACAGACTTCTAATCACTGCTTCTATTTTACCTGGAGTTTATGTCTACTTAAATTATTTATCTGATCTGATTTAATTTTGATAAATGGTACATAGTGAGAAAATTATCCATCTTTTAATAGATTTTCCAAGTTATTGGACTACAGATTTTCAAAGTATGTTTTTATAATTCTCTGGATTCCTTCAGTGACTGTTATTTTTCCTTCTGATTTTCTTAATTTAGATATTCTTTTTACATCTTTTAGGTACTTTGGATAAGGTTTTTCTTAACTTCTTGATTTTCTCAAAGAACCAAGTCTTTTGTTTCATTGATTATTTTTGCGTTTTTCTCTTTATCTGTATCTTATTGAATTCAGTCCTCAACTCACTTCAGTTAGATTATTTCTTGTTGTCTATTCCTCTTGCTTACTTCTTTTTGCTCTAGAGCTTTCAGATGTCCTGTTCAGTTGCCAGTAAGCGATCTCCATTTTTTAAATGCAGACACTCAGTGCTGTACACTTTCCTCTTACCGCCACGGTCATTGTGTTCCATAAGCTTAGGCATGCTGTGCATTAATTTTCAATAAATTCTAGATAATCTTTAATTTCTTTATTTCTGCCTAACCCCTTCTTAATTTAACAGACATTTGTTCAGCTTCCATGAGCTTGTAAGCTTTCTGCTTCTGTTGTTGATAGCTAGTTTACCTTTAATCTATAACAGTCTGGTACAATGCATGGCGTTATTTCAAGATTTTTTTGTCATATCTTCTGAGACTTGATTTGTGTTTGAGTAGGTGGTCAGTTTTGGAGAAAATTCCATAAGGTGCTGAAAAGAAGGTATGTAATTTTGTGTTTTGGTGCAGTATTGTGCAAAATCTGTTAGGCCCGTTTGTTTTATTACATCCTTTAACTCCACTAATTCTCTGTTAGGTTTTTGGCTGATTTTGTCTGGTAGGAGGGTGGCATTGAAGTATCCCACTATCAATGTATGAGGGTCATTATGCAATTTAAATTGTAGTAGTGTTTCTTGTGTCTCCTTGTGTTTGGATGATAGATTTTAATAACTGAAATATCATCTTGGTGGATTTTGACTTTGGTGACTATTAGTGTGCTTCCCTACCTTTTTAAGTTTTGGTTTGAAGTCTATTTTGATAGATATTAAAATGGCTTGCTTTAAATAAGCACTTTTGCTTCTTGGGTCTATTTGCTTGGAATATACTTTTCCAACCATTTATCCTGAGGGAATGTCTATCCTTCATGTTGGCATGTGTTTCTTGGATACAGTAAAAGAGGGATCCTGTTTCCACATCCATTCTGTTTCTCTGTGTCTTTCTTTATTAGGGAACTGAGACCACTGATATTGAAAGATATCAATGCCCAATGAAGTTTGATTCCTGTTATTCTCTTGTTGTTGGTGGTGATAGTGGTGGTCGTGGTGTGTGTGTGTGTGTGTGTGTGTGTGTGTGTCTATTTCCCTTCTTTTGACTTTGCTATTCTGAGATCATTTATTTCCTGTTTTTATAGGTGTAGTTAACCTCCTTAGGTTGAAGTTTCCTTCTAGAACTTTGTAGGGCTGGATTATTAGATAGAGATTGTTAAAACTTTACTTTATAATGGAATATCTTATTTTCTCCATCTATAGTGATTGAAGGTTTTGTGGCATGTAGTAGTCTTGGCTTTCATCTGTGGCTTCTTATAGTCTGCAGCACATCTGTTCAGGCCTTTCTGGCTTTTAAACTCTCTCTTGAGAAGTAAGATATAATTCTAATAGTCTGTGTCTATAGTTTACTTGCTTTCGGTCCCTTGGCGCTTTTAATATCCATTCTTCATTCTGTCTGTTTTGTGATCTGATTATTACACAACAAGGGGACATTCTTTCTTTTCCAGTCTATTTGGTGTTCTGTCTGCTTCTTGTACCTTGATAGGGATCTCTTTCTTTAGGATAGGAAAATTTTCTTATAAGATTTTGTTGAATATATTTTCTGTATCTTCCGTGCTTGAAACTCTTATCCTTCATCTCTTCTTTCATGTTGGTGAAGTTGGTCTATATAGTTCCTGTTTGAATTCCTAAGATTTCATTTACAGAATTCCCTCAGTTGATTGTTTCTATTTCCATTATTAGGCCTTGAGTTGTTTTCCTTCAACTGTTTGTTTGATTTTTTCCCTTGACTTTCTTTAACAGATTTATTTTTTTTTCCTCTAATGCTTGTTTGTGTTTTCCTTTTAGGATTTCCTTTAGGTTTTCTTTTAGGGATTTAGTCATTTCCTCTTTAAGGACCCCTATCTTCTACACATATTTGATTTTATGACTTTTTCTTGTACTTCAGCTATGTTGCAATATTCAGGGCTTGCTGTGCTTGGAGAGCTGGGCTCTAGTGATGACAGACATATTGCCCTGGCTGTTATTAATTGCATGTTCTTATACTGAGGCTTAGGCATCTGGGTTTTGGATTATTATATCTCTAGGTATTGTTTTCTGGTCTGTCTTTGTTAAGCTGATGATTTGTTCCTTAGTTTCTCTGTTTTCTCTCTGTGTTTTTAGAAAGTATAATGGCTGTGTGTTTCCCATTTTACTGAACTGCTAGGCTGCTATGTTCACAAGAAATGCCAGTTACTAGAATTCAACATGGTAGGATTTGCAATAGGCACAGGAAGTGTGGATGGTCTAGTGGAGCCCATGTCTTAACATATGGGATCTGAAGGTAACCCCAGGTAGTCAGTGTCTAAATTGAATTGAATTGATAGATTTATACTGTGGTAACTGGAGAATTAAAGAATTAGTTGTGAGGGGGAAGAAGACTGCCCATCTGATATCAGAAGGAATTTACATAGAAACACTTCATGAACTTCCACCTCTAATATGACTCAGAAGTCAAAGTTTTTCTTTTCAATTTCAACTTATTTCTGGACTTGAAGCTTATATATGGACCCTCAGTGTTCACCAACATCCCTTAAAGCTTCTGAATAAAACATAGCACAGAAATCACAGCAATGAAAGTCCCCCCCCCACCCCGCCCCGTCTTGTCTGTGGTGCCTGAACATTCAGGAGAAAACTCAAACATCATCTCCACCACTTTAGAGCTAACTTCTTTTACTTAACACTCACAGGAAGAGTAAAATATCAGAATGGAACTAATTTTCTAAAGTGATTGAGGGAACATAATCAGGTGTGGTGTTCCAGGAGGCAACAATAATTTTTTAAAGTCAATTGCAAATTGTTAAGATGAGGTCCAAATAAGAAAAGTCAATAGACATTGGTAACGTGCTGAGAGACTCTATAAATGACACTGAGTCAGAAAACTCTGTAAATAAAGTGTACTGAATTAGGTCAATGTTGAGAAATTACTGGAAAAAAAAACAATAAAGATGATAATCCTTAAAAACCTCCATTCTTCCACTGGGATGACGCTGATCTTTTCTCTTCCTGAACTGTAGGGAAGACAGGAAATCAGAGATTTGCATTTGAGTTGTCATCATAACTTTATGAAACCTAGAAATAGAAATTTTATCTTATTTGTTCATTGTAGGAACCAAGTTACATCCAAGAGATCCCATCAATAATTTTCCAAAATTCATCATTTGTCATTCTCATTACATTAAAACACTTATTTTAAAATCTATCTTAGTTCTACTATTCAAAGCAATTTCCTATCAGAGGCTGCCTTTTGCCTCTTTTGTCCTTTTCTTGAATGTGAGTGCATGATATGTCTATATGCATATTCATATTTCTGTGGTGTGAATTCACATATGTGTGCAGGTTCATATGTGTGCAGGTATATATGTACATGTGCACCCAGACACTTAATGGTCTTCTGCTAAACCCACCCTCCCTTGCAAAACTGTTCTGTACAATCAAGCTGTTGAGAGATTTCCTGTCTCTGCCTTATTATGGGCTAAGATTAACTGAAGGTTGCATAACCACACGGTGCTGGGAATCTGAGTTCTGTCTTTATAGTTGTACAAGATGGACTTTGCTTACTGAGCCATCTGACAATGCTTCTTTCCCCTCCTTTTATTTAATAATCCAGGATTCAATAGAAAAGAATAGATACATACATTAAGAAAATGCTGGCTTTGTGGGAGCCTAGCCAGTTTGGATGTTCACCTTCCTAAATATGGACGGAGGGGGGAGGACCTAGGACTTACCACAGGGCAGGGAACCCTGACTGCCCATTGGACTGGAGAAGGAGGGGGAGATGAGTGGGGGGAGGGGGAGAAGGGTGGGAGGAAGGGGGGAAGGGAGGGAGGAGGGGGAGGAAAATGGGGGGCTGGGAGGAGGTAACTTGTTTTTTTTTTCCTTTTCTCAATAAAAAAAGAATTAAAAAAAAGAAAATGCTGAATGATTAGAATGATGAATTTGAGACTAAAGCTTAGGGCCAGGAGATGGCTGAGTGGTTAAAATTATTTGTCACACAAGCAAAACAACCCAACTTTAATACACAGAACGCTCAGGAGCAATAGAGAACTGGTTCCAGCAAACTGTCCTCTTACCTCTACATGCATGCTAGAGCATATATAGCATATATATTGACACTGAAGCATAGATATACACATATACACACACAATCATAATGATAAAAATTATTGTAATAATAATATAATAAATTGAAAAATTAAAAGACTAGATTAACTTACTTCTAATAAGAAGCAAGCACACACTAGCCATATAAAAATTATTTTCCTTCATCTATTTCAATATCAAATATTATATAGTGAACTGATGTTGAAATATTCGTTGATTTGTTATTCACAATGATTCATTTTTATGGAGTTCAAATAATAAAACTATGGCCCTTGCTTAAGTACGTCCAGTAGAAATGTAAGAGGATTGTGATTAAATTCTTACAATGTATCATTAAAAATTACTGCCCACAAGCCTAATAATGGGAGTTGGTCATTTTAGTGCTGTGCTGTTTTCATGACAGCAGAAAATGGGCTCTGTTCATCTGCATCTTGTTTATTTCTAGACCAACTTCTTTCCTGTTTCCCAGAGAGGGAAATCCACTTGCAGAATCTGGACATTTTTTAATAAAAATAATAAAGTTTTCTTTTTCTTCTCTAGGGTTTGATAAAGGTCCAGAATTTGAAATATATTCACAAAGCATGCCATAGGCAGAAACAAAACAAAACTTTTGACTGACAGCTTAGGCAGCAGTCAGTCCAGGGCTGACCTGGGAGTCTGTGTTATATCAGGACACAGTTGAAAGTGCTTAATCAGAAAATCCAGCCTCAGTCTCAGCCATTATTAGGATTCTTTTTGATCAGATTTGTTGTGTATTATATTTTCTGATCTGTTCCATGTTATAAGCATCTTTAGTAAAGAATGATTAAATAACAGAAGATACCAAGACTGATATTAAGACTTGGGTTGGGGGTTGCGGAACAAGGAATACCAACACATTGGTTCAACAATAGAAAACATGTCTTGCAAAGGTTATTTAATTCAGTTGACACATCTCAATAACATAAAAATAAATGTAGTTACAGTTGAGGTAGGAAAGGAAATAGTTTCCAAGAGGCAGAAAAGAATATGTAATATAATTGCATATTGTACTGCTTTTCCTAGGTACTAAACTCTAATATTTGATGTCAAAATCAATTTAGAATCTTTGGAAATAGATAAAACTATTGAATATATAATTATTAAAATAGTCATTTATTGTACTATTTTACTACATGTTGCTCTAATGAGTTTCAGCCCTTTACAGAATTTAATGTGATGGTTAAATGAACTAAATTTTAAAAAATACAGAGATTTAGTAGGCACCATCTTGCATACATGATCTCTCAAGGAGCCTCTGGATAAAAATGTATCCAGATTTATAAATACATTTAAAAACTCTTAGTAACTGCAAATAAAATAATTAGCTTTAGTCTAAGTTCATGGACATAAAGCAAGATGGGTAACCAACTAAAGAAATATGGTCCTTTTGAATATTTTCAATATGGCTCTTTCAGAAAGTCAAGTAAAGAAAATTGATAATTATTCAGGCAGTCTTAGATTTCAATTAAGTACTTAATAGATGGAGTTGATATAGCTGTGATATGTGTACTCAATTCAGAATATATCCTAAAATGTGCAGCATACATACAATAATTACAAGTCTTAGAAAACTTCATAATCACTGGTCTTCCTAACTACAATACTGATAATGAGTTAGATCGAAGGCCTCTTTATGTGATAATTAATTCAATTCTAAGAATTATTATTTATGTTTATGAGTTATTTATGTTTTATAGATTATAATTGTCATCTAATTTACTGATGTGTCAAAGTTTTTATTCTTTCATTACCTGCTTTGGGATGGTTCCTTAAACATTTGTATCACATTTATATAATATGTTGTCAAATTATTTTGTTAAAAAATAACTAATAGCCGGGCGATGGTGGTGCATGCCTTTAATCCCAGCACTCTAGAGGCAGAGGCAGGCAGATCTCTGTGAGTTCGAGACCAGCCTGGTCTACAGAGCTAGTTCCAGGACAGGCTCCAAAGCCACAGAGAAACCCTGTCTCGAAAAACCAAAAAAAAAAACCTAATAAACATATTCATACATGTTTTAAAACAATGCTGTAGCAGACTTTGAATAGGCTATTAAGTTATTTTAAAGTAAAATAACATAAAATAAATTCTATGTATTCATGATGTATAAAATAAAAGTTATATGTAACACAATCTCATGTGTATTTTTCATACATAGTTCTGTCTCTCAGGATCCATGGAGGACTGATTCTGGGAGTGCCTGTGGAAAAACAAAAAGCCCTGTGGATACTCAAAATCTCATGGAAAATTCTAAAGTATTTGTATATAATCCACATACAGCCTCCCATATACTTGAAATCATCTCTAGACTAATTATAACACCAAATACATTGAGCATTCCATGAAATAGTTGTTAGGGCATTTAAGAATAATAACAATGACAAAAGGTCTGTCTATACTCAACATAATTCTTCGATGTTTTCAATCTGCAGCTGAGTGTGCAGACATAGAAGTTATGGATATAGAATGCTGACTATACTTCTAAAACAGAGGCCACCAAACCATTGCATTGATAACAGTGAGGTAGAGATACTGTAAGTAACCTTAAAAACCATCCTCTTGTACCTCACTGTGCTCCAGAACAGAACATATCTGAAAACAATTATAAGAAAATACCTGCATCCATGTAGTGAGTTGTGGAATAATCTTTTTGCACACTCTGAAGAAGTATCACTCTGATTGGTTTAATAAAGTGATAAACAGGCAATAACTAGGCTGGATTTCCAGACACAGTGGATTCTGGGTGGAGGAAAGGTGGAGAGATAGAGAAAGCCGGAAAGCAAAATGGACAGTACACAGATGTGGTAAAGAAGCCATGGGGCACTACATAGATTAATAGATATTAGCTAATTTATGTTCTAAGAACTATATAAAAACAAGCTTAAGCATGATAAGATTTTGTTTGCACAAATAAAGCTTGCTTGTAGATCAGAGGGCAGAGCTAGCCACTAGGTAACCATTGAGGTCTGGAGTTCTATACAGAGAGGAGAGGAAGTGATATGGCAAGACAAAGAGGAAGTGATAAGATGGGAGGAGATGGGAACTCAATCCCTTTTTTGGGTTGGGAAGTTGAGTAGGTAAGGTAGCTATGGTATTGTTCATTTGTCTCTTGATCTCTCAGCATTTTCCCCAATATCTGGCTCTGGGCTTTTATTATTAAGACCTATTAGAACTTGTGCAACACCTAAGCTACCAGCTGAGCTTTCATAATTAATAAGAAGTCTCTGTGTCATTACTGGGGGGTCAAGGGTCTCAACAAAAACACCCTACTACTTTAGTGTTTCCTCACATTATATTTCTACCACATGAGGTTAGACATCAGAAACTGAATGTCTCATTAATGTAATAGCTTTTAAAATGAAGGCAATTGGTGTTTTAGAAATCACCAGATTATTTAAAGCAAATACCTTTATCAAGTGTCAAACCCTGAACATACGTACTCTTGGAAAAATTTACGATGTGTCCAAGCTATGGATTACTAAGTGTAAGACAACAGAAGAGGATACCTATATTCTACAGGTTTTGTTTGTTTGTGGGTTTGCTTTTTTTGTTTGTTTTCTGTAAGTGGCAGGATAGTATGATATCACGCTCAGAGGGAAAACCTTCTTAATTATTTCTATAGTTTTAAGGAACATTTTTAGAACAGTGCTCAAGACACTAGTCCTACAAACAAAACATAATGAGATATAAAGACTTTCTCTCTAGTTTAAAACATTCATTCCTCTCTTCATAAGTGCCACAAACAATCAATAATACTTATTCATGCTGCTCATTTGAGATGCGTAAACAGCACCTTCACACTGTAACATTGTCCCCTTGAGTTTACAGTGTATATGACTGTAGAGGAATGAATGGGAAAGCTTGAAATAAGGGGTGCCTGAAAAAGATAGCCTCTGTTGATCCATGCTCATGTGCCTTTCACTTGAAGCTATAGCAAAACATCTCTATATATCGTCACCTCCTTCCAAATTCCTTATCATAGAGCTGGGCACCACGTGCCTTTAAGCACTTATAAAGCAGAAACGGATGAGCCTCAGTAATTTTGAGGACAGCTTCATCTACATAGTAAGTTCTAAGTCAGCTGAAAATATATAACAAATTCTGTCTCAAAAAGAACTTAAAACGAAAAGAAGGAAAAAATCCTTTATAGTAGAAGTCCTTCAAACATATGTGTAAATACACCCATTAAGTTGAATCTGGATATCAAGTACATCTTTCTCAGTTTCATAAAAAAACATTCTTATGAATCTTCACTCATAAAGAATCAGAGTCCTGAGCCTGTCAATTACCTAATACCAATGATGGATGCTGAAGAAAAACTGTATTTGTCTCCAGTTATCCCCATTTATTATACCAGCCTGATTCTGGTTGGCAGTAGTGTTACTACTTGACATACACATTACAATACAGCATCATGGCAATGAATGCCAATGTGTACAAGCCACCCAATTGTCACAGTTGCTTGGCAACTACCGACAGGTACTATATATTGGACAGTTGGTGGCACAAAGCAGCAAATGAAAGCCTTATCAACTACATTGATTCAGGAGAAAGGAAACAGGTTTGAAAGCAAAAATTACCTGTTTGGGGCTTTGAAGAGAAACAGAAAAGGAAGGGGTGCCTGTTTTTAAAAATTGAGCTAAATTAGCAGTTGTGTTGTGACAAAATGTCAGCTGAAGTCATGAAAAAGCTGCTGATTATTGGTGGGAAGAAGCTGCGGATGTTCCTAACAAATTATCTCTGCAGTACATTCTTGTGATGAGGTAAGCTAAGTTTCATCTCCCTCTCACTCATTACTGAAGACAATAGTGTTCCCTTTGAAATTTATTACACACACACACACACACACACACACTCACATGCACACACACAGTAGCTTGAATGAAAAAAATCCTTCACAGTCTTCTCTGAACACTTGATTCGAGTTGAGGGTGCAGATTCAAGTGGTTCAATTACTTCACCATTGCTAAAGGAAGTACTTCCTGGGGCAGGTGGAAAGATCAAAATGTCCCCTGTTTACTCTTCTCCTTCCTGATTTGGGTTGAGAATGTGAGCTCTCAGTTTCCTGCTCCAGCTTCTACAGCTGCTTCTTACTCTTTGTGGAACTGTAATTCCAAATAAACTCATTCTTTTCCAAGTTGCCTTGGTCATGGTATTTTATCTCAACCACAGAAAAGTAACTAATAAAACATTGACCCTTGCTCTTTGTGGAGAGGTCATTTGCCATTTTATAATCACATTATAGTTAGATAGTATCTTGGAATCAGTTTCTTTCAGTGAAATTATTCAGATGAAAACAGTTGCTTTAATCGTTAATATTGATAATTTTTATTAACTATTTTTCCTAACTCACAATGCTTCATCTGTCCTTCTGAAACTGATATTTTCTATAATATACATGGATATCTCTGCTTAGACTCTTGTGTCTTTCTATTTCAGAACATCTAACTCCTTCAAACTTGTGCTCATATTCTTTAAGTAGTCAAAGAAATTCACAAAACTTTATTTCTTCTAAACAAACTATTGACAATTGTTTTGATCTCTCAATCATGGCATGATGGGAATACCACACATAAGCTTTCATTCTCATCTTAAATACACCAAGATAAAATGCTTAAATAATTAAAATGTTTATTTTATATTTTATTCATTTATTTGTTGTGCTGTGTGTTTGTCATACTGCTGGTGTGGAAGTTCGAGGACAACTAGCAGGAGTCCGTTTTCTTCTAACACCATGTTAGTCTTGGAAATTGAGTTCATGTTGTCAGGATTGGCCGTTGCATGAAGAGCCTTCTCACTGGCTCTTCACAAATTCTCACTGGCCACAAATTTGAAATTTTTAGGGCTATTGTTCATCATTTTAACTATCGTCCTAATTTTTTAAGTAACAGAAATAAAATAAGTTACAACGTGACAACATTTTGGAAGAGGAAAGTCTGTGGGCAGATTGCTCCTTGTTTCTATTTTGGTTTCCTCTTAGCACTGCTGTACTAGGACAAATCAAAAGAAATGAATGACTGTGAATGAAATCATATTTGACAATATTAATTGAGAATTCTCTGCATTCTATTGTAGTTTCCCTTTAGATAAGAAAATAGTACCTCAGGGAAGTTTAATAACTGAAATGGAATTGAAATGATAACTAATGCAAAACCACAGACAAGGATTGCCAAACAGAAGTCTGCTCTTAATATTTACTTTTATTGTCATTTACAGTGCAGGTTAATTCTTTCTTTTCACTAGACTATATATATTACAGGAGACTAAAGTTTTCAGTTCCTGACTCTCTGGATCATCCTGGGAGTGCTAGACATCTGTTCCTGGAGAAGCTCACCTGGGTGCACTACACCTATTCAACTTATTTTTCCCTTTTATCATTGGGCTTGACTGCCATATTCCATGGGAGGAGCTTGCTTTGCCTGTTCTTAACTACACAACTTAACCAAGAAAAAAAATTGATCCTATACTTATCCAATCTTAAAACAGATTACTTTAATATTAACAGCTTTTAGACCTGTTTAGAAATATTGAGCTTCACAGTCGTCAACTTGTTTTCGTTCTTTTGCAGAGTGGATTCGATCACTGAGATCATGGCTGAGGATAAGCACCATGGACTGACTTAGACAGTGACTTTCAGTTTAAGACACGCTACCAGTTTATTATGCTGTTGTAGGATGTTGAGAGTTGCTTAAGGGAGATGGAAATTTCCACTTCAAAGTTTCCCTTTGCAAATTTATGTTATCTAACTTAAAGAGAGAAAAGTGTTCTCAGGACAGTGTGACTATTCTATTTCAGTATTGTAGAATACTAAAGAACAAGTTGTGCTTGATAAAAACTTTTGTAAAAAAAAACAAAAGTGAGGGAAGTCAATGGAGCTGGGAGGAATTGAGGGAGGAGGTGAATATGATCAACACATTTAAGAATTTCCTGAGGAAATAATTAAAACACAAAGTTCAAAAACGCAAAGTCACTGGAGCATTAACAGAGGAACAATAAAATAATATAGGTCTACTTCATACTGTCATTTATTTTCAGGTTCCAATAAAAAGTTTATATTATTTCTGGAAAACACTAGGTATTAGAAAGTTTTACACCTCTCTAAATTTTTGGAATTATTTATAAACAATTTCTTAATTATAAAATTGTTACAAATAGGGCAAGGAAGTTATTGGAGAACATTTGTTGTATGGTATTGAGTAAGTTGTGGTTCTCTTTCTTGGTATAAAATATTAAAGTTAATAAGACTCTATTCAAGTTAATGATTCAGGCCATAGATAATGATAATGTATAATAGTAGCTCTAAATAACACACATTAAGAAATTTGCAATTTCCTTTCAAATGGCAATCTCAAATTTAAGATGTATTTGACAAAATAATTACAATAATTAGGATATCTTGATTTATTTGTAAATGTAGTTTAGTAGAAAAATACATCACTAAAAACCAAATTAAGACCACTTTTTACACTGTTTATTTTAAATGAGTAAAATAAAAGATCTATCAAAGAAATGTCACCATTTACCCAGCACATAGCAATCATTACTTCTACAGCAATCATGGCTTTAGTACATGAGCACTCTTTGATTAGTTCTCTTCACACACTAACAACACAGAGTACAGATGGCACTTTCAAGAATGTCGCAATAGATACACACTTCAAAGGGAAATTGTTTTCTTTGTCTTCTTTGTCCTGAACCTTTGGACTTGAAGAGTTAGACAAACTTCATGGTATTCCCTTGGAGAGTCAATCCATGTGATATTCACTAAAGAAAATTTCATGAGAATTTGTATTACCTAGTTCTTTCCCTTAGTCAATTCCTTATATAAAAAAGAGATGATGTTCTCAGACTTTCATCTTCCTAATCTGAGTATTCACTATGCACATGCAGACCACATGACCAGTGATTGTTGACCACAGTTTTGATGGCCTTGATTACTTCTTACATTAGATCAGGACTTCTAACACACACCAGAATCTCTCTCTGAAGATGAGTCATTCTGTGCATGATTTCATTTCTCCATAAAGAATGTTTTAGTTTTTTTTTTAACAATTTATCAATTCGATCAAGCAAATCTATAACTAAAAAACAAGGTTTGAATATTTCTATCAGATTTGGTGATTACTATTATCATTACTAATCATATTTATGACCCTCTCAATAAGAAACAAGTCATGTTTGATACTAAAAACCTAGTCAATTACCAAGGGTTAGAGAATTTATGGGCCTTGGAGGAAAATCTACAACCACCACTTTACTAAACCATCATAATTCCTAGCTACATTCTTAGTATTTGTCCTTATATTCACAAACAAGTGTAGCCCTTATACTTTATCAAGGAAAATTTTCTTTGTAATAGATAGAAACCATTATAGAAAACCACAAGCAGTCAAAATGCAGAGTTGCAATGCCATGTACCAATGCATACACTCACAAAACATCACAGCACCTAAAGTTCAGGGAATATCGTGGAAGAGGAGCAGAAAGATTGTAAGAGACAGGGGAACAGGGAGTTTCCTGTGATGTGTCTCCGAAGCACACCCATCGAACTCACTAAAGGATCACCTAGACATCTACTGAACAAGGACAACAACAGACATGCTAAAGTGGATAGGGAAAACAATTAGGCCTCAAGCTAAACAGAGAATCCCAGGAAAATAAGGGAAGCTGAAAGTTTCCCTCGGGAAGGAGACAACAATTGTTTGTCCATTGTCAATTGGTCAGCCCTGAAAAGATGCTTAGATGTAACACTATATAGAATGGGCAGGTTATATATAGGCATATATGAATATATACATATAACAACAATTAGTTCAAAAAGGGGGTCATGAATTTGAAAAGAAATGGGTAGAGTATACGGGAAGGTTTAGAGTGAGGAAATGGAAAGGGAAATATAACATAAAAACAAAATAAGAAGTTTTAAAAGATGCATTAATACCTAAGCACACCAGATAGTTTTCGCTATCTGCCTCTGTCTCTTTTGCTCTTTCCCTTGTCTCTCTCTTTCACACGTCCATGCCCACACACATATGCTTAAGTGCACAATAACCATCTGAATGCAATGGACTCTTTTTAAATAAAATATAACAGTTATGTAGGTAGAGCTTAAAGATGTTCTTATCATAATAAGAAAGCAGAAATTCTCAGAGTTGGTGCTCATACCATAGCAACTTTTTCTCGGCATCTAAGCTTTTAACCACTGCTTCATTTGCTCGTCTCTCTTGCTCTCCTCTTGGCTCCATCTCTCACTGCCATATTTATTTACTTTTTCAAGACTAGATCTCACTGTGAAGTTCATGTGGGCTGGACAAATGTGATGCTTGATATAGGAGGGTCTTCTATCTATCTGTGCTTCCATTGGTTAATTGATAAAGAAAACTGCTTGGCCTGAGAGGTCAGAACCTAGGTAGGTAGGGAAGACAGAACCGAATGCTGGGAGGAAGAAAGCAGAGTCAGGCAGATGCCATGATTCCCCTTCCTGAGATGGACGCTGGCTAGATTCATGACAGTAAGCCATGACCTTGTGGTGGCATACAGATTATTAGATATGGGTTAGTCAAGATGTGAGAGTTAGCCAATAAGAGGAGAGATATAATGGGCCAGGCAGTGTTTAAATGAATACAGTTCCTGTGTAATTATTTTGGGTAAAGCTAGCCAGGAGCCGGGTGGCAGGAAGCAGCCCGCCACTCCTGTTACTACAGATGCTTCTGATTCAAACTCTAAAGTGCTGTGATTACACAAAAGTCCACCACAGTCAGCTCCCCAATGTTCCCTTTAGCTATGTTACAGAGTGGTACTGCTATGAATGCAGAAGTTCGGTCTGTCTAGACTTCAGGACAGCAGCTGATGAGCTATGCTAGGAGATATGCTCTCATTCTAATTGAGATGGAGAACTATGTACAGAGGACTCATTTAACATGGCTGATTTAGCCCTAAGCTCACAATTAAAAGCATCAGATTACAGGTGAGATGAAACAGGAAGTGATAATGCTTGGAATGCCTGAGCCAAAATCATCTTAACAGACAGCTGAAGGTGATGAATAGTCAAAGCTCACATTGAACACTGACTACAGAAGGAATCAAGACCCTGGCTGGCCCTGGGAGTCCCACACCACAGCTGTAGGCAAGCAGCAAGCCATGTAAGCATGTTCTGTGGCAGGCATAAGGTCTGTGGGAGTCACCGACTTCAATGGCCATCACTCATGATCCCAGAAGGCAACAGGGCAGCTGCTACAACAAAGCTCTACTCAATGCTGGTTTGATCATGCCCCAGTTTTAACATTTTGTCCTTAGATGTACTCGAAGGGCAATGTGAATGCCACAGAGAGACTCCTGGAGTAAAGCAGATTGGCAAAGGAGGCGGTATACTTTGAGAACACTTGAACAGGAGGGATGTTTAGCTTGACAAAGAAATGGGAATGCATTCGAACTCAGCTGCCTGAAAGTCTTTGCAGTAAAGGTAGACAGCTATTCAATTCATTCAAGCGTAAAACCAGGGGAGAAAGACGGAAGCCCAGGAAGAGAAGTGCTCTCAAATGCTCAGACTTTTCCAACTTACCCACTAGTTAGTTCCCAGGAACCAGACTGAAGCAATCCCCTTTGCAGTTGCAGAGACGAGTTGACGATAAGCAAGGGTGACACCGAACATATCAATGAGACTCCTTTAGAACTGCATCAAGTTAGGGTTCTGTCCCTTGCCACCAGCTTGTTTATCTCACCCTGAAAACTAAGGTCAGCAAAGGACAGGCTCCCTAGGAAGGAGAAATGCTAATGAGACCGAAGTGGCTGGACAGTGAGACAGCTGGGCATGGCAGCCCTGCCGGCTGATTCGGTTTCCTTGGCAGCATCAGCTTTTGTCTGTTTAATTTTTTTCCCTCTATTCCATGTTTTCTGTCCTCTGAAGCTTCAGTCAAACTCTAAAAATACAACAAAAGTATCTGAGGATCTCAGAGACTTTTCTGTGAAAACAACAAGGGCCTCACATTCATCTGGATGTCACCCTAGTTCTTGCAGAGTACCGATATTAGGGCAGGGGAAAAATGCTTTTAAAGAGTGCTTAACTGTAGTATGAAGTGGTTCTTTCTGCTTGTGGGGCTCTCTTTAGTATGATTCTAAAGAGAGCTTCTTAATATCAATAAGTCTTTAGTGTAAGCATCTTTTATTTTTGTTTTATTTTACATTTAATTTTATTTAGAGAATTTCATAGATGAATACTGTATTTATATCAGTCCCACCCCACATTTTCCTACCTCCAACTCCTCCATTCTTGTGTGTGTGTGTGTGTGTGTGTGTGTGTGTGTGTGTGTGTATCAGTCCATTTAGTGCTGATCATATGTATATGTGCTCAGAGCCAACCACTTCAGGTTAGCTAAGCTATCAGGGGGCACATTTCTGGAGAAAGCTGATTTTCTCTTTCTTAGAAGTCCTGAATCACCTATAGTTCTTAAACGGGAGGTGTGGCTTTGTGACGTTTCCTAACCTCTTTGGGATGACAACTGGGGCTGTCATTGTGGAAGTCTTGTCAGGGGATCATGTTGGTCAGGTTCCATGGAGAAGCACCTGCCATTTAAGTCTGTTAGCACATATTCTGGTTTCTTTGGTTCTTGCAATCTCTCTGAGCACTCTTTTGTGTGATTTTCTGACCTTAGGGACAGGGATTAGGCTTTAGATGTATCAACTGGGATTCAGAGTCCTAGCATTAGCTCTCTAGATTTTGACCACTTGTAGATTTTTGTGATGGTCTCTGTTATAAAAAGAAGATACTCTGATGAAGAAAGAAATATACATAACTGTGGGCAAAAGAATATTGTTTAGACTGCAGTTGGAAATTATACTGGTTTCAAAAATTGCCAGTTCTGTTTTCCCTTAGAATCCATGACTTCATCCGCCACAGGCAGTGGACAAGTTTCATAACACCGAACATAAGTTTACTTCTATTGCACTGGCCTTATGCCCACTTATATGGCTGTTGGTTCTTCAACAGGTAAGATATAAGCATCACTATTGCACTCTTGCATGTATCTTGCCCTGCTGGTCATTGTTGTAGTTCCTAGTTTTTACAACTTGTTAGAATTGTTGATTATGCTACTCTGCTAGAAGCTGGCATAGCACCGTCGGCTGAGATAAAATCTAGACCTCAGAGAAGAGACTTCCAAGTCAGTTTCAACTCCATTTCTCTAACTCCTGTGTCTAAAATATATGGTGGTTTTAACAACAGGGTCTTATCTTCTAATTATAGAATACAACCAAGGACTATAGTGATAGCCTATATTGATTTAGAAGTATTTGGGAATTCCTTGACCAACAGCTCTAAGGCAGGTTTCTCGTGCCTGGTAGGGTTTTTGAAAGATAAGCTATGGTTCTTTTGGTGAACATTTTCACTCCAAATGGCTTAACTTCATTTAAATTATTTATATATGTCTGCACACATGCTTACATATTGTGTATGTATTTAAATTATATTATATATGTATTTAATGTAAGCATAAAATATTTTTTTTCTCTGTGGCTTTTCAATCATTTTGTGTGTTCTTTATCCCCCCCTCCCTCCGACCTCTCCTTCAGTAGTCCCACACATCTACCTCCCCAGGTAAACTTCTTCCACCATTTACCCAGTTCAAAGAGATGGTTTCAAATGCAGAATTAGCCCTGGTTCTGCCATAGATTCTAAGCTGTTCATACTGATTTGCAGAATAGATCCATGATGGTTTCCACTGACTTTGTTCTACCTGTTCCCAGATTACCAATATTCTCTAAAAACCAATAAAAAAGAAGACTATAGGAAACAAAATGCTTACCAGTAGTTAAGGCCTACCATATGCTAAGCATTGAATTTCCCCTCTGTGTTTGCTATACTATTTCACCCTAATATCAAACTTGAAAAGCATGACTTTTTTAATTTTCCAGATCTGGAAAAGAAAGTTTGCCTCTGGGAACAGAAACAGCTCCAAATAAGAATACCAGTTTCTTTTGGAGGTAGAGCCCATAATTATACTCTTGAGTTCATCCCACTGAGGGGGTTGGGGAAGGAAACAGTCAGAGATGAAGTAAGCTTTCAAACACCCAGGTCTTAATTGCTGAAAATCTACTCCCTGGAAAGATCTGCCATTTATAAGCACAAAAATATAAACAACCCCAAAATAATTAGCTTCAGACCACAGGGACTCTGGGCAAGTACAATCATAGAAGGAGAAAGTGAACCTCCAGGCTCTGGGTTCTCTGTTAGGAATCACAGTCAAGCAACTTAGCAATGATTCTGAAATACTTCCATAGCTTTTTAATTTGCTTTTTTCAATAATTTAAATTCCTTTTCATGCTTCCAAAAGCCAACTCCAGTGTAAACACACACACATATTCATAGTTGGAACATTTCAACTTTGATAACTAAAGTCTTGTCAGAGCCTCTTAATCCTGGTAACATCTTTTTTTTTTGACAGGGTGATCAAATTAAATTATAGTCTGATTAAATTTCAGACTAACATTTGGATGCCATTGGAGAAACATGAGAGAAAAATAATGCTCGTAAGCTGATTCACCTGTAAGAAAATCATGAAGCATTTTGACGTGGTAATTTTGTTTGTAATTGCAGAAGATCTGAGTAAGCAGGAGTCAAACCCCAGTACAGTCTCTGCCTGTGGTCCATGTAGGACCGTAAAATCAGAAGTCCCTCCTCTTAGATAAAAGGAAGGAGCTCAGTCAACTCCTTTGCAGGTTTGGTATCGGGTCTCACTTCCTGACCTCATGCCTATAGAACAGCAATTTTAGGAAATCTCTTCGGAGATAAGACAGAAGAAAGCTGGCCAAGACAACTGTGTCAGACTCCATCTCTCTCTACTATTTTGTGAATTAGAATATCACATAACTTCCTTACTTTATGAAGATTCTTTGCATTAAACAGCAGTTTCTAAAATATCCCCTTCAAAGAGGGGCATAGTAGATATTTACTAAACAAACAAATAAGCGAATGGATTAATAATAGGAGTTCGTTTTATATCTTGTATTGATGTTTGCATTTAAAAATTTGAATTTCTGCTTTTTGGACTGTCAAAGACAAAATTCCTATATATTTTAAAGAAATCAATGGGCTTTACTTTGTTTTTATTTTACAAATAGGCAGCTGTATTGTCCACAGATTGGAATAAGGAGCCAAGCCAAGGAAGCTGGTGGTGCAGGTGCTCATACAGTGCATGGGATGCAACAAAGGGCACTGCTGCCTGGCCATCTGTGCAGCCTAAGCACCAGAGTGGCGAAGAAAGAAGAACCAAGCAACACAAAGCCTCTGGGAGTTTAGCAGAAGAGGTGCAGTCAAACACACGCGAGGGAGTGAGAAACTTCTCAGAGGAGGACACTTAAGATTGTCTTAGAGAAAACAGAAGTTTGAACAAAAATCAGTAGAAAGGCAATCCCAGAGTACTTTCCGGCCAACATTTAAAAGTTAGTTGACCTACTATGAACAGAATGAATGATGCATGATTTCTTTATAAGATGAAATATAACACAGTGATCTAAATGAGTTCTGTGAGTGCATAGAGCTAGAACATAGGATGAGCTTTTCACAGAGTTCTCATGTCCACATCATGTGTTAGACAAAATGATACCATTATATGCAGCTTTCAAATAATGAAAATGGATTCACAGATTTTCAAAGCTCCTGAGCTAGTCAGTGATGAAACAGTCAAAACCTCCTCTAATCTTGGAAAATCCGATGCTTTTAACTCTGCTAAAATCCGAGGACAGGCAGTCTATGGAGAGCTAAGTGTGAGGGCAAGGCTAGCCCATCATGCAAGTAGTATCCTGTACACAGCATGCTTCCGGAACAAGCTCAGAAAGAGTAATCCTTCTAGAGAGCTGGAGTTATACTCTACCCTAAGCCCTTCTTTGAACACAGCTTTAGCTCAGAAGACATTCTTCTTGGGGTGGGCTAGCCAAAACAAAGGCCTTAAAGATGGCTGCCAAAGTGACCAGTACATCGTCTGACTGCATTAAAATCCTATCTAGAGGCTGAACATTCCCCCCGCCACCTGTTCAGTGTCATAACAATAGATGATTTTCATGATTTTGATTAGAACGAAAGTATTACAGAAGTAGGTAACTAATAAAAGCCCCTGGACTGGAAGGCCATAGGCCATTATGTGGAAACTTCTGCTGATCTTTGCCAAAATAAACATGATGTGCATGTCAAATTGCCTTCCAAATATTTTTGGTTATGCCAGTAGGTTAGTGTAGCACTGAGCATTGATGAAAGCAAATGACGTTCGTGGTGAGTGGCGGTTACAGCAGAGATCTCTAACTGATCAAAATGCTGAGATTACATGACAATTAAATGTTCAGACATTATTGGGACATCTCCATCTTCCCTCCTAGGCTGAAAGATGTCAGAGCCAGAATGCTGCGGGGCACTTTCCTTCCCATTGCTTGGCCATGTACTCATATCAGTAGCTACAACTACTTTCAAAAGACTTTCACTGGAGTGGGTCTGTCAACATCCTACTATAGAGATTAGCAACATTCACCAGATCTCACCTGTTTCCTCCTAGAGAACCTAATAGTAATTCATGTTTGCTGGTGGGGAAAACAAGACATTCTCTTCGGTGGTATTGCCAACGGTAAGGCACGGTAACCCATGTTGATATTCCTTTAAACAAACCTAATAAAACTCACTGGGTTCCCTTCTCCAGCTCCTTCCCACCACACACACACACGAAAAAAAGAAAGAAAGAAAGAAAGAAAGAAAGAAAGAAAGAAAGAAAGAAAGAAAGAAAGAAAGAAAGAAAGAAATCTAGGGAGACTAGATGGGCAGAGAAAAGAGACGATTGGGAGTGGGATGGTGTGGAAGAAGGCACTAGGAAGTGAATAAAATCAAAATGCATTGTACGCCTTTGTGAAATATCATAAGGAAACCTTATATATTTAGTATATGCAAATAAAAATATTAAAAACTGAATTCCTAGGAAATATATCCTGTCACTTTTACCCTTCGTCACATTCACATTTATTACCTTTCCCTCTCTCTTCTTGGACCTTATACCTATAAGCCACCCTCCAACTGATTGAGATGTTGATTCACAAGTTTGTTTCCTACTTCTCTTATTCCACACTAATAATATGTTTTATTCTTGCTACTGTGTTGATTTTAAGTTTTATTACTGATATGAAGGAAAAAGTGCGATAATATTTGATATCAGTATTGTTTATATTGGACTGAAAAGTTGGCTCAGGAGTTAAGAGCATATACTTCTCTTAAGAGAACTAAGGTTTGATTCCCTACAACTACATGGTAGCTCACAGCCATCTATAACTCTAGTTCCAAGGGACCAGAAACCCTCTTCTGGCTTACATGACCCCCAGAATTATACAGAGCTATACCTGTAGGCAAAAACTGGTACACAAAATATTCACAAAATTATAAAATATTAAGAGTAGAGAGTGGAAGAATACTGAACTCCAATGAGTGGCTGCAGGAAGATGACAAGATGCATGCCCAAGCCATCCTTTGTGATGCTTCAATGCCTATAGGTACATTTCCACCAAAAGACACTAAGGCAGAGGGATGAATCAAACTATTATTAGATGCTAAGAGCATGAAAATGCTAACTCAAACTCAAATCTCTTAATTATTGTTCCCAGCCAACAGAAAACCTAGTTCTTGGCTAATAGATTTGGGGGCTGAGAAGACATTGAAAACATGAAAGGTATTAGGAGCATATTAGGAGAAGCATGTTAAAGATGGCACCAAAGGTAGATGGCTGTGTCCTGGTCAATTTCACCACGTGCCCTTGACTTTAAATCACTATTGAAATGCTAATTTTGTTTCAACCTTGGAAAAGTAGTTCAGAGGAAAAGGAACAAAAGCTTTTCTTTTTTATCCTTGGCCTATACAATCAGATTTCTCTGAAGGGAATGAAAAATCAGAAGGCATTTATGCAAAGATTCGAGATTGAGAGAACTTGTAAAATACTCTGCATCTCTCAATGCCCTTGATCGTCCTTACCAGATAAAATACACAGAAGTCTAAAAACCTCCCCCCAAATTTCCATCCATAGCACTCTAATCAAGAACCCCACACTCTCTTTACTTAGAGCAATTATATTTTCATTTCCCAAAGCCACATTCGGGCTTTTTCTTTTCTTCCTGACTGGAAAATAACAGATAATGTGACCCTTTGTATCATCTTGTGTTTCCTTCAACTAAATAGCAAGGGATGAAGCCCAGAGCAATTTAGACTACAAGAGGTGTGTGCGGTGCGTGTGGCAGGGTGATAGGCACACATGCTCTGATGTGGGTCTGTTGATGTTTGTGGCAGGAGGTTAATTAGCATTAGCAGAAGTAGCAGCAGTTGCCTGAACTTACTCATAAGGTACTGGCTGCTCCCAGCAGTACAGTACAGAGAAAAACAAGTCAAAATAGTTTTTGTTCCTCTTACAGAAAAACCATTTACAAAAACAAACAGAAAGTAATTGGATTCCTCGTTGTTTGCTTTCTGTTTCTCCATTCCAGCTAAGTGTTTGATTTAGCTGCTTCCTTTGCTCCTTCCAAGTCCTACACAGTTTGAGCAGTAAGGCGGCTGTAATTTCTTTTTCCTTTTTTCATCCCCTCCTCCCATGCCCCCTCTGCAATTCTTGGGCTCCTTTTTACTCCTTAGGAAGTAAACTTTATAGAGAGATGATTTCATTTTCAATTAATAAGGAGTGTATTTTTTTCCAGTTTATAAGCTTGGAACATATAGATCTAAGGCACACATCTCCCCTCTGATCATTTTGTAACATTTAAATCTCCTGAAGCTGCTGCCTACCCCTAATCTCCGTGATGATCAGAATAACTATTGTATCCAGCGTGAGCCTTTAACAAAGCCCTGAAAGGGTCTTTATTGCCTTGACATTGTGGTTTTCCTCTATTTGTTCCAATAAAGAAGAGAAAATAGATTATTCTTCCAAAATAGTATTTCTTTTTATCTCTTTGCAAGGAAGTTTAGAGTCATTTGATGAACTGTTTGAGATATTCTCAACAGAAAAGCCCACTGCCTTGTAGTTGCAGGACTACTCAACAGACAAGGTTTCTCTCTTTGTTTGTTTACTTGAATGTTTTTACCAAGCATACTGTTATAACTTACTGAAAAATGTTAATTAATAATGAAAGATGAGTAAACAATAAACATAAGGTGTGTTATATAATGACTGTGTAACCGCACAATTATTAGATTTTTAGTGTTGATGAGGGATTTGGATTGGGGTGTGCCACCACTGTTTTCCCATAAACAAAAGAGAAGGAAACATTAACATCATCTCCACTTAAAACTGGTGGATCAGACACAGGGGAACTAGATATTATCTCCATCTTAAAAATGCAAAGGACACGTACATGATTCCCAACTATTCTAGTATTTCTGATTAAGAATCATGATGTGTTAAGTTTACATGGCAGATGTCTCTCAGAAATAGTTTGCCTATCTCTCTTAAACTGAAGATGAGCCCAGAAACATCATCTTAGTGCCAGGCTAAAGCTAAAGCCTGGATTCTTCCCATTCAAATGCCATTCATTTACTCTCCAAAGCCATATGACCTTCCCTTGAAAATCAGGATGAAACATTTGGTTCTAAAATAATTTATTTTCTGCAAACATGTATCAGACACGTGTCTTAGAGTTAACCACTGAAGAACTGGGGACATGTGAAAAAAGACTCAACTATTCAAAGTTATCTATGCTCAACTTTTAAATTTCCTTTTGCAGTTCAAATTAATTTGATTCCTCATGACTGAGGAAGAACATTGAAGGAAAGTAGAATCTTCTTCATAACTATCATCTACTGTAGGAAGATGGCTCCCACGATTGACTGTTTCCTCTCCTCCCTCTCTCTCTTTTTCTCCCTCTCTCTTTCTCTTACACGTGTGCCCACAGACACACACACACACACACACACCATATAATATAAGAATGTAATTGTAATTTCCCTGCATTTTTCCAGTCAATATTATTTTAGAAAATAAGTACATTCTTCAATTTTTGAACAAACTTCTAGAAATATTCTGATTTCTCAGTGTCATTGTTGGAGTTTTTTACAACAGATTCCCTTCCTCTTAATACTTAGCAAATGTTAAATTAAAGAGCCCATATTAATTAATGTGATAAGAATGTTGAGAAGTAAAAAAAATAAAGAGCAAAGAGATGTTTTAAGTTTTTGTTTGTTTCTTTGTTTGTTTGTTTTTTGCCTTTCAACATAGGGTTTCTCTATAGTTTTGGAGCCTGTACTAGAACTAGATCCTGTAGACCAGGCTGGCCTTGAACTCACAGAGATCTGCCTATCTCTGCCTCTCAAGTGCTGGGATTAAAAGTGTGTGCCACCACTGCCCAGCTCAAAGAGCTGTTTTGTAAGCACATTTTCCAAACCAAATGAAGGCTTACAAGGGGTTTGGAGGAATCAGTCAGCATATCATTCAAACATGGGGATCCATATGCAAGCACTGTCTCCTGGTCTCGTTTCATTTGTGAGTCACTAGTAACAATAATATTCAGTAATTTATTTTGACAAATGACCAAATCTAATTAGTTTTTCATACTTATATCCTAGTGTACTTTAGATACAACTTATTCCTCATTTCCCACCTCAACTGAATCAGTTCCCGCTACCATGGCTTCTGTTCACCAAGGTTTTGAATCAACAGGGAAACACATTCATGCATTAGTAATAGATGAGCAAGCGCCTTGCTTGTCCCCATATCTAAGACTTACAACACTCTGCAGTCTTAGACATATGTTTACCATATACCTTCCAACTCCTTTTTACTTCCTATTCATTCCCAAGAAACAAAGTTTTGAGTAACAGCATAGGTATCAGTCAGTCCCAGGGGGAAAAAAGGGGGGGTAAAATGGAAAACATTGAGGCTCTCACACAGAGAAAATGTTGTTTGTTTAGTGGAGGAAAGTGGGGACTGCATAAAGAAACATGACTCCTGGGCAACAGAGTGACAAAGGACATATGGATTCAGCTTGAATTTATTTTAATGTAGTTTCTTTGTACTAGAAAAATGGACCTAAGTAAGTATAAAGGCTTCAATGTTTTATCCAATATTGCCCTCGGTGAGAGGAGGTCTCATAGCAACATCAGCATTTCATTGGTATCAGTTGTGTCTTTGACAAAGACAGTAGATTGTTCCATCTTAAAATGATGCAGTAGTAGGAAAGACTCCATTCCACTTGCTCAAAAAACATAAGCAAAAATAATATGCCAATAGTTACTTGGTACATATATTTTTGAACCTAGCATCTAGGATACTAGGAACAGCAATGACTACAGTTGTCTAGTTTTATGTGATTTGCTAAGAGTTCTGTGTTGACTTTTTCTTTATGCTGACAGCATTGTATAAAAAGGTATCTGTAGCTGTACAACAGACATAAAAAAACAAGGTATTAAGAATTTGTTCACGGACAAAGCAAGGAGAAATCGATCAGAAGCTGATTCTCACTGTCAGATACAGAATCCAACAATATTCTCCACAGAGCTCTATTCGGCAAAACAGTATTGACAAAAATTTTATTTTCTGAGTTTGATATTTGATATTTATTGTTTTTATAAGGAAACAGTCTTTTCTTCTGAGGCCATTTATTTCAGCCAGATATTATTCAATATTAGAGCCATGTAAGTAATTATACAACTTGATAAAGGACTTGGATGTCTGCTTGCAAATATATTCCCTTCTACCATGCATGCAGTCTTTGTTAGAGTTGCTAAGCAAAAGTAATGAACTCCTTTATCAATCCATTGTGACAGTGTCCCCTTGAGTGTACACAGTGGCAGATAATAATCACAGCGTAGGGGACCTATGACATGCTTACAGCACAAAGAAGTTACTAGTAAGAGCAGAATTACTAAGAACAAGTAATGTGTTATGACCAAGTTCCCTGCAAAATGGAAGTGATGTGTCACAGAAAGGTCCCTGGCAGGAATCAGAATGCTGACACTTTGAGACACCAATTTACAAAGAGATGAAAGTTATTATTTTATTCTTCTGACTACTAAAGTTTGCTGTTCTGTCTTTTGGCGAAGTCCCATGCATTTGGCAATAAATGCTTTTCTCTCACACTAAATTCAATCTCAAAATAGTTTATCCACAAATATTTACAGTTTGTTCAATTAATTTTCTTTGACATGGGGATCTCCACATGGGGTTAAATGTTTTCTTTGGTAATTCAAAGCAGAGTTCGCAACTCTCCTGGCAGGATTATTTCAGTGTGTTTTAACAAACACAGACAACTATACATAAATTATATATGTCAACCTCATGTTGACAAGAAAATTATTCAAATGTCAACTAAAAGCAGTTCTTCTAGTAGCTTTGTTCTGAGTTTGAATCATTGGACAGCCGTACATGTTCGGTGAGACAAGGCAAATGACCAGTGTTTCTTAACTATAGCTCCACACTGGTAGAATCCATAAATAGCTATCAGGACAGCTGAATGATATGTACAGTTGTTACTTAACCCCTGAAAAATTGTTCAATAAATATTAGCATACTCTTCCTGTTTTCTCCAGTCACATATGAAAGCAATGAAAAGAAGAGAAAAGATATTCAGAAAATATATTAAGTACAGCATAGGAAGAATTATGAACTTTAGAAATAAGCCTTCTGCCGAAATCGTTACCCATGAGGCTAAGGGCTCGCACACTTTTAGGAAAGTCTGTTTTTTACTTTCTTAGTCCCAACTTTCTAATATATGTTAAACAATACATATCAGGTTACACAAAATCTCTGGTAGTTTTATTTTTTTATTTCCCAGATCAAAACTCAACCGCAGCTCTTCTGGAAATCCTTTACTCACTGAGTTAAAAGTGTTTTCCTTTTCAAGATTAATAATTTCATTTATTGTGACATAGTAAAACGCCAATTTCCTATCTTTAGTCTTCACAGGACTCTCCACACGACAAATACAGTTACATTTATTTTATATACATGGAAAGCAAGACTCTTGAGAGAGGAGTAATTTGTCTGAAATCTCATGGTAGAGTGAATCTAGGCAGTGTGGCTCTTGCAGTTGTACTTCCCTGAAGATAAAAGTAATAGCTGTGGAATTCAACATTCTAAGCTAATTCACCAAGATACAGAAAGCAGGGTCCCTTGTTGTCTCGCTTCAAAGGCTCTTGAAACAGTCTTGCTCAGTTGCTACTCTCCTAAACTGGCTTATCCTGTGGGAACAATTATGGAATAATCACTTACCAATGACTGTAGGGAAATACTGGAGCTGGCCTCTTGAATCTACTAATTCCTAAGAAAGTGATTGTACACAGGACTGGGGTTAAGGCAGCTTTTCCTTTCTGTGAAATACATAAAAATACGTAGAGCATAAAGGCCAACTGATCCGTGCAGAAGAACACGTATATAAGCAGAGCCGTGGTGGTGCAGGCCTTTAATCCCATCACTCAGTGGGAGGCAGAGGCAGAAAAAGCTCTGGGAGTTTGAGACCAGCCTGGTCTATAGAACAAGTTCAAGGATAGGCGGGGCTATTTAGAGAAACTCTGTCTCAAAACACAAACACTAAAGAGCTTAAAGAGGAAGATGTGTGTGTGTGTGTGTGTGTGTGTGTGTGTGTGTGTGTGTGTGTGTGTATTATTCAAAATTGCTACCAAAGAAAGATTATACCATTTTGGCCCTAACAGAAAGAGGATGCTATCTGAAAACTAAAACCCACCAAAAATGACCAAAGCAATCTAACCTTTGCCAACTCCAGAACTTTCTAATGCCAGAGTGAGTTATAGATATAGGAGAAACAAAAGCTAAAAAAGGAGCCATTTCTTCTGCAATCCTCTCTCAATAGAGAATACATTTACTACTGAATGTACAGAGTTTTCCTGATACACTGAATGGCCAATGGATTTGAAGACAACGCTGCTGTAAATCTTGTAATGACAGCCAGCTGTGTCAGAATTCATTCAATTCTGGGACGATTTACTGGACTCTAGTCCCCGCTTGCAATGCCATTCCTAAGACCCAGGTTGTTTTGCTCATGCTACTGATGGAATGCTTTCAATTGAGGTCCAAGAGCCTTCTGTTGATTGCTTGAAGCACCTCACAGGCCCCAGGGAGACATACCATTTTTTTTATAAGGACTATTACAGAAGACACAGGTGAGAGCTGCGTAGGGTAAGGCATGAAAGAAGGGAACGGAAGCTTCTGTGGCCTCTCTGGGCACACCACCATCCAAGAACCTCCATGAGTTCAGCTATTCCAAATCTCCCCCTAACCAAGTCCTTTGAAGTTCTTATGGAGGATATATATATATATATATTCATGATTGCTCAAAGTACTGGTCATTAGTAAGCAACTTAACCTTCACCTCGGTGCTCATTAATTTTTGGTCAGCCTAACACAAGCTAGTGTCATTTGGAAAGAGCAAACTTCAGTTGAGGGAATATATTTCTATTGGATTAACCTGAAGACAAGTCTGTGGGACATTTATGTTTATTGATTATTAGTATAGGAGGATCTGGAGCACTGTGAGTGGTACCATAACTGGCAGGTGGTCCTGAGTTGTATGGAAAGAAATATAGCCACAAAGAACAAGCTACGAAACAAAACTCTCTTCCATGGTCTCTAATTCCTGCCTCCAGGTTCTCGCCTTAGGCTCCTACCCTGACTTTCCTCAGCAATGGAACATGACCTGAGAGCTGTAAGATGAAATAAACCCTGTCCTCTCCATCTTGATTTTGGTTAGTGCTTTATTACAGCACAGAGAATATGCTCTTGGTCTTCCAAAATTCAAAAATAATCCATGCAATTGCACTTTAATTACATTAGGTTATCTGGTACCAGACTGCCAGAGAAAAATAATTAAAATTGATTAAAAATATGAACACTTCTCCTTAAATGTTGAGAAAACAATGAATAGCATGTTGATCTGTGATGACAGCAAAGTTAAGACCGGAATGCTATGATGAAAGGCTTTTGTGTCAGGAGGCCATTTCAAATCTTGGTGCCTATGAGAGGAAATCCAGGCAAAGTGGGACATTTTCACTACATTGGAAAAATGGCAGTAGAAGTGCAGAAATGTGGCAGACAGGCACTGGCACAGCAGGGAACCACAGAGCAGAAGCTCTGGGGATTTGTGATCCTGACTCCTCCAATTTGCGTCTGGATACTTAAGGTGCAGATGTAAGGTGAGCTCTGCAGCCCTACTCACAGGACAATGTACAAGAAAAGGGAGCTGGAAGAATATTACGCTGTCCAGATGAAGGTTTAACAGGGCTTTGGGAAATGTCTGACTTCTGTCCAGCTAAAGCCAAAGTGACAGCAGTGACTACCCCAGAACACAGAGAGGCTATGATTGCATACTTTGATTAACTAACCCTTGTATTTAACATACCCTGGAAGGCCCAAACAAAGCATGAACTGCATTCTTAAAGGGGGAAATAAAACTTCACATTGATCTGTAAGTTAACTGCTTGAGTGGATTGATTCAAAAAATAAGGCAGCACTTTAAAAATATTATCTACATATTCTTTGATAAACCCATAAATGTAAACAAGGTATCTTGCCTCTAAGTTTTCAATTAAGTTGGGAAAAGTTTAGGGAATTTGCCAATATATCATGCTATAGTTTGAATATGATATTGTTCTCCAATCATGCATGTATTACTGTCTTGATCCTCAGGTTTATGTTATTGATATGTAGACTTTTTGGTCATTAAGGGTATGCTATTCCTGGTCATTGTGTGGCCCAAATCCCTTCATTTCTTTCTCAGTTTCTTGGTTTGGTATATAATTGGAATGTTCTGCCATATACTTGCTCCCTGATATTTTGCTACTGCTGAATTAACAGAACAATGCTGTTGATATTGGACTAGAGTCTTCAGAACAATGAATTAAATTTTCCTTTTATCTTTATAAGTATCCAGTGTGTTACTGTGGTATGGTGACATTACGCTTATTGATATAGTAAGTATTTATAACGTATTTATTTTATTCTTCCCTTTGCATACCGCTACTCCTCTTTTCAGATCTCTTTCAGTGCTGACTCTGAACATTTTTTCCTACTCTCATATCAGTCCATATAGCTAAGATTCATTTCATATTGAATGCAATAGAATAATATTACTGATTCAAATTGTTCCTTAATATAGTCATAGTTTTTAAAACTGTATTTATATACAAATATATATGAACAAATATGCACATATAATTTTCTGTATCAAGCTCATCACTAAGTTAAATCTTGGCTTCAGTAATATTTTAACTAGCATAACTGAAGTTTACAAGTTAATATTAATTACAATGTTGTGTTTTCACTATCCTTTTCTGTTATCTTAAGTTCCAACAGTTGATTATTTTCATCATCCAATCATATTCTAAGGAACTTTTTTTTTTGAGTTTTACTTAGCATAACAATCTCCTTGCTTTTTTTCTTTAGATTGATTTTTATTTATAAAAGATCAAAATATTCTAAATAGACATGTTCAGGGAACATGTTGTAAATATGGTCTTGTTATTACATTTTAAGTATAATATCAGTTGATTTCTGCATAAAGGAAAGCACTTTGGTGGAATACAAACACTAAACAACCACTGTAATAAACCAATTTTACCACCAAGTTTAAACAAGCATGCTTAACAACTGGCTTCGAGATTAGTTCTGTAATTAGTAACTTTTGCTGGGTAGCTCATTTAGTACCAGAGGTTACATTGAAAAAATCTTAAACAACCTAATCATTTTTAGAAATAATTCTTAATAGAAGCTACTAAATGAAACAGCCAAGGTGAAGGTAATAGGATTGAAGTCAAAAGAAGAAAGCTAAGCTCAGGAAGCCTCCAAGGTGGCCCCACCCACTTTTCTATCAATTTCCCCACTTCCACTTAGAACAGCATCCAAAAGAATGTCATCTAAAAATTTAAATCCAATGAATAAGAACATTTTATTGTATCTGCTAGCCTTAATATTTTTTATAAACTGCACTGACTGCGTAACTCATAAAGTATTTTGTTGTTGTTTTTATTGCTGCATGCTTTCTTTTAGGACTGAGTTCAGCAATCCCTTTTCCATGATTAGTTACATGATCAGAGAGAACATGTCAATTTATTGCCTGAAGTCAGTGGGACATTCAGTAAACAGATAGATTCTGTAATTCCACTAGAATAAAATGTTTCAGAGGTAGCTTGAATGAAAAAGACCCTTATAGGCTTATATGTTTCAACAATTGATCCCCCGTTGGTAGAACTATTTGGGAAAGATTAGAAGGTGTGGCCTTTTTGGAAGAGGAGTGTCACTGGGGACAGGTTTTGTGTTTTCAAAAGCTCTTGCTGATTCCTAATTAGGTGTCTTTGCTTCAGGTGGATGAGATACGGGCTCTCAGTTGCTACTCCAGCACCTGGCCTGACCACCTCTACCACAGTTCCAATTATGGTGGTCATGGATTTACCTTCTGAAACTGTAAGCCCCATTTAACATTTTCCTCTAAAAGTTGCTTTTAGTCATGGTGTCCAAGACCATGCAATAGAAAAGTAACTAAGACAGTCCCTGGATTCCAACCCTTTATTTTACACATTAAATATTTCAGAGGGAAATTCCAACACAGAATTTATTCAAATTCATCTCTCTCTCCGGGGCTGAGCGAGAACATAAAGGTGAACGTTCACTCCTTTAAATTAGTGGCAACTGATATAAAATTTAAGATCCCTTTGAAATGCAGAAAATATTCAATCTCTAGACCATCTGCAGCAAATTTAACACAAACACTCATGCATCCTCCGTAACAGTTTTATGCCACAAACTAGGAATTTCTCCAAAGTTACAATTATATGATGCAAAACAGGTAATTTTCACCCCGATCTCATGTTTTCATTCCAGGTCTTAGTTAATGTAGCCGTGATGGCTGCCGTTTGATGAATCAGCTTTCCTGTTAACTAGAGGTGCAGGGCCATCATCTAATGAAAACACTCTGTGTTTTATGGCTCCCCAGGCTGCAGTTCTGCATATTAAAATAGAATTTCAATCTCACTGTTAGAAATAAAATCAAGCCCAGCATCTGTGGTTTGAACAGAACGGAGAAAAATGCTCCTCATTTCATCTTAACAATATTTTTCATGCTAGACAGTATAAAAAAAAAAGAGGCCTTAGATATAATTTTAAAAGGCCTATAAATTAGAAATAAATTCATAGAAATCAGCATAATAGTTCAGTGCATGAGTTAGTTCATTACATGGACAAATTTGGCTGCTGAAAGTTTTCTGTTCCAGTTAGAAGTTTGGCAAAAATATTCACAAATAAGGGCTTCCTGCTGTTCCTCAAATACCTCCGGTACCAGACTGCTTTCATTCTTCTGACTACAAGTATGGAGCCTCTCTGACGATTCAGTATATTCCAGCTCTGCTTATAGTGATTGCACCTCTACATTCAAGGCTGAAAGATCATTTACAACTCAGAGTAAAGTCACAGGAGCAGATGCATCAAAGAATCGGACATTCTCCATCCTATGAATTTCATTCCCAGTCACCAGGTTCATCAGGATTACACAAAGGCAGATTAGCAAACTTCTTGTGGGTGAAGGCTACTGTTAATTGTTATTAACAATAAGCCATATGGAGTATGCTTAGCATTTTCCTGCCTTACTCTTTCTTGCCCTTTCTTCATGGCTCACTCAAAACACAGGCATACACTACAGTCTACTTGAATTAATTAATCAAGTAATTGAAGTAATCGCTTTACTGTTTGTTTTTGTTTATAAGGCTCTATTTCAAGTAATCGTTTTACTCTTTGTTTTGTCTATAGGACTTTATTTCAAGAGAATACAATGTAATGAATATCAATATAACGTCCACCTATTGAGTGTTTCTAATGTCCCCAATAACTGGCTAATCTCATTGCACAGTCTTTGTCTTGTTCAATTCTCAGGAACAAGAAGGTACATGCACGTTATTAATGGCATGGTTTCAACAAGTGTAACTAAAATTCAGAATATTGAAGTGTTTTATGCTATGATAAAAAACAATGAATTTAGAAATAATTTTAAAACTGATGTTTTTACATTATAAAGCCAAAATTATAAATATTATAATTATATTGTTAAAATGATATATAAAATGAGTCATTTCACTATGATATTTTCATATCATTGTACTTTTCTCATGTTGATTTGAAGTTATGGGGATCTGGCATAGCTGACATTTGAACCTCAGGAGTGCATGGTCTGATGAAGGAAAGTACTTTGAATTCAGGCATAAAAACACTGGGAGAGTGTTTCATGCTTGTTCTTATTTTGTTCAACTAAGGTCTTATGTTTCTTCCTCATTCTTCATCTTACGCTTTCCTTATTTCCTGTCTTCCAATTCTTCAGTGCTCTCCTGGACTTCAGAACTTTAATTCTGGATACCCTTTAAAGAATCAGTCAGTGGAAATGTTTTGTACATTTTACCGTATTTAGGCATCAAAATCTCTATGGAATATGGGATATTATTCTCTTTTTTAGAATAAGATGATTTCTTGGGAAGACAAGTGATAGTGATTTTGTAAAGTCATATACATTAATAAAAATGGTATAATTAAAATTGATAGAATATGATATTTTTGATATTTCTGTTCAATTCACCTCTCTTAGAAATCAAAGACACACCTGAGAGACTTTTGGCATCTCAACATCAAATACCTGTTTCAGGGCCAGAGTATATTGGACTGTCTCTGTTCTGAGACTTCAAAAAAAGATTTAGATATTTTGTTTAATTATCTGGCTAAAAACTCAATTTAACCAGACCTCTCAGATATAATAGTGTAGACCAAAGATGTGAAACAAGTTAATTTGTAGAAAGGGAAATGCTTTTTTTGAGTGAGAAAGTTAAAGTTTAAAGACATGCTCATCAAGTAGAAAACCTAGCAATTTGGCCCCTTTCCTCTTTCCTCAATGAGAAAGAAGGTTTCAGGATAGGGCAAGCACTTAATATGTTTTTATAAGGAAAATCATCACATGTGGGCAGCCTTAGCTCTCTCTTCTCATTTGTTTATCAGTAACCAAACCATGGTGCATTTATTTTCATATTGAAGGATCTTTCAATACACCAAAGAATTCTGTTCTAATAATTAATTTAGTATCGCTAACATATAAAAAAGTGAGAAAAGTTGTAGCATGTATTATGAGAGATATAACTGATCATTCTAAGTAACTTTCATATCTTTACCAATATTTGGTATAATTTAAGACTTTTCCTGTTAAATAAAGTCAATCTAATAATTTGTGGAACATTTAGAAAAGTATTTATGTAGTAATGTAGACTCAAATATAACTCCACCTGATTTCAAAGTGACAAAAACTAAATACACAATCCCAATCTCTATCTGTTCCATGTCCATTTGAGAAAAATGGACATATTTTGATTACTTGCATTTGCAATTAGTGTTAAAGTGGGTAAATTGATTTGAAGTGAAGAATAACAAATGGCTTCAGGTGTGTTTGTGCTTAGGATTTGTCTAGATGGAGCAGAAAATTGTTTATCTGTGTTTTCCTGTCTGTATAAAATATGATAACTTTAATATAATGAATGGAATACAATTCCACAAATTCCAGTATTCAGATGTGAAATTCACAAAATTATGAAAATGGGAAGTCTTTATAACTCATTGATTAGAATTTAAATATACAAAAGGGTTTTAAATGATCTTTGTGCATGGCACCATGCGTTTATGTTTAGCTCCAGAAATATGGAAATGTCTAGAGATGCTACACCAAGCCCCAAGGGCTGTCACATGAGGCAAGAACCACTGTTAGCAATTTTCCAAGATTCAAAGTTTCATCATTCTGTTACAACTTAGATTCTAGACATTCTAGGAAAAGATCGTCAGGTATAATTGTGGGAATGAGATAGGGGAGATGAAAAATAAAGCACTGGAGAAAGTCACAGTGGCAGCAGGCTTTCTTGGACTGCCAGGCCCCAGATCATGAACCGGAGACTTATTAGTTATGAATGTCCAGCCTTAGCTTATGTTTCTCTCACGAGCTCTTATAACTTAAATTAACTTGTTTCTCTTGGTCTGCATTTGCCTCAGGGCTTTTTTCCCTTTCTTGCATTCTGTATGTCCTACTCCATGTCTGTCTGCCTGGCAGCTGCAAGTCTGGCTGACCCAGGGCTTCACCCTTTCCTTCCCCTCTCATTCTCTCTTCTCAAGCCCAGATTCCCCCTAGAATTTATGCACTCGGTCCACCAGCTCCACCTCTCTCTCTACAGCTGTTCAACTTTTTATTAGGCCAGTTTGGTGCCTTAGACACTCAAGGTAAAGAGCAACATGTCTTATCAAATCAAACAAGGGCAGCAAAACACATGTAACACATCTTTACATAGTTAAAGTAATATTCCATAACATAAACAATTGTAACACATCTTCACATAATTAATTTAACATTCCACAGCACACAGTGGAGTGAAAACTGGGGTTTTCTGGATAAGCTAACAGAAACTGGTGCAAGGACCCCTTGAGAGGGATCAGTGATTCTGTAGGGTCAATGTCACTTGTTTTACCAAGAACTGTAGAAATATCTGACAATGTGTTTGGTAGACATGGTTTGGAAGGCAGAATAAAAAGAAAATTGAGTTTTATGATTTTATTTTCTGCAAGCAATCATACAAAATAAACAAAATATAATCATAGTATATACATTATTAGAGTTTTATAATATTAACTACTTTAACTGCATGTATATACCCCTTAAAATTTCCTGAGATATATATTAACATATATATATATGAGGTAAATATGTATGTGTGTGTTTAATGCCATTATTAGAAGAAAGACTCATAAATATATCAAGAATAAGATGCAAGACACAATTTAGGAAAATTGTGAAAACAGTGACAGTGAATAGCATAGTTAAACACAAAAGCCAATATCAAAGTAGACTCTAAAGCTGTTTTTATAGCTAAGGGGAAATTGCCTGGTATAACAAGAAAAAAATATAAAACCTTTTACAACTTCATTCTTTTACCTCAGGGCCTGAGGGTAGATGCTGGCTGACTTTTTAAAAAGAGAATAAAAAGCATCATGTACTTATTTTCAATTAACTGAAACACAGGAAAAATAATGAGACACATATCAGCAGAATCATGCAGATCTTTGGCTTATGACTGACAAACCCCTGAGATATCAGATAGGCAAATTTGAGCTGGGTAAAAAGATTGCCACTTTGAAGGTCCCCTTTGATTATAAAATGGTAAAATAACTATGTGACAAAAAATGTTCTTTTCAGTTTTATGAATTAAATGGTCAGTTACCTTTTGGGGTGGGTAAGTTCAGAAGCAAGTGTGTGTGCAGCAGGAAAAGAACTAGTGGACAGTTGAAGGCATACTTTAGAACAGAAGCCCTGTCTAACTATAGAATCCATTTTCTTCAAAGCAGCCATGTTTTGACAAGTAAAGTCCAAGATCATTAGTGAGCTAAAGTCACTCTTCCACTTGATCACTTATACTTTCTACCTAGGCAATTTTAGAAAAGTACATAATGAAAAACTAAGCTACAACATCCCCATAATAAAAGTTATTCAAAATAAATTGTTTTAAGGAGACAAAGCTTACATTATTAGCAGATTTTCTAGATAAATATTTGAATATATATATATATATATATATATATATATATATATGTATAAAAAGAAAAACTAAGCTACAACATCCCCATAATAAAAGTTATTCAAAATAAATTGTTTTAAGGAGACAAAGCTTACATTATTAGCAGATTTTCTAGATAAATATTTGAATATATATATATATATATGTATAAAAAATGAGTGGGTCCACTGAGAATTGGATTCTCAACCTTTCTTTTTTTAAATTATAAACTATTTGGCCTATTAGATCAAGCTTATTACTAACTAGCTCTTATATTTTAAATTAACCCATAATCCTTGTCTATGTTCAGCCACAGGGCGTCGTAACTTTTTTCGGTAAAGCATTCTCATCGTGTTTCCTCTGCATCTGGCTAGTGTCTATGTCTCTGCCTTTCCTCTACTCAGAATTCTTCTAGTCAGGTTGTTCTGCCTCTACTTCCGGCCTGGCTGGCAATCAGTGTTCATTTTCTTTATCTTAAATTTGTTTTTATTGAGCTATATATTTTTTTCTCCTCCTTTTCCCTTCTACTCTCTCCCATGACTCCTACACTCCCAGCTAACTTAGGACATCTTGTCTTTTTCTACTTCCCATGTAGATTAGATCCACGTATGTCTTTCTTAGGGTCCTTTTTGTTGTCTAGATTTTCAGGGATTGTGAATTTTAGGCTGGCTTTTCTTTGCTTTATGTCTATAAGCCATTTATGAGTGAGTAAATATGATATTTGTCTCTCTGGGTCTGGGTTACCTCACTCAATATAATGTTTTCTAGATTCATCCATTTGCCTGCAAATTTCAAGATGTCATTTCTTTTCCTTTGTATAGTGCTCCATTGTGTAAATGTACCACATTTCCTTATCCATTCTTCAGTTGAAGGACATTTATGTTGTTTCCAGGTTCTGGCTAGGACAAATAATACGGCCATGAAGATAGTTTAGCACATGTCCTTGTAGTATGATTGGGTATCCTTTGGGTTTATACCTGAAAGTAGTATTATTGGATCTTGAGGTAGGTTGTGTACTAATTTTCTGAGAAGTCACCATACTGATGTCTAAGGTGGCTGTACCAGTTTGCACTCCCACCAGCAATGAAGAAGAGTTCCATTTAGTCAACATCCTCTCCAGCATAAGTTATCATAAAATCTTTCCTGACTCTATATAAATAGCCAGTCATGTGGAGCTATTTAGTAGTCATGCATTAAAATATAATTCCTATATGCTCAGATGTTATTTTCAAGTAAATACTTTGGGTGTTATTTTGCTATCTATACACAAATTAGAAATACCTAGGAAGAGGTAACCTAACTGAGGTATTGTCTCCATCAGATAGGACTATATGTCTGTGGAACATTTTCTAACTTGCTAAATGATGCAGAGGACTTAGCCTAATGTAGGAAATACCATGCCTGGGTATGTTTTAGAAATACAGCTAAACAGAAGGTTGAATCAAGTAAGTAAGTTGTCTCTGCTCTGCTTTGGGTCATGGAACAGCAACAGAACCCAAAGTGGAAACATGAGCTAGATTTAGATTACAAACTAAGTACGTAATTTCACCCCCAGATGGAGTATATTCTTACCTTAAACAGTAGATTTACCCTAGTTGATGATGCTATAGAACCCTTGGTCTTGGTGAATGGAATTCATCCAACAAGTTTGAGTCAAAATATTAATCTTCCATGTGTAAATCTGTGACTCACGGGTACAAAATTTTCCTTTCTCTTGACTAATTCTTCTCATTAAAGATATTAGCTTCCCTAGAGCAGCACCACAGTGATTGTTCAAAGTGTGAGAAGAGCATTCTTTTTTTACCTCCAAACTACTATGCCATGCTGATTTCCTGGTCCCTAATCCCATTCCATCATATGCTCACCGACTAATGACAAACTAACTGTTTTATCACTGCTGTTGTATAGCAATTTCTTCTGAGATGAAGACCTTCCATTTGGGAAAAAAAAAATTCTTAAAACTGAATGCTTACAGAGAGGTGAATCAACAGGATTTTTTAAAAGAGAGGTGAGATACTTTTTAGAACAGGAAGTAAATAACTCGTATTCAGAAAGTCCCTGAATCTGCACAGGATTCGTTCTTCTCTTCAGTCCAAAGAGTATAAAAAGCAAGAACTGCAGAGTGTCATTCACAGATAAGCCAAACAACAAAGAATACTTTTCGACAAGCCCAGCCACATAGAAGAGACAGAGACATGCCAAACTGTCCAGAAGATACAAAGACCAGGTATGCTGGCTAGAAGTGGTTCAGACCAACTAAGCCATGTGGAAAGGACACTCTCCAACCTCTTCGGCTGCCAGTAGGCTGTGCATTGTGTTCTAGCTTTGGTAAGCTCTTCTCTATGCTGGGGTAAGCTTTCGTGATGCAGCTTTCTTTAAGTCATTTCTACTTCTATAAGTAGCTCATAGCCATATTCTTGTAAATAACCCTAATTAACATCACCTGTACACCAATTTGGACTTTGATGCTATTTGTCCTTTTATCCATAGTCAGTTCCCACTCTGAATGAATAGATACTTGTACACATGCCCCTGGTAAAGTCTGTTGCACAACAACTGTCTACTTACTAATTGTTCCTCAATGATGCCTCTACTTAGTGGGATAAACGAAGATGAACATTCATTCCGATGACCTCGTCAGTGCCTTAAGTACCGTCTTTAGTTTCATTCTCTCATGTCATCTTTAACTACTTTAAGGGGTAGATTATATTATTTTTCTTACTTCGTGAGTTAAGAAAATAAAACTAAAGATGCTCTGCTAATGTCCCTTAGACTAGAAGTCTAATAATTGATGCAGCCAGATTCTCAAATAGATACATTTTGCTTTCAAGTGTTTTGCTTTGCTAGAGACATCAATCACAACTGCTAAGGCAGTCACATACTTGAGAGTCGATACCATTCACCTAAAATTGTACTGTGCTCATCCTCTATAGCAATCTACCGTGAACTTATGAATTAAAACTACACAAATATATTATCTTACCACTTTTAATGTCAACAGTCCAAAATCATTTTGACTCAACTAAAATCAGGTAGCAGCAATTCTAGCCCAATGTTTATACTTTGAGGGGAACTTCATTGCCTGACTGCTCACATTCCCTGGCTTGTTCTCTGACTGTGAAGTACGCCTCTCTGTTTCACCTTCTCTGCTGCTTCTAAAGCCATCTACTTCTTCCTGATGAGGACATTATGCTGCATGTATGTAAATACTTGCATGTATATGCAAATATATGAATTATGCAGGTATGTGTGTACATGTACGTATGGAAAGCAGCAGTCCATGTTGGATATCTTGTTCAACTGATCTCAACCTTAATTTGAGGTGGAATCTCTTAGTGTGCCTGGAACTGTCAATTTAGGTAGGCAAGCTGGCCAATAAACTCCAAGGATCCTCTTGTCTATGCTTCAATAGGGCTTAATTATAGGATTATGCTGCCATACCTAGCTTTATATGGGTGTCAGAGATGTGAATTCCATCGCTGCTTGTGCTACAAGGACTACTGATTAGGCCATCTTCTGCGGAAATCTAATTCCCAGTTTCCTAAATTAATCAAATATGCTACAATGATTCAAATGTGAAATGTCTCCTCTACATTCCCACGTGGAAAATGTGGTCCCCAGATATTGGTGCTACTTAAGAGGTTCTAGAACCTTTTAAATATGGGGCCTATTTGGCAGACAGACCTGTGACTCTAGCGACAAGACTGGAGGCTTATAGAATGACTGTGTTTATAACTGAGCTTTCTCTTTCCTGGCATGTTGATGCATGAGAAAACCACATAACAATATGCCTGCTACAGCCAAAGTCCCTCCATAGACCTGCCTTCCCTCCCATGATGTACCTTCTACCATCTTTAAACACAGCTATAATCATTCTTTCCTAATTGTTTCTGTCAGGGATTCTGCCAAAGCGATAATGCCTAGAACTAATTCTTATGCTTATGAATAGCTCCTTTTTTAACAGAAAGTAACATTCATGGATTCTGGAGTTAAACCAAGCTCATATTTGGAGGTAATTATTCAACCCACCAAGGGCACCTTCCTGATATTCAGATGAATTTAAAATGATATAGAAGCACAATTATTTTGAAAACATATAAAGAAATTTATTAATATCTTCATGGTCACTGTAATGGTCTTAGAATAACTGTAAGAATATTGTCATTTATTCTCATCTTCCATATTGGGTAAAACATCTTCCTAAGCATTGAATAACATAAAAATACTAAATAAATACATCAGCACTACTAAAGCATGAATGTTTAAGGTGTAGCATTTTTCTGTATATAAAATAACAGATTTTTCCTCCAACTGATATTTGTTAATGGGACAGATGTCTTAAGAGAAATAGAATTTCTATGAAAGATTTCCTGTTACCTAGGCTGCTCTGTGTTCTCTTTCTTCTATTTTATTCAAACACAATACATTATATTCATATTCAGCTGCATTAGCCACAGTCCCTGATGTACTTATTTATCTGATGCAAGGTTAATGTGATATCAAAGAATTTTTTTTATTGAACAAGAGTTATAGCAACACCATCAAAGGCTCTGTGTTGGATTGATACAAAGAGAAGAAAAACATTTTCAGAAACTAATATGAACCAGGTAGGAAGATTCTGATAATGACTTCCCCACATGACATTTCATATTGCCAAGATTATGAACGGGTCTAGCATGCCAGGAAACTGTATCTTTAATTGGTCTTTATAACCATGTTCCCAACCTCTGAACGATATTAGCTAATAAAGGAGAACAGGGTTTGCATTATTTAGGGCCCAAGTAATTAGCAAGTCAGTCTCCAGACAAAACCAATATGCTTTATTATTGGAAAAGTCTAACCAACTCCATTAACTACATCCTTGCTCTGTAAAAAATCACCCATCAAGGGTGGTTGTCAGAGATCTGCACAATGTCTTCTCATCTGAATTGTTGACAATGTACAACAAACTTGATTTTAATTTGAATCTAAATAATGGTCTCCACCAACTGGCCGAGAGTCATTAATGCCTTCATTTTCCTTTGGGACAAAAGAGACTGGTTTATGTATCACAGACCACATCTACTTCTCAATTTCTCATTTAGTCAATAGCACCATTTGCTATCACATGTGCTCAAACTGAAAAGTGCTGACCACGAGGAAAAATAAATTAAAAGGAAATTAAATACTCTCGAACAGATGAACAGAGTCAATTAGTTATGAACTTTAGAAAGGAAGAAATGTAATCTCAGTGGTTCAAAATTTTGTTTGTTTTGCTTGCTTCTCTGCATTGTGTGTGTACGTAAATGCATGTATATGTCAAAATCACAGAAAACTCTCAAACTTCTTAAGAAGGCCGGCATTGTATGAAGCATGATTTCTCACACATTTTCCCAGTGGGGCACCTCTTAACCCAGTAAATGTGTAAATAATATACGATATGTATAAATAGAATAACTCAAACATTTTCAGTAACAAATTATACAGATGTATATAATATAATTCTTTGCCATGCATATAATTTTACTATTGGCGAAGACAACAACAAGCTTGCAAACTAACGAGATTGATGTACTATTTAATTTTATATAAAAAGTTAAATCACATTTGATCCTGCAGAACATGAGGATCTTCAGTATTTTTAAGTTGATTGACATCTTAGATTTGTAATCATCAGTATTGAGAATACCACTTTGCATAAATCCATGCTTTAAAATGGCAGAAGTATGTTTAGAGCTATTTTGAAAATTGTTAGAGAAATTCTATCTTAATCTCAAGCCAAAATGAATTATTAGGTTTTCTTAATGAAACTCGAATGAGCAATCCAAACAACCAATTTAAATCGAAGATTCTAACAAAACATAGGCCGATGATAAGGACATCTATCATTGATATTTAGTTGATAAAACATAAATAACAGCTTTGTTTTTCATAAAGAACTTACGTTGTTATCAGTTCCTAAAATGTGTATGTACAGTTAAAATACTGTAACCCTCATATAGTAGAGTCACCTACAGCCGGAAGCACTGAGTGGATTTCAGTGGCATGACAAACTGCACAGACACTGTGCTTGCCATGTGTAGAGAGCTAAGGCTGAAGGGAAGTCAAATGATGGAACAAGCGAGCACTTCCAAAGGATGTGGGTGAGTTATATATTTTGTTAGGAATTACATTTCCATCATCATGAGTTCTGAAATATTTTACTGTTTTCACTCACATTTTAAGAAGCTGTGGAAAGACAACAGTGTCAGAAAAATTTATTTTAACAAATTTATTAGAGTCCCATTTTAGGGACAACAAGAAGAGCTATTTGTCCCTGAAGTATAAGGACAAGTTTTTAATGGCTTGGTACCAACTCATTTCACCTCAAGAACTGGTTTGCAGGATGCGGGTGCAGCAGAGTGGCAGCATGCTGACCTAGAATGCAGCAAGCCCTGGGAACAACCCCAACCCTGCAGAAGAAAACCTTCTCATCTCCTTAAATGTAAAACTCTTCACTGAATTCTAACTAAGACTATTTTATATAAGACATGAACTTTTCCCCTAGCTCATATTATGTCATTTTGAAGTTTTCAGTAGACATCAAAAGTGCATTAACTTATGACTCATTGTCTCAAAAATAAATACAAAACTGGAGGGACTATTAAAATTAAAGACTCTAAAACGAATGTCAAGTGTGTTAATTCTAATTTGACATCAGCAAAAGTACCATATAAAATATGTGTTTAAAACAATCCAGAAAGAGAACACAGATGACGAGGTAAACAAAAGAACTACATTAGATAACAGTCTATAGAAAAAAATGACATGGTATATTGTTTATTTTTAAAACAAAAGATTGACAACTAACTTTCTTTAAGTTATTTAGTAAGTGACCAAAGCCATATCTCTAAGTATTACGTAATGTTACAAATGGCAAAATACCTGTTACGATCAATTATACTATCACACTTTTTTCACAAACAAATATTGACCAATTCTTTGAGTACAACTTACTTACACACATTCTATTTGATGCATTTAAAAGGTATTGGAAAATTCTGGTTTAGAAAATGAGCTTTCCAGTCCCTGCTTCCTGCTTTGACTACACAACTTAATGAATTCTTATTCTTCTTTATTATCACCCATAGGATGAAAATTATTTTACTAACTGCCTTTGGGCCAGTGTCAAAACTTAATGAGAAGGTACCACATCATGCAAATACCGTACAAAGAAGAATTTAGAATAATAATCTAAAAATGAATATCTTAGAATTCAGAGCAAAGGTTAAGGTGTCACAAATTTCTCATTACACGTATTATGCTTTGTATTAGGTGATCTTTCAAAGAGGTTGAAACCAGAGAATGCACTGAGAGAAAATCAAAGTCAGAGGACGTACTGTGAAAGCCAGAGAGAACCCAAGCCTAACCCACTTGTGCTTTTATAACAACATATCAAAACCACATTAAATCCCCACAGTTTATATAATGTACTATGTTAGGTTAGCAAATATACACCAAAATGAATCATTGAAAACCTTCAATTATAAAACCCAAGTTACGGCCTTTCCCTGTAATCAGACTGGTGACTATACTGTCATCATAGAACCTTCATCCAGTAACTGATGGAAGCAGATGCAGAGAAGCGCAGCCAAGCACCAGGCCAGCTCAGGTAGTTCAGTTGAATAGCGAGAGGAGGGATTACATGAGCAAGGGGGAAGGAGGGGAGTTAAGAGGATGACAGGGAAACCCACAGGGACAGCTGACTGGAACTTCTAGGAGCTCATGGACTCTAGACCAACAGCTGGGAGGCTGCATGGGACCTAACTAAGCCCTCTGCATGTGAGTGACAGTTGTGTAGCTTGGTCTGTTTGTGGGTTGCCTAGAAATGGGACCAGGATCTGGTGCCTGGTGCATGAGCTGGCTTTTTAGAGCCCATTTTTTGTGCTATGTCATGTTCAGTCTTAATGCAGGAGGAAGGGTCCTGGTTCTACCTCAACTAAATGTGACAGGCTTGGTTGACTCCCCATGGGAGAACTTTCTACGGAATGGATGAGGAATGGGTTGGGAGGAGGTGGGAGGAACAGGAGGAGGGGAGGGAAGGAGAACTGTAGTTGGTATGTAAAATGAATAAAAAGTTTAAAATAAGAAGTTAATATCAAATGCAAAGGAACAGTAAATATAGGCATAAGGCTTAAGTCAGAGGCAGATTACTTGCCTAGTATGTGTAAAACACTGGATTCAATTCCCAGTATTGCACAGGGGAACACAAAAGATACATAGACGAATGCATGAGACTTAAAAAAATATGATCAAAATCTCTTTAAAGAGGGATTGGCTGTTTTAACACAAGTCCTAGAATTTGACAAGTAGGTATTTAGGGTTTCTATAGTCCAGAGTAACAGTTTTAAACCCGTCGGTCATGACCACTTTGGGAGGGCTGAACAACCCTTCCACAGGGTTTGCCTAAGACCATCAAAAACATAGATATCCACATTACAATTCATAAGAGTAACAAAATTACAGTTATGAAATAGCAGCAAAAATAATTTTAGGACTTCAAGTGGGGGGTCACAACAACATGAGACACTGTATTCAAGGGTAGCAGCATCAGGAAGGCTGAGAACCACTCTTCTCTAGCTTTCTTCTGGAGCTCTGTCAGATTATTTGTCTACAGTTTCTTTTGGATCTCCTTACTAGATTCCTGAAGCATGACAGGTGCAATTCTATTCTGGAGATGGAGGCAGGGGGATTGTGAGTTCAGTGACAGACTGGATTATAAAGCAACACTTTATCTCCAAAAGTGAAAGCAAACAAACAGAAATACAACAAAGGAAGGGGTAGGGTGCAACTGAGTGCTTCCTTGTCACACAGAAGACAGTTGGCTCAATCATTAGCATTGAAAAGTGAAATAAAATAAACAACTGAAAAAAAAAGAAAAAAAAAACAAAAATCAATTCTTGGTCAGCACCACCACTAGTTTTTCTATTTTATTAAACCCATATGGTGATATTTTGTGATTGTCTAAAGATCAGAGTATGGAACTAACCACACTAGTAAGTCATAGAGGCTAGGCAGTGGTGGCACACCTTTAATCTCAGCATTCAGGAGACAGAGGCAGATAGATCTCCGTGAGTTCAATGCCAACCTGGGCTACTTGAGATTGAGCCAGTCTACAGTTTAAAAGAGAAACAGATAGCAGGGCAGTGGTGGCACACGCCTTTAATCCCAGCACTCGGGAGGCAGAGGCAGGCAGATCTCTGTAAGTTCGAGACCAGCCTGGTCTACAAGAGCTAGTTCCAGGACAGGCTCCAAAACCACAGAGAAACCCTGTCTCAAAAAAGCAAAAAAAAAAAAAAAAAAAAAGAGAGAGAAACAGAGCCAAATGAGGGTAGTGCACACCTTTAATCCCAGCACCAAGGAGGTAAAGACTGGAAGCAATATGGATGGGCTGATAGAGGAATGTAAGGCAGGAGGGGACAGGGGTTCAGGATTCAGTCCGAGTACTTGTATTCGGTCTGAGAATTCATAGAAGTAAGAACTAGTGGCTGGTTGCTCTGCTTCTCTGGAGTTTTAGCTTTCACCCCTAATATCTGACTCTGGGTTTTTATTATTATTAAGAATAATTAGAAATTGCACTACAAGCCCATCCCTTTTTGACCACTCTATGCTTCTACATGCCCTGTGAATGATGTTGTCCCATTTGACTGACAAACTATTCCAGGCATCTGTGAATACTGGACAACGTTCTCTCCAATGATTTGGCCTTTTTTTTTTTTTATTTCAGTCGAACCCTGCATAGTTTCCTTACAGCATACACTGGGCAAGATGGTAAATCTACCATTACCACCAGGGACTTGGATGATTACAGCACAGCACAGAACAGGCATGCTGTGCCCTGGTGCTCAGTCCAGTTTGCCAGACAATACTCTGTAGTGAGGTTCTTCCCGGCCTCTGCAACACCTACTCTATCAAGGGAGTCTTTCAAGCTGGGTCTGGCTTCTCTGTACTTGTAGAGACAGGATTCCAACTCAAGCCATCCGAGAGGTGACCTCAGCTATCATCCATTTTGTAGGAGCAACTGTCCTTCCATGTCTTCTATTCTATGATTGACAACTGCTATTTCATTTGCATTGGCTTTGTTTTCAGATGGAAAGTGAAGTCAACCCTTGTTGAACCACTGGTCAGAAGGGCAAATTGTCAACACTTTAGTTGAAATACTTTAGGTCCCCATGAATTTTAACGAAACATTTATTCTCTGTAGAAAGTACAATCCCTGGCTTCATCTCAGGAGAGTATTGGAAATCACAGAAAGTTCTCTGTTCCAGAACTGTATAGCTATGTGTTCTCCTCGTCATTTCCATTGTGCATTGGAGAAGCCAGGTATAAGAATCCAAGGGTTATCAATGGAGAAGAAGCCCCAGCAGGAGCAGAGAAGGCTTGTGAATGGGTTCTCCATCATTACCTTTGTCACCTTAGCAAGTACTATTATAACCCATAATTTCTGTACCCTGATGCTAGAGTTGATTTTTAGGACTCTCATAAGCAGGAGATTTGGAACTTATACGTACTTCCTGACTGATTAGACTTTAATGCATTTTATGCTTGTTAACTTTAGGATCTGGACTTATCTTTTCAAATTTATTTCATGTATTGGTCAGATAAAACACTATTTGCCACCTGCTTATCTATACAATACAGCATGCTTAAAATTAAATCAATTAGTATTCATATACAGGTTCAGTTTTTTACCTGATCATCTTTTATCAATTTTCATTTACTATATGACCATTCTATTTTAAGCCTCAAGAGGTAGTCACTTGATTTCTACATGCTTTTAGTATTTAGTATTCAATTTAATATTTAGTATTTAGTATTAGTATTTAGTATTTAGAATTCAATGGAGTCCAAAGTAATCAGAAAGGCCACTTGACTCAGTCTCTTTCAGGCTTAGGTAGCTAATTTATAGACTCAGAGTCCCGTGACTTGCCACATGAACGTTTGTCATCTCCTTTGAGGTCCAAACTGTGAGACCTGAGCCGCTATAACATAGCTGGTTCACTCCCGCTTCTGTCTTCTTCTATCATGGGTCCTCTCCCTTCACATGCTCAATAGCAAATTTGAATCTGTGCTTAATCCTGGTAAAATACAAGGGCAGTAAACTAATATATAAAACTCTCCAGCTAATATTTAAAATGAAATAAAAATATCTAAAAGTCCTAAATAGTATCATATATTAATTGCTGAAAAAATCATATTGACAATTTTGGCTTATCATAATATCCCTGACATATCAGCAAGAATATTTTCTGTCATTAAAAAAAAAGAGTGTAGCAGCAAAACATTAACATCCTACATCTTTTACAGACCCAAAAGTTGTGTTTTTCCAAATTTTTTTTTGAACAAATTTTCTGAAAAATAAATTTCTGGTAACAATTTATATGTTTATTTCTTCATCTGAACACCTTAGCATATTTCTCCTGAAATGTAACAGCTTGGGCATTTTCTTTGGAATAATTTAACTAATTCTCTATTTCTTTGCCTTCGGAGGAAAGCATCATTTGCTTCTCCTGCATGGACATATGGACATAGTGTGGTTATTGCTCTGTACCATACCTTCATCACTCCTAAAGAGGCCTGAGGATCACATGAACTTATTTCTGTGTTTTATTTCCCTTAATTTGTGCTCCTCCTCCAGAACAATTTTAGTGTGTGTGTGTGTGTTTGTGTGTGTATATCTTTTTTGCTTAAGTAGCAGAGAAAACTCTTGCTGCCCTCCAGTCAGAATTGTCATCAGCCTCTTTGTTTGTAGCTTCCATGACCAAGAAGTTAAATTAGCTATGGATCAAGGACGTGCAAGAAAATTACTTATGTCTGTATCAAATCTTTCATTGCTTTTGCTAGTCATTATTATCTAAAAATGCAGTACAGCCACCATTCAACAACCCATACAGGCAGTTGGTAGTTCCAGGAGCTCTGAGATGCCTCTTTAACACTAAAAAATGACCATAGGTTCTGCACAAATCCTATGGTGCTATATGTACAAGGACTAGAGCTCTGAAGATCGTGCTTCCTTTAGTGGCCTTAGAAGAATTTTCTTTGGATATCATGAGAAACAACACTTACAACATAAAGTGTACAGTATACATGAAAACCAAAGCTTTACCCAAATAAAACAAGAAGTTGGAAAAAATGTATAATCAAACCCTGCTTTACTCTATATTTCTAACAGTTTCAAGTTTATTTCTCAGAAGCTTTTAATTTTTTTTGTTGTATATTTAATTATATACAACTATTTAACTAGCCATTTGGGACAAAAATGAGTCAATATATTTTATGCCCAGTATCTTTGATTTTATAACCTCTGTTTTATTAATTGACTCTTGAGGGGAAAACCATACATTACCCTTATTTTGACTTTTTTTGTGAGTATAAGAGGTAAAAATGTTGAACATCTTAGTAAACTTTGAAAGCTTTATATTTGTGACACTAAAATATGGTAAGTAGTTCATGTCCTCCAAGAAGTGATCTGTTACCGCTTGGTTGTTAGTTTCATAGTTATGGAGTTTTGCTACTTTTTAAGTACTTCATGAATTCACATTTTTGACGCTGGGCAAAGATAATTGCCATCTTCCTCTTCACCATGTTGTCTCACAAAGTGTTCAGAGTAGTATGGGTAAGATGATTATTATATCAATCTCCTTGAGTTCTCCTACAAGAAGACAGCAACTTTCATTCATACACAGACTTTTGTTTCCAAGAGGATATTTAAAAAATGACATCAAGGATGGTGACTCACATTCTCAGTGAGATTATTCATCAGTGGTCTCAATTTGCAGCATACCTGATCACCAACAATTGCTCCACCAGAGACTCCATTGATATGTTAGGCACTATATATACAGCCCTTTTCTGAATTTAACTTCAACATTTTAGCAATGCCATACAAGAAGCTCAGGTACCAGGGTCTCAGAGACATGTTTCTCAAGGATCAGGTACCACTTTCTGGATAGAGAGAACTTTGGGTGTTTCAGAAGCTTGGGTAGCAACTTCAGAATAAGAGTATTTCTGACTGCCTGGATGACTGCCTGGATCTAATGATCTATTCCAGGGCAGACCTAGTCATCTATTCCCACTGTGCAGAGAGTCAAGGTTAAAACATTGACTTTTGAGATAGTAATGACCTATCTCATCCATGGAATGTCCCCAGTACCAATCACCTTTTTTGATACAGATGGGAGTAGGTAAGTAGCATGTGATGGCTAATTTTGATTGCAAATTTAACACATCTGGAAAGAGGGGACCCCAGCTTTCAGAATTGTGGGCACTGTCTATGAAGAATTTTCTTTTAAATTCATAATTAATGTAGTAGGGTCCAGCCTCCTCTGGGTAGTATCTTCTCAGGTAGTGGCCTTGGGCTCTATAAGAAAGGTAGCTGAAAATTAGCCATGGAGACAAGTCAGAAAGCAGTATTGTTCCATGGTCTCTGTTTCAGTTCCTACCTCCAGGTTCCTTCCTCAAGTTTTTGCCTTGCTGTCCCTCAGTGGTAGACTATGACAAAGAAGTGTAAGCCAAATAAACTCATTCCTCCCATGATTGCTTTTGTCCATGATATTTATCCCAACAGAAAACAAACTTAAACAACACATTTGCTTCATCACTGGCTCACAAAGGCAGGTGTTCCTTTCACACAAATTCCACAAGGTCCATATGAAAGATAAGATATGTGGCTGGTGACAGAAGGACCATCTGGTGTGAGGTAGTACTTTTTGAGGTAGTACTTTTTGAGATAATGATGTCTCTGAATTTTGGTCTTCACATGGTTTCATTTGGGGAAGGTAAGTGTTCAGTCGGTGATACGTAGTGGCCCCTTTCGTAGTGACTTATCTCTGTTCACAGGTCCCAGAAGCAGTGTTTGTCAGAGCCTAGGATGAACTTCAAGTGGAGCTAAGTAGATGACTTCAGAACTCCACTAGCCTCTTAAACGATTTACTAAGTGATGTTAAAGGAGGACCCCTTTCCTAGGATATCATTTTCCTGGCTGCACAAGAGGTCAAGGAAACAGTACTGGGTCTGGAAGCCTTTCATACCTTTGATTATTACAACCAGAGTGAGGTTACTCACTACTCACGCAAATGGTATTTCAGAGGGCAGGTGAGCATATCAGTAGATAATAATCCTGCTCTTTGAGACCTGCCCATCATGTTTGGCTTCTCATGCAGCCTTCATTGTGTCTTTGCTTCAATAGCTAAGAAAAAAGGGAGTCATGACATAGATGGTTCTTTTTTAAAGGTTACACTAGTTGGACTATCTTCTCTCCCCTTCCAAAGTTTTGTTATTGTTTTTGTCTTCCTAAAAAAGGGCACAATATTGTCTTCATTCAAATTTCCATAGTCTATTCTTTATATGTATGGCAAGGCTTGTATTCCTCCTTATTTTCAGACTAAGTAATCCTCCTAGGGTTAACTACTGAGTGCTTGAGAGCATCACAATGTCCTTTTTCTCCTGTGTATACCACACAGTGCTCCATATCTCAGATAAGTGCTCAGTAAATATTCCCTGTTTTGAACTGAAGTGAATTTGGTTCACTTCTACCTCAGCATGTGAATAAGTTTCTGATTTATAATGAGAATCACTGGGAAATATTTCCGCTAACCTTGCTGAATTCATCCATTCCATTAAGTGAGAGGCAACCATGCAGTAACCCACAAACGTACTTATTTTTTCAATAGAGTAAGAAAGTTTAGGTTTTTCATTTAATGATAAAGATCAAAAACAAAGAAAACTACCGGCAGTAATAGTTCCCATTACAGTGAATGAAATTATTCGGCTTTTTAATAAGGAGCAGACCAGATTGCAATCTTAGGAAATATAATGACAAACAGAAATCATTTGACCCTACAGCTGACTGAAGTCATAAATAAAAAAAGAAAAGGCTGTCAGGCAGTCTTGTGGTGAAAAAAATGAGAGTGACTAATCAAGCTAATCACAAGAAATAAAACCAACTTTTCATTTTAAGCAAACAGCATGAGTCGGACTTACCTTCACCACCTAGGAAGAAAAGAAGAAAAAAAGGCAGCTTTTTCGGTAGCTGATTTTTCAGCTTCTCCATTTAGACGATTGTCTTGAGTTCAGAATGAACAGACGAGTGAGCCTTGACTGACACATCTCAGCTTTATCAAATCGATTTCACAATATTTTATCTTTTACGTTGGCATTCCAAAACAGCTTAAAATGGCTATTAAGAGTAAAGTTTTGGAAAGTCGGGAATTTTCCTATCTCTTGCTGGGAAAGACATCTGGAATGAAGAGCCCATGAAAATGGCCGCGTGTGGTGCTCACCTGTTTCTCTTGCAGCAGGACAGCCCTGTCCGTGTTGATTTCCAATACTCCCCTTTTGGTTCTATCATTCGCCCCATGGTATGTTCTGATGACTGCAGCTGATGTGCACAGAAATCAAGCAGTGATGCTCTAACACAAGGGAGAAGACCATGACCTCTGTGATGGTTTGCTTTTGCTGCCCACTTGCCACAGTCTACCGTCACCTGGGAAGAGATACTCAGCAAGATACTGTCTAGATCAGTACCTGGATAGTGGACACATCTCTAAGTACTTGTTTGATTGTCCTTAATGCTAGGGGAAAATGTCCTGAAACTGGGTATCATCACAGTACCCACTTTGGGGTCCCGGTAAAAGAATAGAGAAAACTAGCTGAGCAAGATGCCTAGGTACATTTAGTTTCTTTAGCCTTAGCTATGAAGTGAATAGGTACTTCAGATTCCCACCTTGACTTAACCTCCAGTAATGAATCGAAAATATCTGTTTGAACTAGATACCTGATATACTAAATAGTTTTCTCAGTAATGATTCCACAGCACTAATTTTATTAGCTGTTTCTAGTAACAACACAATCAGTTTTAATAATTATAATAAACACTTAAATGCTACTGAGTGCCTATTGTTACCGAAATCTAATTCATAGACAAACACTCGGGGCCACATCAAGCCAATTACTGAAGGTGATACAGATGCTGCAAGATGCAGTCGAAATCGAAACTACACCGCTATAGGGAGGATCATAGCGAGTCAGAAATGTAAACATTCATTTGCTCCTCATCTGACTTCCAGTAAGCGTAGGGCAAGCACTCTCACCTTAAACTTCTGGATCGCAAACAGTGCTGTTTTCTCTAGCTGAGCAATTACCCATTGGTCAGCATACATCCATTGCTCCGCCCTAGAAAGGAATCACAACGCTGGTTGAAATAAGAACGTAAAGTGACGATGGGTAAGAGATTGCTGAAGTCATCCAGGCATGAGGGCTAGGAACAATAATGTCATAATAGTATAAAATAAAAATGTGACTGAAATAACAAGTCAAAGATAAATCACAGCCTGCCAGCTCGATGTGCAGTCCAAGAAGGGCGACTACTGTTTTAGTCCTGATAAATGCTGGGCTGTTGGCAATGAGACATTGAAAATCTGAGGAAGTAAGTATTGGTTTGTGGACATTGTATCTATCGCTGATACTTTCTTTCTCTGTCATCACTTGGCCTGATAGAAAACTTCTTGGAATTCACTATATAGTAAAGATAAGAACAGTTGTTGCTTGAGTGGACATGTATTAAGGGCTCAACTGGTTCCACATATACTAAACAGGAGAGGGAAAAAGCTGCTTGGCACCCTTTTAGCTGCACAATGTGCTATGTGACACTCAGAAAGACCATGAAGAAAAAGAGACTTGTATACAGTACATTCCCATGCCCTAGACAGAGGAATGAAAGCAGCATGAGTACTGTTTCTGCTTCTGCCACACCACTCCCAGAATGCACAGTGCTGGCTTGACTCGCTCCCAGGACAGTCACAAGTGTAGTATGGGCTCATCTCCCAACTCCACAACTCCTTTTGTTTTTACCTTTAGATTCCTGCCTAATATGAAATTTGTGGGAATGCTCAAACTCATAAGTACATAATAATGATTACCACACGACAAATATGTGTAAAATGCTTGAGAAAGTACATTAGCCACAGAATGGCCATAATGAGCTGAATGATAAATAGCAGCATTCTTATCATGCTAACCTCACCGTTAATTTTATATTTAATAATTTATATTACTTAGCCTTCTTACACTCACACTGTATTTGGTCATGAATCTATGGATTCAGCAAATTTCGCTCATAGAAAAATGAGTGATTCAGTGTTTGTAAACATAATATTTAAAAATATTAAGATTGTTCCAGAAAAGTAACAATTTGTGACATAACTCATAGATTTATATCATTTATTTTTATGCTTCTTAAACACAAAATATTAACTCATTGTTTTGTGAGCGTATTAAAAATGAAATCTTTATCTTTGTTAAGCACTAAAGATTTTTTTATCCTCTATTCCTTCAAAGTGCTTTATAAAATTGTTCCTTTTGTATTACCTCAGTTTTTCAAGATTATGATATAATTACACCACACCCTCCTTCCATTTCCCCCTCCAAACACTCCCATAAGTTCTCTTCACTGCTTCTTTTTATGTAGTAAGAGAAAACTAGTTCTGCTATGTTAAAGCTTGATTTAAACATGATGACCTTTAATAATATTCTATTGTGTTCAGTGTGCATCTTAAATAATCCTATAGGGAAGGCTATTGTTCTTTGACAAATATTTATTATAGTGAAAAGTGCTGAGATTACAAAATGCTTTAAACTGTTACCATGTGGATAATATTTTAGTGCCTGTATTTCTAGTGTGCTGGCATTTGCTATCTGGCACTCTCTCGAACAAGTCTCCTTTTTTTCTCACACTGTACATCTTTTTGCCTGTCTTTCCCAGTTTGAGTCTCCTCATAATTAATCTCTGGGCTCACGTAATAGGCCTCTCCTGCATGTTCTCTTAGCTAAAGAAACAAGTCCTCAAGAGTGTAACATCATAGGCAGCGAACAAAGGCTCTACATTACACTCGCGGTGTTAGAGTGCTGATGTGGTCCTCCGGGGGCCAAGCTTCTTAGCAAGGAGAGGAAGGATTTACAGCCCTCCAGCTTCCTCAGCTTCCATAGCTCTTCAAGGCTTTCAAGAGCTGACCTTCTTAGCAGAGGGCTGGATTCTTTTAATGCACTCACTTTCAAAAGGTAGCATACCTGTTTTTCCAGTGTGCTGTGGATGCTATTAAAAGGGAGTTTCCATGGATACAGACATCAGTGGGAATGAAATAGGATTGTCCTCTTTTCAGACTCATTGTTGTTCCAAATATTCTGAAAGCCTAGATCATGTCATCTTTTTATTCACCTTTCCAGTCGCTAGCTACTTGTTTATGAAGCGCTGTCGATGGTAATTAGTGCTTGTCTAAAAGGGTAGGTTCATACACCAGGTAACCGTGAGAGATGTTACAACGTGTATGTGGAAATGGTCAGTTAATTATGAAGTATCTGCTGAGTGTGAATTTTATTTTTATGGCTGCTTCATCAATGAAACTAAAGAATGCCTATTACTAAGAAGTACCACACAGTTCCTTTAAGTAATGCAGTTTGCCAAATTAAAAACTTTTTTTAAGTGATGTGAATTTGCAATTATATCACAACAGCTTTGCCCACTTCCTCCACACATCCTTCCTTGTAATCTATGTGACGAAACCCTAAGTGTACAATATGACCTATGATTACATGTCTTGAATGTAATGATTAGTGTCTATAAAGATTTCCTAGGCAACACCTAATTTTTAATGTCAAATGAAAAAAATCAATTCCTTTGATGAATCTATTATATACACAGAACATATCCTTGGGACGCCTAGGGTAAAGAGTGTGCTGCTTCCTTTGAGTCATATCACTAATGGCCACTGAGGATATACACCATTGTCAGAGAATAAGCCCAGACTTCAGTGAATATGTCTGAGATATTTTGTTAATACAAAGTAATAAAGGAATGCCCATACCTGAGAGGAGAGGAGAGAATTCCCCAGACAAGGACAGATTTAGTAGAGTACACAACTGAGCTAGCTCTCAGATACCAGCAACCCTTCACGTTCTTCAAACTCCGATCAGTACTAGCGAAGACTTAAGAACTTTTCAGAAGATGAAGCAAACACAATCTTGTCTTAAATATGCTCACCAAATGATCAGAAATTGAAACAACTTGAGTGCAATGTAAGGAAATTCAATGTAGTGAATGAACTTCAGATGCTCCAGTGTCGACTTCTGGGCAGAGAAATGAAAGAAAAACCCCATTTGCTCTCACATGATCATGTGGTTTTAGTCTTTTGCTTCGCAGGATTCATTTGTTTATGGTAAGCCGGAAATAAGTTTGGTAAATAAAAAAAAATTACTTTGAACCACTACAAATGCACTCTGATCAAGTAAAATATGGGTCAATTCACTTTATTTGACTTGATGCTTAAGAAAAATTAAGTAATCCAAATATCACTGTGTTTTCTATGACTTTATGAACATTCCATATAAAAATTTCTGGATAACAGTTGGTTTATAAAACTGTTTCCCTAAAAATGAACGTTTAACTTCTAAGAAGTGACCTACATAATTGAAAATTTACTAATTTATGAGTTGACATCTATCAGTCTAACACAAATATCTAACTTGGTTTTCTCCCTCTTATTTATTTTGCCATTGGGCTTTGCTGATGAAAAGAAAACTTGAACTCATCTTGGGAATATCTACTATTATCTGATACTTTATTATCTGAAAGTTTAATGTTCACGTCAAAACAATGGACAGACTAAAAGAAAAACCAGGGACCCTTCTGACATTAAAGACAGGACTGTGACTGGTGGATTTCCGATGACTGTTGGACATTGAGCACTATCTCCTATGAAAAGATATACTGAATATCTAGATTCAAGGTTAAGTAGTTTCTAAGTACGGCATCAAATAGAAACTCAAAAACTGAAAAGAGTGAAGTTGTTTTTAGGATATAAACTTTATTTAGTTAATATTATCAAACAAGTTGCTAAGTACCTTTGAAAGAAATATATTTAACACATGTTTCATTCACTGCTGTTATTTTTGGAAAATAATTTAAAAACATATTCATCTGTGGCATTAAATATCCACATACACTTTGACCCAAAACCTGAAAGGAAGGGAAAGCATAAAAAGCTTCCACTGAAATTTGCAAACACTTCTGGTATCATGAATAGATTTTAGGAGAATGAGTAATTTTTTAGATTTATTACTTCCACACACTCACATAAAGAAGGTTATATGGCATTCTATAAAGGAAGATAAAAGTGAAGGTTAGTAGTTATTGTTGTAAACTAGCCGAAGGAGAGATGTGATTCAGGAATAAAAATATCAAAACTGTTACTTTATCTTTTCTGTCACATCCCTATGTCTCGCCTTTGAATTCTCACCAGGTATTTTCCATTGTTTTATTTCCACCCTTGTGAAAGTATTCCCAGTGTTTAGTAAGCAGAATTAGGCTCGTTGATGTTTATAGAGTCAATGGCTGACAAACAGTAAGGTCAATGTCTATCCTATCCTGGAAAAATTGAGGTTAGAGGAGGTGAAATTATCATCCTGTTTTGTTTTTATGGCTCTAATAGAATCCCAGTGAGTCCCTGACCTCTGCTGCTGGTCATGTCTTCCTCTCACAGCAGAATGTAACCTTTGACTCTCAATTAAAACAGGAAATAAGACAAAAGATCTGTCAATACGCGTGTTTGACCAATGCTAGTCTCTGAAATAAATTCTAAGGGGCTTTCAAGGAAGTTCTAACCCTTATCCATCAAGCATACAAAAACATAAATAAAAAGCATTAAAAAATACCTATAGAAAGAAACAAACCAAGTGTACCTTTTTTCTTTCTGATCAGAAGGCACCTGTGTTAAACTACACAATGTAACAATCCACAGGTATATAGAAAGAAACAAAATAAACGGTACCTTTTTTCCTTTCTAATTCTAAAATGTGTGTTAAATTATACAATGTAACAATTCACAGGGATATGCTTTGACTACCGAGAGGGATGCTGTCCAGAATTCCTGGCTGCATGGTACAGGACAGGTGCTTCAGGCAAAGATTTATGTTGAATAGTTAAGTTTTATTTTTTGTAAACTTACTTATTAATAAGAGGGACAGTTTTGTTTGTTTGTTTGTTTGTTTCTCTCTAATAGAGCCAGAGCAGTTCTCCTGTCATGCAGGTTTTCTTCTAGTCTGGAATATTTTCTCCCTGAGAGGAAGGGAGCTATTCCAGAGGCTCTCAAGAAATTTGCAAGATGCCACAAATTATACTTTTAAAAAATGAATGACAGAATAGATAAGTGAATGAAAACCTAGCCACTTCAGTAAGAGTTAACACCTGAGCTATTACTAACACCTGATGGAAAATGAAAAATCAGTTTTCTTCAATAGAGCGACACTAGGTAAATCAACCACTCCAGGGCAGACCTCAGGGTTATTAGTTGATCTGAATATAATTGAACTTCACAGTCTTGCATGTGGGTGTGTATGTGTGTTTATTTGACTACAGTTTTGTTTGCTTTGCTTCTTTTTTAATGTGGTTTTATTAGGTTTTCATGGTGGTGGGGGTTTTGTTGCTGTATTCAGTTTTTGTTTTTTCCTTGAGAAAGAACTTTGGTGGGTAGAAATTAGTAAAGGTTCTGAAAAAAATTTGGAAGGAAAAACATTTGAAATTTGAATGTAAAATTGTTTTAAATAATGAAACAAATAATAATAAGAGTAAGAATAAAATAATAAGAAGAAAGAATGGAAGGAGGAGAAGAAGAAAGCTCTGATCTTCCTTACATGATACAATGTTGTGGAATATCCTTTTATATTGTGTGAAGATATGTCATGACTATTGGTTTATAAGAAACTAAATGTCCAATAGCTATGCAGACTTTTCAGGCAGAGAGAATGCTGGGAAGAAAGGAGACATGGAGGAATCAGGAAACTAGAATGGACAGTACCTAGATGAGCTAAATGAGCTGTAGGGTGGCATACAGATTAACAGGAATGGGTTAATTTAAGTAATATGAGCTTCTCAAAACAAGCCTAAATTATTGGCCTAGCTTTCATTATTAATAATAAGCCTACGTGTGCTTATTTGGGAGTTGCTGGCAGGACAGAAAAGTCTGTTTACAATACAAGAAGTAAACAACAGATGGAAGAGACAAAACATTCCTGGGGGCTCTTTGTCCACAGTGAGCTGTGCAAGGGCTGTGTATTGCTGCAGCCTCTCTGTGTCATCACACCCACCGGGGGATTTTCCTGTGAGCCGTCACCCATGGGCCCCTTTTGAAAAGAGACCTTTACTCATGCTCCTGTGACTGAACCCAGTGAACTCACTAGTTCACCAAGCTGGACTCTGATGAAACCTCTCTGTCACTGGTGCCTTATCTGGAGTGCAGTAATGTTCCTGTCTCTCCAGAGAAGCACAAAGGTTGAGAGTGTGAATATAAGTGATGGTAAAAGAACTTAGTAGTGTTCTTATTAGAAGCAAAAGTTATACCGAAGTCTGATAGACAATACAAAGTAACAGACTGGGTTCAAGACACTAACTCATGTTTTGTCAAGAAAATGAGAAAAAAATCAGCAGAGAGCTACATAAATTTATATAAAGATCTAAGAGCTATATATATATAATACTATATATGTATATATATATATGGCAGAAATGATGAGTATGAGTTTGGTTAAGTCTAGAAGTAAATCACAATTTCATTTCTTGCTAAAAATGCATACATGAAAAAGTGAAATAAGCATTTGTTTAGTATGTTGAATGAGTTATGAATATATTTAAATTTTTCTCAACTGATATTTTTGTAATTTAATTATTCAGTGAATAGTAGAAAGCAAGCATAAACTAAATAGCTTTCATTTTTAGAAGTTTATTTCATATATTTCTCTACTCATGAAACTAATCTCATACGATGCAAGAAATAGTTTAGGAGTATGTAGCAAAACTGTCTCAAAAAGAAAACAAACAAAACAAAACAAAAATAAAAACAAAAACAAAAATGAACCAGAACAATAACAAAAAAGTTGGCATTTGAAAATACTTCACTTTTTAAAAAAATGTTAAATTAGACTTAATACTCTTTTTACATAGCTTCTAAGTTTTAAG
>NC_022016.1:30079063-30083989 GCF_000317375.1 Microtus ochrogaster
AGAAGAAGAAGAAGAAGAAGAAGAAGAAGAAGAAGAAGAAGAAGAAGAAGAAGAAGAAGAAGAAATATATTTGTGCCATTTCTCATTCCCCTACTCACTGACAAAGTAATTTCTGTATACTAGTAACAAATGATAGGAAATTATTGTTTTTTTGTATGCTGACTAAACTATCCTAAAATTTTTATTAAAAAACAAAATAGAAATCAACCAAACAACAACAACAACGTCTTGATATTGCTTTAACTGCAGTAAAGGAGTAAATATCTTCGTTCCATAATCTCTGAAATTTCAGCAACATTCTGATCCTTATTCAGATGTGTGCCAATCCCTCTGGAAACAGCTGGACCTCTTTGTGTATCTATGACATTTTATTTCTTATTTTGCCAATGGACTGAATCTTCTTATGTATTCTGAGGGCAGTTTTATTGTTTTTTCAACACATTTTTTCCTCTTGCTACATTATATGTTTGTGTATTGTCCATTGTATGTTAGTTTGGTGTTTCTGTTATTTAGTTCAGATCAACCACACATTTTATAACTTTTTCAACAAAATTAATCTTTCAGTTATATTTTGAAGTTTGCATTTTGCTTTAATATTTCCAGTAATTTCATTACTTTAATTTTAGGGTATCAAGTTTATTGAGTATATGTCAAATCTACTTTATTCCTTATGACGCTTAGATCTTGGATTTTTTTTTTTTTGCATTTGTGACAATTCTACCTTTGGTAGAGACAGTATATTAAGATTCTAATTATTTTTGTGATTATGCCCATTTGGCCTCACTTATTCTGCCCCATATATTCTGTCTCATGCAGCCACTCTTTGCAGTTTGGTGAGTAATTATTCATAGCTGTCATGTGACCATGACGTCAAATATGCTCAAATCTATAAATTCCTTCTATACTTGTTTGATGAATCTATATCTGCATTTGACCCAGTCATTTCCAGTTATGTTTCTTCCCTTCTCTCCCATGTCTATCATGTTTCTTGTGTTCTAATTTTCTGAATGACTTTGTTTACAAACACTTATTAAACAGCAGAGATGAAGATGTTACTATGTGAGAAATTCAAAGAGTTTTTTTTAACAATCAGCTTTAAGAACTGGAAAGAAGGCTCAGTAGTTGAGAGCACTGTCAGCTCCTCCAACAGACGCAGATTCATTTCTTAGCACGCACATGGCATCTCACAGCTATCCGTAATTCCAGATACAGGGGATCTGACACCCTCACACAGATATACATGTAGGCAGAACACTGATGTGCATAAAAATAAGAGATAACTATATAAAAAATAATGATTTATACATAAGGAAACACTTAGTGAAAGTGGAATAAGGTTAAAACGTTGCTTATATTAATATTTATTTATTGCTTATACATTTGTATATACTTACGCATGTATAGGTTTATACCATGTACATGCAAGTGTGTAAGTTAGTATCAACCATGGGAAATCAGAATCAAAATATGCCTAAAACTGAACTATTTTAGAGCATGACATTCTGTAATATCCCTGCTGTAAAAGATCATTAATTTTCATTACTCTGGTTAATTACCTATTAACAAGAAAAAAATAGTACTTAGTAGTTGGGGGTATATTGTAGATATATTTGCCCTGACGAGAATAAATACCTTTAAAAGAATGAGCAAATTGTTGTCATATAAAATGAAAGATTAGAAAAATAATATAAATAATCTAATCTTTCTAAAATACTACCTCATCAAACAGTGACTATGTTCACACCAATTGGCATTATAATTGATCAGAGAGCATCAGAGTGGGCAGGCTGCATTCAGATCACACCTGTAAAGCTTCTCCTAAAAAGTGTTTTTTAAGTGTAGGGGGTATTCAAGACAGGGTTTCTCTGTATAACAGCCCTAATTGTCCTGGAAGTAGCTCTGTAGACCATGCTGGCCTTGAACTCACAGAGATTCACCTGCCTTGACCTCCCAAGTGCTTGGATGAAAGACACGCACCACCACCACCCAGCATTCATGAATTGAATGACACAGTTCAGGAAAGCATTACAGAACTGGAGCAACCCTCTCCAAGGAAATATCTCATCAAATCTTCCCTATGACACTCTTATAGTCTGAATCAATCTGTTTAAATCCTCCTTTAAATAAGTCAGTAATGCCTTGATCAATTTGCATTGCCTAGTTTTGAATGAACATACTTGTTGGTATAAAGGGATTGGATGGTCATCAACAAGTACCAAAAATATATAGTAAAGCTGAAATTTTAGTTTCATTTAAATACAAAGAATCTGAAAACTGAAAACCTTTCATTCTCTAAGATTTATTGTCAATCTTGTTTTTGGCAGAAGACAACGTGTTTGAAGCTATAAAATATGGGAAAGGTTTTCTGAAGAAAATTTAACCATATAGCTATGAGTTACAAGAAATTCATATGTATTTTCAGGACTGGTCTAATGACAAAGCATTAGAGGAAAGAAATAATACAATCAGCACACCCTGCTCTCTTGGTTTCCAAGTTGGGGGATCGAGGGCAGAAAGAGGAAGAGATTTGCTGAATGTCCACAAGCAGAGAGTAACAAAGCCTCTCCTGGAGCTTGGTTCTTAGATTGTTTCTAGAAAATGGTGAACTTGCTTGTCTCTTGATTACTTGAGAGGCCACAAAAATTTATATCTTCCTGTCATCTCTGAAATGTAAAATTCAGAATCTTGGAGCTGACAATGAGCTCTATAAGAACACTTAATCTCATCTTAACACAGTACATTATTCTCACTGTCAGTAAAATTTCACTTATGTATAAATCAAAATAAAATGATTTGTAATTTATAAACTTATTTGGTTTAGAAAAGCCCAAGTTTTTTTTGTTTATGGATTTTGAAGACATTATTGAGGTGAAGAGGAACTTATAAAAAGTAAAGAAAAAATTTTATGATAACAAAATATATTAAATGCCATTTTTAAAGGATGTGCCAAACTGGATGTGGTTGCTCACAGCTGTAATCCCAATGCAAATGTTTTCTGTTTGTTAGTTTGTTTTTGTTATAGAAACAAAGCTACAAAGAACAATTTTCCCTTTCAATCCTCTTATTTTTATATAACCTATTTTTAGTAAAAATTGTAGTAGCATTTAATATTTATATAGCACTGTTTGTAAATTTATAAATACACCCAGTTAACATTATGGATATAAATACATTAATTTGTTCCTTCAATGCATCATTTATGTAAATGAGAAATTATTCTTCTTACATTGGTGCTATAGGGTGATACCCTGTCTCTCACAAAATAAAACAAAGCAAAGCAAGCTAACTAAGTGGCAGCAGTCATCTACCTGTTGAAAAAAACAGTCTCTATAAAGGAAGCTGTATTATATCTGTACTTCAGTTTGTGAATATTCAATCACATGAAATTAGAAAATGAATGTACAGAATTTAATTACTCAATGGAGCTAGATGAAATTACTCTTTGAGAGTTTAAAACTTATCAACAATGATGTCAATTTTGTATCCTAGTGCCCGCATACACTTCAAATAGAATAGAACAGAAAATGTAAATTCTACACTTCTTGTTCCTTCATGTATTTGATTAAGCATCGTACTAAGTTTAACACGTTATGTTTAAAATCGCTTCCTGTTTTCATACTAGAAATCTCCGAGCAGCTTTCAATGACCTCGGACCAACACAAATTCTTATGCAATGTACTCTAACAATCTCAAGGTACTATTAAGTTTAATTTTGAGTGTGAATATTTACTCTCTTTAAATTTATGGCTACAGCCTATAAATCTGAATAAGATCTAAATTCGTTTATCTCTTAGGAAATTAAGGCAAAACTTAACTTTTATAACTAAACTTTCATGTGATTTGTAATATCTTACAAAAGATAAAATTTCTTTAGCCCATAAGAGGCATCGCCTATATTATCTACATATTATCTACTGAAAAGTTAGTCACCTACTCTGCCTCCATTGTATACCAATGGTCCAGGAGGACAGAGGAAAAATAACAAACAACTATTGAGGGTAGTGTGACACCAATGATATTGTCATTATTCGAAATCCTAGCTTACTTACTGTCTACAACTTGTTACTAGAGTAAATGTTCTCCATAAATATTATCTCTGTTCTCTGACATTTACTTTTGTTTAGTATTAGTCCTTCCATCAGAGTGAAAAGCACTGTCAACAGTTACACACAAGGACTCATCCTTTTCTTCACTTCAGTTACAGGAGAACTTGAAGCTGAGGATTCTATTCTGGAACCTGTCTTTGCACAGGAAATCATGGGGATTTGAGGAGTTCATTTCCACTGACATTTCACAGGATTGTGATATCATGATAGAGCTCTTTGCTCTAAGGTCTAGCATCACTTAAGAGAGGAATCCAGCAAAGGACTCGGCATGCTGCTGAGGTCAGGAATACTAACAGGAGACTTTAATAGATTGGGTGACAAATTCCCAAGTATTTAAGAAGAAGCAATTTGCAAGCAGGAAGGACTGAAATTTCAGCAGTTTCCTCTTCCACTCGGTATTCTGAATGCTCAAAACTAAATGATGATAAAGATAAATGAACTGTGTTAAGTTGTCCCTGAGCTATCTAGCTAGAGGAATCAGATAATAGGTGAGCATTATGGTGGGGAGATCACATAAGATTGTGATAACTCAAATGCTCATTTGTCAAATGACTCTTTCTATCCCTGCAGAGCTGGAGCATCTCTTAAACTTGAGATCAAGATCCTCAGCATAGACCTGAAACAACTCTTTTGCTTTGTGGGAGAACATAGACAAATATGTTCTGAAAGACAAGGAGGAAAGCCCAAGTGTTCTAAATCTTACAGACGTCCAAATAGGTTTTATTTTAGAAATGAAACTAACATAAACACTGTATTTGCTTCCAATCTTCTCATGTCTACATGGACTATTTTAGCAAAAGTAATTATAGTAGTATTTAGA
>NC_022016.1:30084915-30110344 GCF_000317375.1 Microtus ochrogaster
ACAGTCTTGAACAGAATCTAATAAGCTTTCCTTCTGGTGTTTTCTTGATATCATTATGAGATAAGTGCCATCCATAGGAAACAGTTTCCCTCCTTCAAAATGACCCTATCTCAAAGTGTTTTCTCAATGACAGTGGCTACTGTGGTGTACATTGTAGGTTGGATGTCTGTCTTGAACAGTATAGACCTTATGCAACACTGAAAAGATTCTGTGTGAAAATGCGCTTTATGGTGTTTAAGAAATCTGTAATATGGAGAGAAGAAAAACTATTTTAACTATGATGGCCATTGTAGTCAGCTATATCCAATGTTCTAACAAATTTAGAAAAAGTAGTGAACAATGCTTATAGACCATATAAACCTTCAAAATATAGGAGAAAATTAGGTAAAAGAATGCTACTCTGTGTGTGTGTGTGTGTGTGTGTGTGTGTAGAAGATACCTCCACATTTGCCATCAAGTTCAGAGTTGATTTCAAATAGCATTGAGCAGACTGAAAATTTCTGCTAAGCCAATTTCCATACTCCAAAGAATGACTCTTAATACAGTGAGTTAGCACTGTAGACCATGTCATTATCACACAGTTAGACAAGTAGTGAAAACAGTGCTGGGCACTATTGTTTCATGAAAATTCTTGAAGACACACATGGAATAAAGACCATGTATGATGTGTATCCTCAAGATAGAAGTATTTATTTATTTAATTGCTCACAGAAACCTATGGGAAGGTAGGAAGATGTATAAGACTGAACAAGAGATCACAAGGTGACCTATACTTTTGAGAGAGCAAAGCAAGGACGTGGCTAAGTTAAGCCAGTTGGGGGTAGAGTATGACTTCAGTGGGGTTGGTCAAAGATGAAGTAAGATGAATTTAAGGAGTCAAACAAGCTCAGAATGTGGGTTGAATAGGCAATATCATATTTAGTGAGACCAATGAAAAATGCCAAACTGCAGAGGTGGGCAAAGTAATAGTTTAAAGACTGGTTAGGCTAAAGAAAGAGTCATTGGTAAGAAAAAAAATTCATAGAGGTAATGAAAAGATTGGGATGAAAATCAAATGAGGGGCTATCGTAAAGATATTTAAGTTGATCACAAGGAAAATGTGAAGTTATTAGTGAACTTGTGCATGTGGGTCACCACTGCTGATGTATACATAGGTACATCTACTTAAAAAGCTTTGAGGAGAATAGATAGACAAACGGAATGAAAGCAAAAATCAGCTGGGTGGCTATTACAAAAAATTCAGAGAAAGGTTTTGGAGAAATAGGCAGATCTATTATAAGAGATGTATAAATAAGAAGCTTCTAGATAGAGTTTTAAAGACTGAGCCAACATAATGCTCTCTAAGAAGGCGTGAGATCTAAAACAAAAATAAACTCCCTTAGGAAGTGTCAGAACATCTGTAGGTATAAGACTACTGCGAAATGAGCTTGGAACAATTACAGAAGGCATGGATTTTCTTGGAAGCAGAGGATGGGGATGAAGGGCACAAGAATGAGTTTATGGATGGTATTGTCTGACAAGTTCATACCTGAATAATTTTAGAGAAAGGAAACAAGAAATGATCTAGAACTATCAATGGGTAATCATGAAAACCTATGCTTGCAAGAAATCTTACAGCAAGGCATGTGAGATAAGTTACGCTACCCAGGAAGGCTGCAAGGGAGACCAGAGCCCTCAAGGTCGCCACCACCAGCTGAAGAGAATATTTTCTGAAATGATATGACAGGCAGCAGGTGTTTTTTTGTTGAGGAAGAATGGAGCCTACTGTCTTGGGGATTTTATTGCTGTAAAGGGACACCATGACCAAAATAACTCTTAAAAAGGAAAACATTCAACTGGGGATAACTCACAGACTCAGATGTTCAGTCCATTACTGCCATGAGAAGCCGGACAGCATGCAAAAAGAAATGGTGCAGAGAAAATAGCTGAGAGTTCTACATCTTGATCTGCTCATAGCAGGAAAAGAGACTGTGTGCCGTACCGGGCATAGCTTGAGCATATATGAGACCTCAAAGCCTATCTCCAAGGCCACAACTATACCAACAAAGCTATCATAGTACCACTCCCTAGGGGCCAGCATTCAAATATACGAGTTTATGGGGGGGGGAGGCATACCTGTGCAAACCACCACACCGATGATTTTAGATTTCCCTGTTGCTTTTAAAATCAACATTTTGTTTATATTTCATCTTTTGCTGCATACATCATTGCTTTGAAATAGAGATAATTTTGTTTTGGGGGAAAATGCTTGCTCAGAAATCATTACCCCAAAACGGTTTCCTCAAAAGGTTCATATTGTTGAGTAATTTTTAAAATTCTATATTCATAATTTTGAGAGCAAAATAAAATGCACCGAGTGTATTGAATATTCTTAAGGTACATTTTACACAGAGAAGCTGTATGCTATGCTGCTTGTTCACATGACACAAAGAAAAAGTTAAAAAGTAAAGAGTTCTTTCTATAACAAATTTTTTTTTATCCTTCACATGATTCTACAAGACACTTTTCCTCTTGCATTCAATACTAGCACTATACGCTCATCTCCACATATGAAAAGTCATTGCTTACTATCCTTGGCAAAGGTCTTTAATTAGCGATTCTGACTTCACTTGGTTCCAGCAAGTTAGCAACAGTGTGCAGTGGTATTTCCAGGACATTTAGAATCCATTGTGACTACAGAAATAAAAACAATTCACATTTTCTCCCATTTCTTTAGTTAACAGTAAAAACAAAGAAAACAGAGTGGTGTGAAGTAACTACAGAGTTTGGTGTTTAATGAGCAGAAATATTTATCATAATTCAAGCTGCAATGACAGATCTTCCTTGTCAATCAGACTGGTTTCTTTGGAATGAATCTTTGAAAGCATTAACTAAGTGGGGACCTGATCTGAATGTAAATAACTCCACTCAGTAGCCCAGAGACTCGGTGAAATAAAAAAGGGTAAATGAAAATATCTTGGTGTGTAAGCCCCCGCCTCTCTGCTTCTTAGGTAACGTGAAGAGAGCTGCCGTGCTCCACCAAGCCTAACTGCCAGCTAAACACTGAGTAACTGTTAGTCAAAACAAACACATCTACTTTTCAACTCTCATGCCACATATGTGTCACAGTGACAAGACAAAATACGCAAACCCTTGTATTTTTTAGGAACTTATATTTTATGTTTTAATTTTTCAAACAGCTTATGCTTTGAAAAAAGAATCACAGGCAATATTAAATATCATGTCCCACAAATCTGCAAAAAAATATCCTGCAATACTTCCAACATTATGGCATACACTGCTATTGCTGAGCTTGGTAATATAGCCTATAATGTTTCTAACATTATGGCACACACTGCTATGACAGAGATTGGTAGTTTCTTGTCACTTGTCATGAGACAAATTGTGCCATGAATGGGGACAATGTCATCTACTACTTACATAACTTAGCTTTGTAGCCCTTGGGATTGAACAGAATATCTTGCTAATGTTGAATTTCTACTTTTCCACTCATCTGCATCCCCAGACCTAGATATACAACTTAGTATGGAGCTATCAGTTCCATAGGCAAAAATATGTGTACAGTACTTTTCTAATAGGCATATTGTAAAGAAAATTACATATATACCACCAAAACTATGTCTTACATGTAAGTAGTAATGACTCAGTAAACATCAACCATTAATGTTGTATAGAATGATGTTTGGGTTTTTTTTTTTTTTAGTGTTTATTCATGAAGAAGGAAAGAAGAGACTTAAGAGCTTTTCTCATAATTTTTCACCACTATTTGCAATAAACAAGCTTCAGTAAAGGCAATGAATGAATTATTGAATGTATGAGTGAATGAATGAACACATTCTATTTTATCAACAAAGTGTATTATAGAAACACAAGAATCATGTGCAGGTTCATTAGCCAAAAAATCCTCTTGATGTCTGTTGAGTCTACATGAAAAGTTTTTGGTCTTTATAGTCTTGTCTCATAGGAGCTCAGGAAGCATACAGAAGATCTTTATTCAGTTGTGGACTTCCTATAGAGTCAATCAATATTTTCAAACTTCATAGCTAAATGTAAGGTTAACAAATTAAGTGAATTTCTAATCCTTTCTTATTTATCTAGGTAACTGTATTAGTGACTTTTCTCATTGCTATGACAAAATACCTGGCAAGAAGCATCTTGAAGGATGAAGGGTTTGTGCTGGGTTACAGTCTGAGAGGCTATCTTTCATTATGCAGGAGTCATAGTTACATGGACATGAGGCACTTGGGCACATTGCATCAGTAGCCAGGAAGGATAAAGGGGATGGATCTTGGTATTCTGCTCAGTTTTCCCTTTGTATTCAGCCCAGGATCCCGGTTCCGTGGAATGGTACACCCACATTAAAGTGGGTCTTCCTACTTCAATTAATCTAGAATAGATAGTCTATATAGCCCTTACTGTGTGCTGTAGGTTTATCTCCTATGTGAGTCTACATACTTCTAAGTTGACAAGTCAGAATTAACTTTTTTATATGATACTTCATTTACTTCTTAAAAGAGCCAAGCGATATGGACAAGCATTAAATAAGAATGTGAGGATTCACTAGGTTTAACCAGATTGCTGATGATACTAAGTGCTACAGCCCAAGCCCCATGACCTGAATTACTAATGCTTCACTTTGGCCACTCAGTTGCCTATGGATTGTCTTTACAAAAGGATGACTTGATTGTTTTAGGAAGGAATGAATCTTGGCATGTTCAAACATCATGTCTCACATACTAATGTTTATTTTTGAAAGTTATGCCATGTGGCTTGGTGCTAATAACAGCTTTTAATCTTAAATTTATTTTAGTTTATAACCTGAAAACCACTAAAATATTTATAATCTGAAGTTATTGACTGTTTTATGGACTATAATACATGTATTATATATTCATATATGTAATACAATTATATGGATACATAATAACATTATTGTTATTAAACAAAATGGACTACTAAGTATCATGTGATGACCAGCCACTTGTGCTTCTATGTCTTTCTCAATGACTTTTGCTCTCTCTTGAAACCTCATGGCATGACTTTTGATCTTATTGCCAACATTTATAATGTCTTCCTTTCTCATGAGCATACCACTTTTTGGAAGAAATATTTTATATTCCAATATTCATGCAATAGCAAAAGTTAATGAAGAGAAGGTACTAAACTGAGAGAGATGGGAGACGGAAGGGTGGAAATGATTTCCATTTACAGTCTCATATGTAAAACCCTTTAAAAACAACAAAAAGCTTTGAAAAGGACTTCTGACGAGAAATATCCTTTTTAAATAGCTCTATAAATTCATTTTCTAAATTGAATAAAAATTGCTGTGTTTGTTGACTTGGATTTATAGATAAATTTCATTGTCAGTGGCATGTCAAGTATCCAAAATGGACTAACCAAGTTCATGGCAAAAAATACAGAGTTCTGCATGAAAACCACCAAGGAAAAATGATAGACGCATCAATGATAAAGGCTGACTTATTTAAGATAAAAATTATGACCACAATGAAAATACTATGCCTTTGAAGAATCATTGATTCTTTTGAAGCTATTCTACATATTGTCTTCAGTTGTGGCTTCTTTCATACCTTGAAAATTATAACTACAAAAATTATTTCCAAGGCATAAACTTTAAAGATCTTCATGATCTATACTTCAAACATTCTCAGATGTCTGCAAGAGCACAGTGGTGTACTTGAAAGGAGAGGTGAGATATTAGGCAGAATGGATCTTCATCAATTTGTTAGCCTAGCTGAAGGTTTCCTATAATTTTGCTCAAATTAAAAAATTATGTGCTATTTGCTTGCAGTTGTACACACAGGATTAGTGTTTAATTGGAAAAAACATTGAAAATGTTTACAAGTTCTGGAAAGCAAATATTAAGCTAGGGTTAGGATGCCTTAAAGTTTGAAATATATAACAATTAGTATTATATTACTTACTGGTAATAGGGGGAAAATTCAAGACTCTAGTGAAAGGAAAAAAAATCAATAACAGATTCAAATAGATGTGATATCACACACACACACACACACACACACACACAACATTGAGGTAAAAATGTTCAATTATACACAGCTTGAAGAACGCTCACTCCTTACTGAAGGAGTATAGATTCCATAAAACACATGGATTAAGCTCCACATTATTTAAAAGCACACAATATAAAGCATTTACTTAGAAAATTACTCACTTGGGGTAGCCCCTTATGTGTACCCCTATGAATAAAACAACTTTTGTCAGACAATCTTTAGTTGAAGTAATGCTTATAGCAGCAAAATATTGGATCCAAAGAAATTTTCAATGCCACATATTGTGATTAAATAGGATAGTATATGATGACTAAAAAGAGTAAGATCACTGTATGTTTGTATGGAGCAACTTAAAAGGTATACAGTTAATTGGGACAAGAATTTCTATGAGATGTGCTAGTTAGTAACTGAATTTAAAAAGAAAGCTTTCTATTTTCATACTGCCTCAGAAAGTTTTGTTAATTGCTTCTCTCTGTGGAGGGTATGGGTAGCTGACAGCTAAGGAGAAAAATAATATTTGCTATGTGTACTTTTAAACTTCATTTTTCTTTTCAAGCACATTTATTTCCCATCTAAAAGTGAAAACGTTATAGAAATTAGCAGCTTTGCAGAGAAGGATTGACACTCATTATTGTGTCCCAGTAACTAGAACACATTTGAGAATTTTGACCACTACACCAAAGATTCTTTCTTTTCTGTCTCAACCACAATGTGTATATTTGTAATATATATAATAAAAACACTACACTTATATGCAATATGTAGCTGAATGAGAAATTGCTTTGATGATATATTATGCCATACATCATCAGGGCTACCTGCCACTCCGATGATACATTAGAGCAATAAATCTCAAGGTGTGACACACTGAAAAAGTATTACTCAAAAGAGAATGTTTTCCAAGTTAAAACCTGATCCAACACAAGATTCAAAGGAAAAACCATAAAGAAACAATTTATCTGTAGCTAAGAAATGAGACACAAGCAACTATGTCTTCTCTGGTTACTTTCATTTGTAACCATGTTCGCAAACTCAAGGGAAATCAAAGTAATGTGCTCCTTTCTCTAGTAACCATACTCGTCCTGACCACGGCTGTTTAAAGCATATCCACAGGCTCATCAAAGAAAAAACAAAGGCAGATGGCCCCTGAACCTTTAAAGATATTTCAGGGGTGCTTGTGTGCCTGGGTACTAGAGGAATTCTAGAATGCAACGTATTTCTAAAATCTGGAGAACTGAAAATTACAAGAGACACACAAAATTCAATCAAGTTAAGACATTGGCTGAAAGAAGGTACATCCAAGTATGTATAACAGGTCACGTTCAATAGCTCGTTAATGTGTATGTCATGGATGTGAAAGGTTCTTCAATGAGCGAATTTCACAGGTTGATTCTGGACCTTTTCATTTGCTAATTATATGACCCTTTAATTTTTAAAAATAAATTTTAATATACAAATAAGACCTTGGCATACAAATGAAAATTTCTTCTGCCTTTGTATAAGGAAGTGAAGGAAGTGCCAAATTTGCCTTGATTATTTGGCGGCAGGGATGATAAAAGTATTTAACAGGTGACTTTTTAGCAGTCAGTATTTTCCAACTCATATCTCAGTACGTATTTTGCATTGCTTGGCATGTGCCAAGAACCATGGCCAACACTGAGGATGTAAAAGTGAGTGATAAAGATGGTGGCTCTGCTCCTATGGTCACATTTTGTCTCTTTTTACAGTTTATCTAGTAACATTCTCTTTTTTTTCAGTTTTAGGTGCCCCATTATTCACTCCTTCACACTTCATCCCAAAGTGTGTTCTCCATCTCCTGAATTCCAGTGGCTTTCAGAACTGGGAGGAATCAGAATTTGAAAATGAAACAAATATGACCTGTATAGACCAACTGATTCATACCCAAGGACCTATGTCTCTAAGACTGTGGGAATATAGGACTTGACCAAGATCCTTCAACATCCCCTAATATGTTTCTTCTTCACACTTCCGATAAATTTTTGTGGCACACCACGTTTCTCTAGTTTTCCCTTTTTCTATGTAGAAGACAGTTGAGGGCAAAGCTGACTTATCTATGTGTTCTCTGCATTCACAACGTAGAACCTAAAATTATACCTAAAATAAGGTGACTCTGCAAATGTAAACTTTCAAAAAAAATCTTTCTCTGTCTCGCTGTCTTTGTCTCTCTTTTTCTGTGTCTCTCTGTATTTCTCTCATTGATCATCTATCTATTTATCTCTATTATCCATCTACTTACCTATTCTCATCTATCTATCCATCCATCTAGCTATCATCTATCTGTCTACTTATATAACAGTGTGTGTTGTGTGATTGTGTGTTCATATGTGTGGAATATAATTGTGCAGGGATTATATATGTTCATGTGCTTAAAGGGTGGCCAGAGGTTGATGGTAAGTACTTCCTCTGGTACATTCTGCCTCTTTTTATTGAGATATCCTATCTCACTGAATTTGATGCTCTCCGAAGTGACTAGCCTGAAAGCTCCAGGAAGCCTCCTGTCTCCATCATTCTATTGCCGGAGTTATAGGATTCTGCTTTCCCAGCATGTCTTGCTTTTATTTAGGTTCTGGGGCTACAAACCCATGTCCTCATGCTTGATCAGCAAGCACGTTGATCACTGGGTCATCTTTCCAGTTCACAAATATCTTTCAACACCCCATTATTAGATCGAATCCCATCCAGATATAGGATTGTGGCAAAAGCACGTGAAGGAAAGTCAGTGAAATCCAGGGAAACGCCTAGTAGGCTAACTGCTAAATTGCCCAGATCTGTTCAGATTGATGCTATTTTATTGACAGAGATCTAGATAGAGAAGTATAACAGCAATTTTTTTCTATGTCTGAGTAAAATATTTGCATTGGGGGTGACGTAGGTCCATTAACCAGCGAGATCCAAGGCTCTGCTACGAAAGCTTGAAGGTAGCGGTGTCTAAAGGACGAGTGAGGAGTTCCTCTTGTCAGCTGTGGCTAATGACACTGAAGACGCTGCCATGAATTCCCACAGGATTATTGAAAAGATACAAACATAATACAAATACTAATTACTTCTACACATAAGAATCATTTTCTCCTTCTTCCTCCCTTTCAGATTTCATTTGAAAATTCAATTATACCATAATGCAGTTTTAATTATAGTATTGATTTCACTTCTTTGCAAGGAGTGGGACTAATTCAATTAGTTCTAATTATGTGTACAGAGTGGTTGGACTGATCTTTCGGGACGTTGGCCCATACTTCTGCACCAATGTTCTTCATACTCTCTGGTCATGGCTGGAATTGAACCTGGGGACTTCTGAAATTATGCTTGCATTTAGTATGGAAAACAAGGAAGAGGATAGTCTGTTGAAGAATTCAACTATCTGACAGTGATATTTTTTGTTACAGAAGTTTATAAATGGGATTTGGATAGCCTTTGCAGATAGCTTTGCCAGCAGGGATTAGAGGAATTTACAAGAAACAAGAGGAAGATTATCAATGCAGACATGCAAGAGGAAATGATAAATGGTAACAACTATTTTTTTAACTTGGAAAAAATCAAAGAAAGATGAAATGAGCAAATGCAGTCTTAATGATTAATATAAAAACTAGAACTTTGGAAGAAGCAAGAGTTGGTATGGTGAAATCAATGTAGTATAATGGGTAATTAAAAGGCAAGGAAGATTTCCTTCAAGGCTTTGGAAATAAAGTTGAGACATAAGACCTTGTTCAGAATTCTTCCAAAGCAAAGGGCAGGCTAGGGGAAGTCAGTTCATCTATGTTTGCTAATTGGCTTTCTCCAAAGGCTATCTGGACTTCCTTTGCTGTCTTCTTGAAGAGAAACACCTTTACAACTTGAAATAAGATGTCAGTGGCTTTGGCCTCTGTCCCAAACATACAGAATTGGGAGACAGAAAGATATTCTACCTGCCCAGAAGACTGAATTTTAAAGAGATTGCTACCAGGACCTTCAGAATACTTGGAGTGTGGTACCAGAAAAAGGCCTTTTGAAAGGATCTTTAGCCAAGATACAGAGAAAGAACTCACAGGTTTACGTTTCTTAAAGTAAATATTGTAAATCGAGGAAGATGACAAGCAAACATTTCACAGAGAAAACTATCTAAACTTCAGTCATATGTGCAGCAACACAAAGGCCTGCTAGCTGGTACTTCATAAAGGAGCATGTATCTTTAAAGGCAAAAACTCAAGGTCTATCAATTCCCTTTATTTATTTTTCTTCTCTCATAATACATCCTGACTGCAGCTTTCTCTCCCTTCACTGATCCCAGTTTTCTTCACCGCCACTCTCTACCACATGTAATTCCTCCAAACCATGGTCTCCCCGCAGGAAAGATCAGACCTTGTAGGTACATCAAAAAAAAAACAAGACACAACAAGATACAATAAGACCAGGCACAAGCCCTCACGACAACAGTATAAAATGGAATCTGGATTAGAGAGGGATCTGAGTCAAGCTGTATCTCTGACACCAGCTGGCTTTGATGCTTCAAAAATCAGTATCACTTTCTTTAATCAGGAATGATCCTATCAGCTGATCTAGTAAATCTAGCTTGGAGGCAGATGTGGCCCTGGTGATCCTCCCAGGTCTCTTAAAGTCTACATTTGAGGCATCTTCAGAGAAATATGCAATAGCAATTTGAGCATTATTTTCATCCTAAAATATTTATCTTTATGCCTTTGAAGAAACATCAGATAATCAATTACTTCTGTACAATCAAAGTAAAACAAGACATTATTTCCTTCCTCTTTCATATTATATTACCTCCCTATACATACAAACGACAATATTAGCTTCATTTACCAACATTTCACCTGAATGTGCAAACCTGTTGAGAAAAAGGCATTAAAATCTGCTTGCTTCATCTTTTTGATGCTTCTCAAGCACCAGAATAGACTGTAGAAATCTGGCAAATCAAAAAGCAAAATAAAACTAAACTAAAACAAAAGGCCCACAGATTCTGATATTTCAGATATAGTATCAGTGTTTATTTAATAGCTGTTTAAGTCATGTGCTTGAAGCTACATTCTACACTTATCTATACACTGGGACCTAATTATTGTGAAACATAATTGATTTAGAACAATCTCCTCTATATATCCAGACCTTAATAATGCCTTTGATCTCAACATCACTATTGCTCCCTACATATAATATCCTTACTATCATTATTGCCCCTACTTTATGCTATGATGACATAAACTGTAAGGACATTCATATGTATGAATGTGTAGGAGGAAGGCCCACTTGTTCGTCCCGGCCGCCCACCTAGCTTAGCCCTGAAATAATCACACAGAAATTGTATTCATTAAAACACTGCTTGGCCCATTAGCTCTAGTTTCGTATTGGCTAATTCTTCCATCTTAATTTAACCCATTTCTATTAATCTGTGTATCACCATGTGGCATTGGCTTACCAGGTAAAATTCCCAGCATCTGTCTCTGGCAGATCCATGCGTCTCTCTGACTCTGCTTTCTTCCTACCAGAATTCAGCTCTGTCTTATCTGCCTACATAAGGCAGTTTCTTTATTCATTAACCAAAGAAAGCTGCACATGGACAGAAAGACCTCCCACACCATGAATGTGTGTAGGGAAACCATGGATTGGCCTCCCATATCACTCAGAATTAATTTCTATTAATATGTTGGTGAGAACACACTGGGCCGATCTGACAGTGTTAACCCATTTAGAAAAGAGGACAGCTTAAACTCCATTAGTAGTCTGTGTTAGAAAGCTCACAAATTCGAGTTTGGGCATTGGACCCTTAGTTGATCTCAATTTTTATCACCTTGCTAATGCTCTACTGGAAAAAATCAATACAGTGAGCATGGTGGGGGCTGGCTATACCTGTACTCAGAACTTGGCTGGGAGTATTAAACCTGAGCTGAACAAGGGACACACTCTAAAAGAGGAGTTCAGGAGACTTACAACTAAGCAAACAACAAGTAAAGAAATCAGACTTTTTGAGAAAGGCTTATCAGAAAATCAAAGACCCAACAATGATGATCAGGGGCTCTCTTTTAAGCACTCTCCTGTATCTACTCATTTATTCCTCATTTTTACTGTTTTTCAAGAGAAAAAGGCAAGGGAAGATGGAAGAACCAAGACTCCTGCTGCTGTGAACAGACATGTGAATGTTGAAAGCGAGGGCAGCCTCCATCTGCTAAGCCCTGACTTGTTGCCAGAGGAACTTTCCAAAGGACTCAGCAATTTGTGATTGCACCAGCAGTAGACAAAAGATCATGTTTCTTTTCAGCAGTGATTGCTTCTAATATTTTGTAAATTCAGTCAGAAAATAGCACCATTTAGTTGTTACTTCTTTATACATTTTTTAGTTGTTTGAATATTGAAAGCACATACTTTTTATATTTCCCCAATTATTTTCTGCTGAAGACATATATATGTGTATATGTGTGTATTTACATGATATATATACATATACATATATATATATAATATGTGGTCATGCTGATGTGTCCATAAAACAGGGTTTATTTGTAGTCTTTACTAACTTATCTGTTTTAGAATGTTTCTTTCCATATAGCTAACTCACCAAGATGTTTATTTAGATTTAATTTGAAATTACTTATCATTTTCTTTTATGTGTTTGCCTGTTACAGATTTTGTTATGTTATTGAGGTTAAACATTAGAATCACTTAAGACGTGATGAAAGATGCCCTGATTAAAATTTGAATTCTGCTTATAAATTAATATGTAGAGATTAAACATGAGGAACCAATTCAGTCAAATGAGAATCAAAGCATAGCATTCATTTCCCTTTAAAGAGGCTTCTTTATATTACTACTTTATATTTCTTTCTTTCATTATTTCTTTGTGTGTGTGTGGAGGGGAGGTTTGAGACAGGGTTTCTCTGTAGCTTTGGAGCCTGTCCTGAAACCAGCTCTTGTAGACTAGACTGGCCTCGAACTCACAAAGATCTCTCTGCCTCCACATCCCGAGTGCTGGGATTAAAGGCCTCCACCACCACTGCCCGGCATATTTTATTATATTTCTTACAAATATGTATTCATAGGTATTCAATAGGTGACAATTCTACTTAATTTGTCATTTCCTAATAGAAATAAATTCTATGTTTAAAAATAATATTCTCAGCGATTCCTTCATTCTATGTTGTTATTGTTCAGTACTGACATAAGCATATCCACCCTTCACAGCACAGTGGCAACAGGAAAGTAGTAAATGATTAAGATTATAGAAAGAAGCACTAGGTGTGTTGAGAGCAAGACCAGGGGCAAATGCTTCCAGAAGACAGAATGTACCTCCCTTTAGTACAGGAATCAGCAACCCACACTAGACTGTAACAATAGACTCCTTTTCTGCAGTAACGTGTTTTTCCTCCTCTATAGCTCATCCACGCTTTTCAGAAGTGGCAATTTCTTTTTAGGTTGGGGAATGTACTGCCCATTGGAACTCTGCTTCCTTCCATGTTTTCTGGACAACTAAGCTAGGAAAGTCAGTTACCATGAGACCACTGCTGTCTTACTGATGAGTCTACACCTGCTAACATTGCTGCCAGTCAGTGATTCCTCAACTGGGGATGCCCCTCACAGATGTGTCATGTCTTCTTCGGTTTCTCTGTTTCTTTATCTTGTGGTTTGTGCCCATGTTTTCCGTTATGATCTCACCCAATATGATTTGTCCCCAGCCCAACTTCTCCGTGATTATCACCTGTGCTATCGCACTTAGCTCTGTGAGACTAGACTTTCCTGCTGTCCTTTCTCGGAGGGCCGCTGAATGCGCTGTCTGAGGAGCGGGAATGCACAAATTACTTTTGTGTCTGCAGACGGAAAAAAAAAAAAGTTCGGTCAATTCTTGAATTAATTAAGAGATAACATTGATATAGGAATGTGCTAGTGCCACAAATAATTATCACTTGAAATTACACAGTCAAAAAGGCCAATTAAGGAACCAAATATAGCTAATGAGAAAATTTAATTGATAATGTTTCAGGCTGATAGTCTGGTCCTGCATTTTCTATAGCTAAATAACAATGACAACAAGAGCAATAGCACAAACAAAGAAAGCAATGGTCAGACATCTGCCTTTAGAGTAGCTCCTTGGAGTCCAGTGTGAATATTTCTCTTTTGCTAAATGTATTCACTGTCTTTAAAAAATGTACATATATTTAGTTTGATAATTAGTTTCTGAGGTAAATTATAAGTTCTTCCACACTTTAAAATATCTTAAGATGCAAATAGAAGTGGCTTTCAATTTTTTTAAATCTGTTTTGCTTTAAAAATAAATTCAAATTTTCTGTAAGTTCTTGACTTTCAGATACTTTTTCTTTCTTTTTTACCATATAACAGACTGCATACTCTCTATGTTCTGATCTTCCAGAGGCAAGCACTCAGACACTATGGTGAAAATATTAGCACAATCTTTGAAAATTAATTGCTACACAGGCAATGTCGTTAGGAATCTTTCCTGATAACAGCAAAAAAAAAAGGGGGGGGGACCAAGAACCAAGACAGATAAGAAACTGGAGCTTGTTTCCATCTTGATTATATTTTCTCTGCAACTTTGAACTTGGTTTTTAAAGCTCTGTGCAGCAGGGATAAGAGAGAAACTGGAGTTTACCCAGTGTGGGGAGAGGATAGAAGATATAGGCTCAGATATCAGGAAGGAGTTGGACACAGCCTTTCTCATTTCTCAAGAAAATCCAAAAAGAGAAAAGAAGAAAGAGAAAAAGATACAACTAAAACCTTAGTGCTCAGAATTCACACAGTATAGATTTTATAAGGGTTTGCAGCCAGAATTTATAAGTATTGTTTAAAATAAATGGTTTTGAGATCAAATGATACTTTAAGAGAAGAACTAGACTGATAAACTCCCATGGGCACCTGGAAGAGGGAAACAGTCATTCTTGGAGGAATTCATGCTCGTAACTCACTCATAAACATAGCAGTTCATAGATTCAAACCTGTAAACATGGAGAAAATCAGTATACCAAAATTGATGTAAGAAAACATAGCTCAGGTCTCAATCAGATCAACTGAGACTTTTTGGCCCTTGAGGGGAACGAAAGCACAAATTGATTAGGAATCAGAAATAGTTATCTATACCTATCTAGATAAATTGACTGAACAGAAAATTGTTTCAGCTTGGGGCTAGGAAAATGACTCCCTCCGTGGTTCAGTGGACTCTCTGCTTCAACAGCCGTCCCAGCCTCTTTTCCCTGCACCCATATACTAGCTCAAAGGCAACTGTAGATCAAGTTCCAAGTAATGTCCACTTCTGGTTCTTAGGGCATCAGACACACAGGGATACAAAGACATACATGCAAGCAAACACTCAAACCATAAAACAAAAATAAGTAAATCTTATTAAAAAACGATTTTAACTATAGAGACACAGATTCTAGGCATAGTGATGGATTTTAAGTATCCTCACTATGTTTTAAAGTTTTGTTTTGTTTTTTAAAATCACAATTTAAAAGGGATTCAAACAATTGTTTAACAAGGAGAGTTTAGGTTCAGCCAGACAGTCTGACAAACTACATCCATGAAAGGGGCTTTGTTTTTCAGAAACTACACAATGAAGCAATTCTCAGAAAAGGAAAGGAGAAAGAAAAAAAAGCAAACAGACAAACTTCTGGGAAAAAAGAAGTTAGGGCAAACTGACCTGGTGGCCCTCTATGGCACTTCAAGAATCAACTCTAATGGGAGCCACAGATATAAGACAATAAGCTAAGTACAAATCTGGACTGTGGATGCTTCAGTGTTTGCTGGAAAAATAATACACAGCTTGTTTTATTTTAGTGCTCGTGTGTGTGTGTGTGTGTGTGTGTGTGTGTGTGTGTGTGCGTGTGTGTATGTTTGGTGAGACCAATATAGATAGATGGATAGATGGATGGATAGATAGATAGATAGATAGATAGATAGATAGATAGATAGACAGATAGATAGATAGATAGATAGAGACAGATAGGTGACTGATAAATGATGGATGGAGAGATGGATGGATGGATACATTATTAGATGCACGGATGAAGAAAGAGGTTAAGAGAAAAGAAAAGATGATGTAGGGAAGAGCACAGAGTGGGGATGGAGAAAAAAGAGAAAAATGGGGGAAAGAGGGGGAGGGAGAGATCATTTTAATAGGAATAAAGGAGTCTTTATTCTGATCAAAATAGAAGGAATATCACTGCCTAGGGACAGTGATTCAAGTTGCCCAAACAACATTTTTCAGTGTCAAAGGTGTCTGATGAGCTTGTTTATAATAGAACAAAAGAAAGTTCTAAGGCATCAAACACTTTTACCACTTAGAGTTGACCACATGTGAGTGGGTTACCACAAGCAGGGGACGACATTGATAAGGTCTTATTTCTTGTCTGATGACATTTTTAGTTTGTTGTGTTGTTATTGAAAGCCCGTCTGTGTGGTAATATATTACAGTTTTTCCTGATTATTGGAAAGGTATTAGACTAAACCAATGTTTGAGCAATGAATAACAATTAATGGACATTTTAAGCTCCAAATAACTTTGGATCTGGATCTGCAATGTTCCAGTTCTCCAAAACCACTAAATTCTAATCAGTCACATGCCTTAAAGAGTACATAACAGATGGTACTTTTGGGTCTAATTTCCATTTACAACCTTGTCTAAAAGTGGACTTAGAGACACATATAATGCAAGCATCTTTGGTCACATTAGAGTGCCAGAATTTGCATTCATCTGTCCGAGTTTAGATTTTCAGATATTAGAATTGTCAGATTTTTAAAAATTATAAATGTACTGTGTAGGAGGTCCTTCTGTCTATGTGTTGCTTTCATTGGTTGAATAAAGAAACTGCCTTGGCCTTTTGATAGGGCCATACTTAGGTAGGTGGAGTAGACAGAACTGAATGCTGGGAACATGGCAGTGTGGCAGGCGCCATGAATCTCCTGCCTGAGATGGATGTAGGCTAGAATCTTGCTGGTAAGCCACAATCATGTGGTGATACACAGATTTAATAGAAATGGGTTAATCAAGATGTGAGAATTAGCCAATAAGAGTCTAGAGCTAATGGCCCAGGCAATGATTTAATTAATACAATTTCTGTGTGATTATTTTGGGTATAAGCTAGCTGGGCAGCCAGAACAAGGGGCCCTGCACTCCTCCTACAACAGTACTGGGCTGAAAGGCACACATCTACAACCACAGAACTTGGGAGACAGAAGAAAGGGGCCACAGTTCAAAGCCCTCTTGTGCTAGAGAGCAAGTTTTATTTCTTGTTTATTTATTTGTTAAAAATTTCCACCTCCTCCCATTTCCCTCTCACTCCCCCCACTCCCTCTCCCCCCCACTCTCCAGTCCTGAGAAGTCAGGGTACCCGTGGGAAGTCCAAGCTCCCCCCTCCAGTTCTGGGAAGGCGTGCATCAAAACAGACTAGGCTCCCAAAAAGCCAGTACATGCAGTAGAATCAAAATCCAGTGTCATTATCATTGGCTTCACAGTCTGCCCTCATTGTCAGCCACATTCAGAGAATCCAGTCTGATTACATGCTCGTGCAGACTCAGTCCACCTTGCTTAGTGAGCTCCCATTAGACCAGTCACAACATCTCAATGGATGGACACACCCCTCATGGTCCTGAATTCCTAGCTCATGCTCTCCCTCCTTCTGCTTTTCATCTGGGCTCCAATATGGGCCTCTGTCTCTATTGCCATCCATCGCCGGATGAAGGTTCTATGGTGATATCCAAGATATTCATCAGTGTGGCTATGGGAGAAAGCCAGAGAGCAAGTTTTAAAGAACCAGAGATAAAAAGCAAAGCCTATGTTTTAAAACAGAAAAAAATGAACAAAATTTAAAATGATATTTAATGATTCAGATAAATAAAACTAAAAACAAAAGTTGGGTGATATAGAAAGATGACAAATACTCAACTGAATTTGAAATATATGAACAGCTACTTCAAAATATAAAAAAAATTGTTTTAAGTAAAATTGCAAACAACATGCTATTAAGGAACAATACAAAATCTGCAGGTAAAGTAATAAACCAGAGGTGGAATTCAAAAGATGTCAAGAATGCTGCACCAAAGAAGAAATCTATAATCTGTAAACTTTGAACTTCCTATAAAAAACAATAACTGTCAGTGACTTAAGAAACAAAACCAACTAGGTTCATAGCAGCATTGTTTGTTATAGACAGAAGCTGCACACAACCTAAATGCCCCTCGAATGAAGAATGGATAAAGAAAATGTGGTACATTTTCACAACAGAGTACTACACACCAGAAAGAAATAATGACATCTTCAATTCTGCAGGAAAATGGATGTAGCTAGAAAACATCATTTTGAGTGAGGTTAACCCAGACACAGAAAGACAATTATTACATGTACTCACTCATAAGTGGTGTTTAAACATAAAGCAAAAAAAAAAAGCCCACAAATCACAATTTCATGGAACTTAGACAACAATGAGGACATTAAGAGAGACTTACATAGATCTAATCTACGTGGGACGTAGAAAAAGACAAGATCTTCTGAGTAAATTGGGAGCATGAGAACCTTGGGGGAGCATGGAAGGGGAGGGGAGAGGCAGGGAAGGGAGCAGAGAAATATGTAGAGCTTAATAAAAATCAATAAAAAAGAAACAAACAGACTTATTACATGTACTCACTCATAAGTGGTGTTTAAACATAAAGCAAAAAAAAAAAAAGCCCACAAATCACAATTTCATGGAACTTAGACAACAATGAGGACATTAAGAGAGACTTAAATAGATCTAATCTACGTGGGACGTAGAAAAAGACAAGATCTTCTGAGTAAATTGGGAGCATGAGAACCTTGGGGGAGCATGGAAGGGGAGGGGAGAGGCAGGGAAGGGAGCAGAGAAATATGTAGAGCTTAATAAAAATCAATAAAAAAGAAACAAACAAAACCAAAACTGAAAAACAACAGCAACAAAAACAATAAGGCTATGAGGATATCTCAAGTCCTGTCAGAAAACAACTGTCAACCAAGAACACCACAGACGGAAAAGTATCTTTAAACTTCTTTGATGCATTCATAAAAGTTTAGAGTTTGCACTTTTTCTCATAAGAGAGACTTCTAAAGAGATTAGATATTTTTATAAGCAAATGAAATGCAAATGACTTCTGAGGTATAAAATTGAATGATAAGTAATAAGATAAAATTGCATATAATACCAAACACACATCAATTGTATTAACCAAGAATAGAATCCTTATTTCTTTTTAAAGAGTACTAAGTTAAACTATCAAATAAATGTAAATAATTGAATTAAAATTATTGATTGAGAGTGATTTAAAGCTCTTGTACAGCACAAAAAGGGGCCAACATAATCATTAACCCTGAATTTGGATTAAGGAACTGTGAGGCAAACTTCACGCTAATAATGACTAAGCAAACAGAAATGGTGTATGCAACTTTTGACATGTAAAGATATGAAAAACAATAATTAAATACACTATAAAATTGAATTTAGCATATGCCTTTGCCTTGAGTCAATAGCACACTCCTCTTCTCCAGAATGTATTTCTCTTTCTTAATTAGTGGTGTCAATTTCTAATAATAAGGGGAATATATATATATATATAGATATAGATATATAGATATAGATGGTGCAGTTAAATTCCACTCCATCAGTTATAGTGCATGAATAAGACAAAACCATAACTGCTAAAGAATCTACACAAACAGAACTTTAGAAATCCGTGCATATAATTTGATGTTCTGAAGCTCTCCATAAATACAAAGCTGTTTTAACTCACCAGGAGAATGAACCAATTTAAAATGTATATGAAGTCTGATAATAGTACAGAATTAAAAATCTGCACAGAGAAATGGCAGCTTTCCAAAAAGAAAATTATATTGTCCCATTAACCAGGAGTTTTAGCACCTGCCTAATAACTGTAAGATATGGAAGGTAAGCAAAATCAGCTGGCATTTGAAAAACACATTTAACAAGCTTGTCTACACACAAGTATGGAGCACTGCATGGGAGCATGACCTGGACTTTCACTTGAAGATCATACAGGATGCTTGTGAACATTGTCCACATAAGAAACAACAGAGTCATGCTCAAAAGATTTGAATAAACTGAAGTAAAGAACACTTCAGTTTCTGACCCACATAAGCCACATAGCAAGGAAGAAAATATAGTGGTTTTCTAATGTATGAAATGGATGATATCAAAATCTGTAGAATCAGCAGCACAGTGATGGAATATGCCTTTAATCCCAGCACTCAGAAGGCAGGGGCAGAGGGATCTCTGTGAATTCAAGGCCAGCCTGATCTACAGAGTGAGTTCCAGAACAGTCTCCAAAGATACAAGAAACCCTGTCTAGAAAACAAACAAACAAAAATGTGTAGAATCCTAAGAGAAAAGATGAACACCAGCAAATTTAAAGTTAAATCAAGAAATAGATAATCTGAGATGTTTAATCTAAAATACTAGGAAAGCTGTCAGCAATGATAAAATCTTCTGTGAAAAAGAGCTCTAATCTAAATGAAACAGGAAAATGCATAAAATGGATTGTCAGAGTAGATTAAAAGAATTCATATCCAGGACTTGTTTCTTAGAAATTATTTTGAAATGACTTATTTGGTATTTACTTATGAATACTTAACTTACTTAATAAATCCACTTACTAAGTAAAAGATAATTTGGCTCTTACCATGTATCATTTAGATTTCATAAAAATTATATTAAGTACAAAAGAAAATAAATTTTAAACAGACTATTTATTAGGTAACTCATAGACAAAATTTTAAATGGGGTAGAAATTCAATAGCATAACACTGAAGAAGCGAAGTTACTGTGAAATAATTTGGAATGTGACACATAATAGTTTGCATGCTGGTGTGTAGTACATAATATTGCATCGTGTTACATGCATGAGCTGTCAGGTTCACTTTTCATAGTTTTGATTTTAAAAATAAAATCAGCAACTAGAAGTAGGGAAAAATAATTCACCTTCCAGCAAAACAAATTCTTCTAATCAAATTTTTGAATTATTTTACTTATTACTTCTGTATTCAGTTCTATATTTTATTAGTACACTCATTAAACCATTTAACAAAAGAAATTTTCGTCTCTCATTTCTGAAAGATTCTACAATTCTATCATATTTATAAAGTGGAGAATTTTATTTATATTCTTTATGTCAAAAGTTCAAAATGTGAACTGTAGATTTGTTTTCTGGTCACGATACATGAGATTGGAGACGTATTTAAATCTGAATGAAAAATGCCCATAAAACAAAAAAAATCTGAATGGTTCTCTCAAAATGCCTCTGATAATTACAGAAATACTTTTGTTATTATTTTTTTCTCCATTATTAATTTTATTGTGAGCTGGAAATGATAGTCTATCATCTCAGTTTGGGTTCAGTTTTTAAATTCTAATCCTAAAAAACAAGCCATAACACATTTTAAGCCACCTAGCATACACATGTGTGGGAGTAAATGAACCAAGGTATGGCAGCTGCTCTAGCTCAATCACAGATGCAGTAACGATTATGATAGATGTTTGCCACTTGCATTCCAGCTTACAGAGGTGAAGAAGCATGACAGGACTTTTATGATATCATACAGAACCATACTCTGTTTATTAAAAGCTCAGTCATCTTGATCATGCACCGATAGAGAACGGAACACAAGCTGTAGGCAAGGATTTCATACGATAGGTATGAAATGGTATATTTTATTTCTGAGTATCAAATTATGCTCCATATCTTTTTAAAAAAGTGTTTCAAAAACATTTCTGCAGATCAGGCTCACTTTGATCCCACAATCCTTTCACCTCGGACTCCTACGAATCTGGAATGAGAAGATAGATCCACCAACACAAGCTGCTTCATATCTCACTAAATGTTATTTTTATTCATTTATGAACTTCATGAAAAAATATTTGATTAGACATTTTCTTTTTAAAACCTGTGCCATAGTGATAGAACACATTGAAATTTCAGGTTCAAGTGAATGCTACTGTCTCTCTTGACATTTATCAGCATGGTAAAACTCTTTCCCAAGCCTATACAGCCTAAATAAATGCAAATTAGCTACATAGTGCAATACACATCACTGTCCTTGCCACATATTGGCATTGCAAAATGTGTGTCATACTGTGACAGTGTCCCAAGCACAAACTCTTTTATTTATTTTTATTGAAAAAAAATTTCCGCCTCCTCCCAGCCTCCCATTTCCCTCCCCCTCTTCCTACTCTTCTCTCCTTCCCCCTCTCCTCTCCCCCTCCCTCTCCAGTCTGAAGAGCAGTCAGGGTTCCCTGCCCTGTGGAAAGTCCAAGGTCCTCCCCTCTCCATTCAGGTCTAGGAAGGTGAGCATCCAAACTGGCTAGGCTCCCACAAAGCCAGAACATGAAGTAGGATCAAAACCCCGTGCCATTGTCCTTGGCTTCTCATCAGCCCTCATTGTCCGCCATGTTCAGAGAGTCCGGTTTTATCCCATGCTTTTTCAGTCACAGTCCAGCCGGCCTTGGTGAGCTCCCAATAGATCAGCCCCACTGTCTCCATGGGTGGGTGCACCCCTCGTGGTCCTGACTTCTTTGCTCATGTTCTCCCTCCTTCTGCTCCTCATTGGGACATTGGGAGCTCAGGCCGGTGCTCCAGTGTGGGTCTCTGTCTCTATCTCCATCCATCGCCAGATGAAGGTTCTATGGTGATATGCAAGATATTCATCAGTATGGCTCCAGGGCGATGTCCCCAGTTAGTTCCTTGGGCAGCTGAGGATAGAGAACCTGAAATGACCCTATCCAAGCACAAACTCTTAATAAAATACTGTTTATTCACCCAGTCTGCCTCTGGACTATTCTATTATTTTTTCCAACAAACCAAAAAGATCTCAAAAAGTTATAACCATTAGTAAAAGGATCAAGGGATCCTTAAAAGTTCTATAATCCACAATCCTAAAAGATTTTCTTAGAGCATTTGTCACTGTTGCCTCTTTGTCCCTCACAAGCAAAGTCCACTCAACTTACCCAAACCAAAAGGTATCTTTATTAATGGCCGACTTTCTTCCCATTTCTAGGTTTCTCATTGTGAACATAGTTAGTAACACATATGCTCCTCTTTCTTGATTTTGGCAGTTTTTAAGAAGGAGCAGAGATTGCAGGCTCTGGCTATGGTATGGAAATGTCCTCTCAGAGGGCAGTGTGAATAGGTTGCCTTCTAATTTACCCAAAATTATTTAACGACCTGCAAACTCACTATAGTAATTTTTACTGCAATTGGAGGATCAAGCCAGCCATTAAGGAGGAATCTCTACCCCCGCCCCCCAAGTTATGCTATTGAAAGAATCACTAACTATGAACCATCTCATCTGGCAGTCTCCTGAGGAAGTCTTTCCTTCATTCTCGAATGACACTATCTTGTTGTCATATTGTATACAATGAAATCTTTTCCTTTTTCAGTTTTTCTCAGTTCTCCCAAAAATGTAGTTATATATGACTCCTGGCTTTTTATATGAATAAATCAGTGGGTCTTCTAATTCTACTTAAAGATAGAACTAGTCCTATTTCTCCCTGTTTGAGGCAATGTCAGGAGGCCTACAGGTCACATGACACCCATAATCAAGAAGCAAAAGAGGAACAGGAAACAAAGGTTCTGCCAACAAAGCCTCAAGGCCTGACCCATTGAAGTACACCCTCCAGTCAGGTCCCACATCTTAAAGGTTCCACATATTTTTCAAACAGCACCACCTCCTACCTTATAAAAAGTAAACTTTTATAATAATAAACCACTACATCGAGTTGTTGTCCTAGAGCACTGACCTACCTTGACTTATCTACCTTCACAAAATTATAATCTACGAAATTACAATACAATGTTAAAAGATTCTCCAAGGCATTTTTTTCAGTTTCAGAATATAATTACTCCATCACAGAGTGCTGTATTAGAACTTGTAAACTGAAAGCAAGCTCACGTAACAGAAATTAAATGTCATTCTCAGAAAATGAGGCCAAAATTTACATAGAAAAGGAAGCGTTAGAAATGGAAGATCAGAGAATAAGTTACCAGACTTTAGAGAAAGGAAAACTTGTTAAAACAGTTCTTTCAAACTGCTTCTCTTCTGATGAAATTATAAGAAGAATCTGTTTTATGTCTAAATCTGCCTTATGCAGTTTTACACTACAAGGTGCCACTTCTTTCTCTGTCTTTTCCAATTCAGTCAGCTATTTGGAGCTAGAAGTATACCTGCTTTGCCATTTCGGGGAACTAATTGGCACTTCTGTTAATTGCATGAGGTGTAATATCAGGATAATGGCAGTCATCTTGTTTTGGGTCATAAGGCTACTAGATCGTTGGGCTCTTTAACAAGTCCTTCCATTACCATATAATATTCTTTAAGTGGCTTTTTAAATTTTACGCACAAGTATTAATTGGTGCCCCCTTGAGTCTAAGAATTGGAAATGTCCCTAGTGACAGCAGTTACCTATTTGGCAGTTCTGCCCACACCTATTTAGCTTTCACTACTGGAAGCGTTTCCTTATCTGATGATGTCACCTGTTAAGTTGGTCAGTGCAAAACCCCTGTCCATTAGCAATTTTTGTAGGTGACCTGCAGTACTGGAAACGTGCACAGGAAACAGTACTTTCAAAGTTTAAGAGGAAGATTGAATTCCCAGGGCATGGCAGACAATTATACATTTTCAGTGACTCCAAGATGAACACCCATTTGAAATCACATTTACAAGCTTGGAAATCACTCGTTGGTAATGTTTGAGTTTTGTGTTTTCTAAAATATTTTAAGATAAATTCATCATATATTGAAAGTTTATTTTTGTTAATTCTACCAAGTCAAATAGATATAATAGAATTACTGTAGTATCATATAAGTAATTTTCTCCTTCCGGGGAAATGTTTACATGGATTTAAATATCCTGATATTCTTTTTGGTATTATATATATTTTTTTTCAAAGATCTTTTGCAGTTAAAACAATGAAATATGTTTAATTTTGCAATAAATATACAAATATACAAAAACAAGCATATTTGTTTATATTCAATGGATTTCTCTTAGTGTGTAATTGTAATTTACATTAGATCCCTGTTAGTGCTTATCAAGGAAAGATCCCAGAAGACAATTTCCAGTGACGTTTACCACATTCTAAAGTAAGAACTGTGTTAGCACAGAAAAGCAGGGATTTACATTCTATTCACTTTTTCAACTAAGTGCATCCAGTCCAGAGAGTCAAGCATCTAATTCTCTCAGCTCAAAACTAATTCAAAACTAAACATTTTGAATATTCTGCACAGAACTAGGTTAAGAATCATTTCACAAGAAATTTCCTCTGTCTCTTTAGCTTTCAAAGATACGCCTGGGCTTGTAAACAATGTCAGGGATAGAAAACAATCAATGTGATCTACAGTTCTTAAAATACCAAGTACAGTGG
>NC_022016.1:30110783-30117194 GCF_000317375.1 Microtus ochrogaster
TTATTTTCTGTGCCCTATAACTTATGCCTTTCTATAAGAAAGGTTAAAAAAAATAGATTAAATAGCTACTCTTTTTAACTCAATTCTAACCAAACTAGACCTGGATGGAGGGGAAAGGACTTTGGACTTCCCACAGGGCAGGGAACCCTGACAGCTCTTTGGACTGGAGAGGGAGGGGGAGAGGAGGGGGATGAGGAGGAGGGAAATGGGAGTCTGGGAGGAAGCATAAATTTTTTTTCAATAAAAAAATCGCAAAATATTCATTTTTTTCAGCTTACCATAATCTACCCTGAAATTCTTTCTGAAATAATCTAAAAATGTTTCCCATGTGATAGAACTAACCTACTGAACTTTTCATTTTCAGCATGTATACTTTATATGTTAATCAACATATATACTTTACATTTATGGTTATAATCATTTAGATTTAGAACTACTTTCTACTTCAACCAATTTCATTTTTATTTTACTTTATTTAGTACTTTTTTCCAACATACTATTTTAATTGACTATTTGGAAATTCCACACAGTGCACCCTGATCACACTCACTTCCTATTCCTTTGGAACCTTTCCCAATCACCCACAAATGAAAAGTATACCAATCTAATCTCTGTTGCCTATATACTCAATGAAGCCTGGTCAAACTACCAGTTGCCAGCTCCTTAAAGATAACAGAGTCTTTTCTCACTCCCAGTACCCATCAGAAGCCATCAAATGTGAAGAACTACACTTCAACATTCCTACCACAATTTTTAAGAGTTCTCTTCAATAGTTTCCTGTCTAGACTGTTTCTTTTTGGGGGCGTGGTGGGAGAGGGGCAAGGGTTGTGGCAGAAGCCTTCTATGTCTCTCGTTCTTAACTATGAATCTGCAGTCCTCAATATCGCTGAAAAGAAACTTCCTTGCTCTTTACAGTCAATGGTAGCACACGTCATGGATTTCCACATAGTATTTGATGATGTCATGGACCACAGACACCAACATGGCCTTCAGCAGCAGCACAGCCCAAGGATATCAGCATGGCCTCCAGAGGTAGCACAATCTGTAAACATCACCGTGACCTAGGGAAGTAGTACAGACCACAGGCACCAACACGGCTTCAAGCAGCAGCACAGATCACTGACGCCAACATGGCCACAGGCAGCAGAACAAACCATGGAAATCCACATGGACCAAGGGCATCAACACAACATGGAGCAGCACACCAGTGCATCCTCTAGCTGTAGCCAAGACCACAAACACTAGCAAGGCCTCTAGGGGCATCAGGGACCATGGAGGTCTTTTGAGGAAGTCTGATCCAAAAAATGAATTGTTCTTCATCTTGGACATCCCGTCAGAGCCAGGGCAATCCTGCAGCTAGACAGTGAGCTCCAGGCTGCTGGACAACACCCTGCCTTTGATTCTTAAGTCTATATTTCACTGTACTGTTGTATTGTGACTTATTTCCTATTATGCTATTTTATTGATTGCTTCATTTTAACTGTTAACTATATCTTATTTTGTTACTTTTCTTATAGTTGGAACTGTATTATTTTATGACCTAACCATAATATAATATTCCGATTGATGTCTAGTATATGTGTATTTAATTCATGGAAAGGTGCATGCTTAAATGTGGGTAGGTACAGTTGAGTAATAAAATAATGTAATTGTGTTTGCTTGTTTGTTATTTCTAGGAAAAGATGAATTTAGCATTGTTTGAAACTTATTTTTATCATTGAGACATAAAGAACTTCATTATGTTTTGAATTCATCAAGATGGAGCACAGCTTTGGAGACTGGCTCGGGACACTTTAAAATGTCTTCTGAAAGGAGATGTTCTACCTGAAATATCGGCTCTCCCACAGCACACTGCACAGCACACTGCACAGCACACTGCACAGCACACTCCAGAGCTAGATTTGCTCAGGGGGGAGACCAAATGTTGAGCTACTTGACTCTGGGTTACGATTGCCTCTATTAGGCCAAACACAATATTCAGACCTGTCTTTCCAGGGTCCTCTGGGAGATAGGTTAATTTATTTTAAGTGAATTCTAGAATTGAAATTGCTGGTTTCTAATTCTGACACTATTTGTTTGGTATATGTATTATCTTGGGAATTTTACTTAAATTTAATGAGTCTCCATTTCCATATAGGTTAAGTGGGGATTACAAATGAAATTGTTTTACATGAAATTAGAGTTTTGTATAAATTCCATAGAAAAGTATTATAGTAAACAGGGGGAAAGGGAGGGGGATCAGTACAAGAGGGATAGAAGAACAAATAACACCAAGGTTGTTTGAGAAAGCCTCTGGGAATCACATTAATTTATATTTACCTAAATTATACACAAAGATTCTGCCTTAGCCATTTTTTTTTTGTTCACAAATACTGTAGGTATATACTTCACGAGCTCCTTAATAGCACAAGTGAATCTTCGTACACTGTCTGGCTACTCTTGTCTCTCTCTCTCTCTCTCACTCTCTCGCTCTTTGACTGGCTCCTTGTAATCAGAGAGACCTTTTGTGACAAAACAACAAATGTGTTCTATTGTCCATCTTCATAAAGTATAGAAATCATATTGTCCATTCCTTTGTGTACCCACAGTTGACATGCATCTAGGTTGAAAGTTCCATTATAATAGTGACTTTAATTTTGTTTCTGAATCCTCAAATTCTAGAGTAAACTTCTAAAGAAACTTAAGAAGTCCTCATAATGTATTTAAAGTAGATAATTTCCATGCAAGAATTGTTATGCCTTATAAGAATAAAGCTAGTTTTGTTTTAGAAATAAGAAAGATAGAACGAGAATATCTTTTAACATACTTCTCAGGATCCTTTAATTCTTGTTTGTTTTGATTTAAGTACTATAAAACTAGTGAGTCCCATTTGGGAGTCAGTACCATATGCTATCTCCACATTCAGTACATAAATTCATTTTGTTAAAATCTATTGAAAACCTGTAGTAAAAGTAATGTTTCTGTTCTTGTTATTGTTTCTGAGTATTGAGATTTAAATCCTATTCATCGTGTTAATACTTGCCATGCTTAGCAAAAGTACACCTTAAGGCTTTGTCTTTTCCTTTGATTGAAAGTTTATGTTAACAAGAATGGTGCCCAAAATTAAAAACAAAGCAAAATTATAATAAAAATTAATAAATCCATTTTCTACAACACCACTTTCCCAAAGAATCAAGACATGCACTTAGATGAAAACTCAGTTTTACTCAAGATGAAAAAATAAAGGAAAAAATCAAACATGGAAAAAAATAATCTATACAAAATCATGTCATGAAGCTAGAAGTAAATGTATTTGTTACATAGAAGTCTTAGTAAAAATATGTTATAGTCTCAAATTCCAAACTAAAACTAAAGCTGAAATATTACAGTGAAATAATATTTTCCAACCATCAGGCATTCATGCAGAAAATATTTACATACTATTAAAATGGAAAAGAGGAATATTTGATAAGTTTAAAAATAATACAATACCCTTAAACAATAAGATTATCAGTTATACATGTTATATCCAATCATAATGAATTGAATAACCAGTGAGAAGAATTTTGTGGAACCACTGAAGCAATCTCAGTAATGTTTAGGAAAAAGTCAACACATCCTTGACTTCAGGTATATCCTGGTGTAGCAAAAAAAGCTGTGGCTAACTGTAAATTGACAGGCAGAATCAGGAATCACTATTAAAACTATGCCTGTAATAGATTCCTGGTAAATTGCAAGATTGTAGTAATGCCAAGTTGTGTGTTTCCTTTTAGATTCCCAAGGAGACGTGTTTGTCTTTCTATGCAAGTATCCTGATAAACTTTCATTCCCTACACATTAAGCTATTTTCTGGTGTGGGTCAGTTAAGACTGATAGACAGACCCACACTATAAACTTCAGGAGTTCAGAGAAGAAATGGCTAATTTGTTGACTCACATGAAAAAAAGATCCAATCATATAATTTCTCCAAGACCCAATTTTGTTAAAGAATATCAATATATATACGCAGACTGAAAGGTTTAAAATAATAACATTAATAACCGCATTAATACTTACCTCAAATAAGGAATTCTAGTACTAACACTTAATTCTCATTACTCTGTATTTCAGTATGAATATGCATCCAACACAAAGACAGGTTTTGGCTCATCCTTCATTATGTCAGTGACAAAAAAAATAAAATAAAATAAAGTCTTTCAGTCTTCCGGCTAATGTTCAAAACTGCCTACAATATGACCAAAACCACTATCTTCACTTTGAATTCATCTATCAAACATGTGATAATGCTCAATTTAAAATGTTTCTTCATGATATTTAAAATAAAGCTTTTGTTTCTAATATAAGAAAAAGATGGTACATGTGGATAGAAACCTTTTCTGGTAATTTAACTTAATGGGTATCTTCGTGGATCCGCTTACCTGACCATTCTCAGGACTTGGGTTTGAAACTGGATTATATTCATGATGATGCATGACAATTGATGCTAAAGTCATACTTAGCTCAGGTGTGGTAACTGTCTTAAATTTCCTCCATCCTTTTGGCATACTACCATAGCCAGTGTAATTAACGGAGGAAAAGAGAGCAGCGATGGCATGAGGAATCATAATGGTGTTTTGCTCTTGTATTCTTGGGAAATATATTTTAGATATTCTGTCTGGATGGGAAAAATCAATTACCCATCTCTGGAATTGTGATATAAGAGCTCAGATTGCTTATTAGCAATCTTATTAGCAAAACAAGTTTAGAAATTAAAACTATTAAAACTAAATGCAGACAGAAAAATTTGGTTTTAATAAAATTAATCTTAATGTATCAACTCCAATATTGTGTGAAAAAACTTTTAAATTATTTGCTTACAGGATCTAATATATGTCTTCCTTCCCTCCCGCATTTCTTTTCTATATCTTTTTCTGTTTGGGCAAATAAACAAATTTTCTATTTACTCGAAGATTCCAAAATCATCTCCTGCTATTGTCAAGAAATATGTAAGTTTTAGTACATGTGCTCTTCCTATGGAAAGTATAAATAAATATTTCTGAACAAGCGTTATATGCAAGCTAAAAGTGAACCAACGGCAGGTATGGTGAAGAAAGCCTATAGTTCTAGCACTTAGGAAGAGAAGCGTAAGGACCAGCAATTCCAGAACAGCTTAACAGCTTAGACATCAAAGGGAGACTGTATCTCAAGAAAAGAATACAGAGTAAGCAGGTGAGTAAACAGAAACTAAGGCCATGGTTCAGTTTATGCACCAAAAGAGGAGCTCTGAAAAGAATCCAAAAGAAGTTTAAGACAGGAATTTGATTTGAACCACAGAGGAGATAAAATTTAAAGCAAAACATTTAAACACTGAAATGTGCAACAAAGGAAAATCAAACCTGCTCTCAGAACGTTCTATTTTTGTCACTGGCATTTCAAGCTAAACAATTCAACACATTCTGTTTCTGTGGAACAGCACTTAACAGTTTCAATGACGACATCCAATCTATTACTACTGAAAAAAAAATGTTTTCCATTAACTTTTAAGTGTAGGTTTACTTTTACATTTGGCATTGGATTCCTGAAACCATTTGGACAATTATTTACATCTATTACTGTTTTCAACAAAATGCTGCCTTAACAAAAATAATCCATATGGCTATCCAAACAAGGAAACAAATGGTCTGCAGTTGCCTCTCTCCCCATGAACTTGGTAATGAGATAGTCTCGACCAGCTCCTTCCCTGATCCTCTTTTTTCAAAGAAGTTATTCATTTCTTTAATTTCTATTTCAGTTATAAGTATTTTCTTATTGCCAGACTTTCATTAGAATAAATCATTACTCCAACCATTCAAGAGCATAACACTTCACCACTGAAGTAGTGCTTTGAAGCACTTTCTAGTGCTTCAGTTTTAAGAATCTGATGTTTACCTAGCTTTGTGATGTCACCCTTGCTTAGAGTCCACTTTCTTCCTCCATGTCTTATATAATATCCAGGTACATACATAACTTTCATTTTGAGAAGACTGAAATTAAGAAGAACTAGTAAAATAGGAAACCTTATACTTGTCTTACAAAGAGTCCCTTTACACTGTTCACTGTGCAAACAGAGTTGCAGTGCAGATACCATGACATATAAAAGATGCAGTTGAGGTGTTAGTTTGAAGTTCCTTCTTCATAGATATCACTTGGATACTGTTGAATTCACTTGGTACTTTGACTACACTCTATGATCACAGTGATGGATTTTAGGATTCCTTCACATCTTTAGAAACCTTCTCTTTAAAATGTATTGAATCCTATATGTGCCTGTAAGAAATCACACACTCATTAATATATGCATACAAATGTAAACAAATTTGTTTGGATATATATTAGTTTGTGGTTTCTATAGGCATATATAGTGTTCATGTAAAATCATAAATTCAAGTATGATAATAATCATATTCATGTAAT
>NC_022016.1:30118577-30126710 GCF_000317375.1 Microtus ochrogaster
CCCCTATTCTTGCTATTGCTTTGTTTTCATACATTTCTTCTTTTGAGGCATTCTGTCCATCACTGGAGGTAGACATAATCTAAGATTCATTGAAATGAAAAGAAAATGTATCATTAAACTAAGAGTTGCAATCATAACACATGAACATTTATATTCTAAGATATACAGAAAACTAGTTCTGACTATATTTTATAATATGTCCACTTAAATATAACCATAATCACCATGAAAAAGGCCTTTCTTCAGGGACTTGTCCCACAGTCACTTCGGCTTACTGGATCTTGTAATCTGTGGAAAGTAGGTAGACAGAAGAGAGATAGAAAGTACAGTCTCTTACTAGGTAGTATGTCATTAAACCTTTATGTACAGTCCAGACTGCCCTATCTCCATGTAGAACCAAAGATATGACTTAGAACTTGGAAGTTTCCAGTCCTAGTTTTAGAAACTGCTGACTATGAGACACATGTCCATTCTTAAAGACTTTCAATGCTAGTACTTTAGTAGGTATCTAAAGTATTGGCATTGCTTTATTGTGTCTACTCACACAGAGCATTCCATGGATCCCACACTGATATTTAGCAATACATAAATCTACATGTGCCAATTATTCAACATGCCATTCAAAATTTATGATCAACCAAGCATATCTCAATAATACCCTTTTATGAGAGAAGTACAGAATCACTGCTATTTCCCTACAGCCTAGGAAGAGCAGTAAAGAGGGAAAACTGGGAGAAACACTTGAGAAATACACCCTGAGCTCCTCAAATAAGATGGTATGTTAATGGATAAAGACACAAGAGTAAGAAATAAAATTACAACACTCTGTGTTGTTCTTTTGAAAAACTACAACTCCCAGACTCCTCTTGGACTATGGTTACCTGTGCGTGTACCTTCACGCAGGTATGGGATATTCCCAGATACCCCTGCGCTCCCCGTTTAAAAGGCAGGGCCACACAAGGCCCCCTCCTCGTCCTGCCTTTCCTCGTGTGTCCCACATCCTTTGCCCTTCTGTGTTTCCCTCCCCCATTAAAGTGGACCCACGTGGGAGCCGCCGTGTCGTGTCTGTGTTTGTTCCGCCATGCGTGTCTGTCCTGTGCCCCGTGTTCAAGAAGAACACCCCTGTCTTTTTATTATTTTTTAAGAAGAACGCTCTGCTCATGTCTACACAACGAGTTTTGTTTCAAAACCTGCATATAAGTTTTGTAAGGCAAGATCATGTTGAGTCATTGTGATCATTCTTAAGAGCTTTGATAAGGACTGTTGTATTGTTTCTTCTATCTTTAATAATGATTTGTTCTTGTTCTTGGGATAACTCTTAGTCAAGAGAAATAATGATTTGATCTTATTTCTAACTTGCACTTTTCTGAGATTTACATAATTCTCTAGTCCTTATTATATTATTATATTAACAGTTATCATTATTATCTTGCTCTCTCTGATACTTTCACATGCTCATAAAAAATCCTAACAGTCTTCTGGTGTGAATTGATTACACAGAATTCTCTACTTAATAGCTATCATTGACTGTGGAAATCCTTGGGATATTTGATAAGAAATGATTTGGGTTGTACAATGTGTACTCAGTTTTGATGTATTACTAAAATGTGTGTGTGTGTGTGTGTGTGTGAGTGTGTGTGTGTGTGTGTGTGTGTGTGTGTTTATTCATGTTTGAGTGGTCTGTCTGTCTGGGTTCAATCTAGAGCTCTGCCACTGGTCTTACATCTCCACCTTTTTGCTTTATGTCATTTTGAGACAGTCATTTTAAGTCAATAAAACTGACCTCAAACTTCAAATTTTCATGTTTGAGACTCTTTAGAACAGCTATGAGTAAAAGATATGACACCGTGATTGATTAAATTTTTCAAGAAATTTTTATTTAAAATAATTCTTTACAATCAAGAAAGCAGGTTAGCTAACTGCAGATCCTCACCTCTCCCTCCTTTTCTCTAAATCCCATGTCCAATCTCATAGCTCCTGCTCCTTCAGCAGAAGACCACCTGCTGTGACACATTTCCCCCCCACCACAAAAACACACATCTCTATCCCACCCCCTGAACCTCCCACACACCCAGCCTGCCATCTGCAGTGGATCACAAAGATCTCCCCCTAAGACTTGTTTCGTACCGCTCACTGTTTGATCTGAACCCTCAACTCCAGCAGGCATTCTCTGGGAACCCCCTGGCTACTCTAGCCAAGAAAGACAAAAAGACAGCTGCAGGTCTTCACTTCTTTCCTGGTTTCTATAAATCCAAATCCTAATCCTATGCTGCGTCTTATTTTGCCCCTGTTTCCCCATCTCCAGCGGACCACAAAAACATTCTCATTCAACTTGCCTTTCACCCACTCTTTCCATTAACCCAGCCTCCAACACCAGCAGGCTTTCTCTGAGAACACACTCTCCCAGCATGCCAGGGAAACATGGATAAGCTAGCTAAAAATTTTCACCTTTCCCTCCGTCCTCCAAACTCAATCCCCGCGGCACATTCCTAGCTCAGTAGAAGACTACCTGATCCTTTATTGTGTCCCTCCTTGACCTTGTCTCCAGTGGACCACAAAGCTAGTCCTCCCCAACCTCCCCCTGATTACTTCATTGCTTTACTTCAATCACCAACTCCATCAAGCATCCTCAGGAGACCTGCAGGGCAGTCCAGCCAGGGAAGCAGAGTGTGTAACTGCATATCTTCACCTCTTCCTCATTTCCTACAAATCCAGTGCCCCTAGCTCACCCCATCTCTGTAGCAGACCACCTCCTGTAACACCCCCATTTTCCCCACCCCCATGTTCAGTAATATCCAGTGGATCTCACAGATCTCTTCTACCCTTCATCCCCTCTCATCCTGATGTCCTAGTTCCCAAATCCAGCAGGATTTTTCTGGAGACCTGCAACCAAGTCTGCCAGAGAAGCAGGTAGGCTAGCTTCACACTTCCACTCCTCCAATCCACATCTAATCCTGGAGTCCCATCACCGGCTCTGTAGAATGCTACCATTTGTGGTCTCTCCTCACTCTCTGCTCCCATTCCCTGTGAACTAAGAAGATCCTGGTGGAACACCCTGCTTTCCTCCCTCCTTTATACATTTTCAGCCCCTCTTCCTCCCTCAGCCTAGCCCTGTTCCATTCCAAGAGTCATCTCCAAATACCTAGAATACATTTTACCCCAATTCCTCAATCACCACACCTACCACGATCTTAGAATTTCCTACCAGGCAGTACACAGCTGCTCCCATTCTCCTTAGGACCAGAGAGGGCAAGAGAAACAGAGAAAAAAAAAATCATTCACTCAACCAAGATAAAACCAGATATCAGCACCTACAATTACAATCTTTCCAAATCCAAATGTCTAAATACGAGAATAAAAACACTCTCAACAATAGCTAGGACAGTATGTCTCTACTAGAGCCCAGAAACTATACCCCAGTACTCCCTGAGTATTGCAGCATGCCTGAAGCATAAGACAAAGACCTTAAAATATCTTTTATGAATATGATAGACATCCCTAAAGAGGAAATAAATAAATCCCTTAAAAAAAAACAACGAATACACACAAACAATGGAAGGAAATGGATAAAACAATTCAAGACCTGAAATTAGAAATAAAATCACTAAAGAAAACCCTACTTGAGGGAAATCTGGAAGTGAAAAATTTAGGAACTGGAATAAGACCATCAGAAGTCCACATGGGTTGACAAGGCTGTCTTCCTCTTAGAAGCTGTGAGGGAACTCTGTTTTCCCTCATTTGGCTTATAGAAGTAACCTGCCTGACTGTGTTCCTTTTAAAACAAGTTGCATAATTATTTCATATCCACCTCCTTACTTTCTGAAATGTAATTGTTATATATTGTATCTCTTTTGTTAATCCTAATCCCTTTGCTCTTGTATATTCCCTTTGCTCTATGGAGACCAGCAAGATACTTCAACAGAATCTCCTGGACTTCCTGATGACCTTAGCTTAATCATATCCAAAAAGCCCTTTTCCCAGGAAAAGGACACCCAGGGATTTCTGCCACTAGGTAAGAACATTGTCTGTCCATTATTCTCTGGTATTCATAGATATGTATGCTCTTTATTTTCCCAATATTATTGCATTAGTTTATTTTAATACAGTTCATCTTCAAATCTTCCACTAATAAGTATTCCAAATCTTGGAAAACATGTTGGGTCAGAGGCTGTGGTTTTAGTCCCATGTGGACCCAGTGTCTTACCTCTACACTGCGCTGATGGCAAGCAACTGGTGTGCTATATTCTTTTCATGGTTAGAAAACAATTCCCTGTTGTGTTTAGTTTGTTTTCCTAACTCTGTTATTCAAAATGAACAGTCATTTTGTCACCTTGTAAGCTGTTCAGTATGAACTACTAACAAACAGTTCATTATAAGTTGATTCGTGTGCAAAGAGAAGATCTATTTCCACAAAATATGTTTATAACATTTAACTGTAGTTTCACTGTACATATGTGCAACATATTAATTTAGGAAACAGTTGTGCCTGTTAATATATTTTAATTTGTACATTTTTTGGAATTTCTATATATGGAGATAATTCCCTTGTGAAGGTTTATTCTAAAATTTATTCATTTTGGTTATTTTATTTACATAAAAATTAGATACTCACTTCTGTAAAATGTCATTAAGAAGAGTGTTCCCTGGTTTTAAGTAATCAAACTATCACAGCCAAAACAATAACTTATAACCGTTGACATCCAAACAACTCTAAGACATCTGTGTCTGTAGCTCTACCCGTCTCTACTCTTAGTTCAAACACCATTGTCATTCATGCATATTGTAGGGATGGTTGGTCTCCTTTCTCTTTCTTGCACTTCTCAAATTACAATACTACCCTGTAGAAAGAGTCTTCCCGGTGGATTAAATAAGTGTAAGAGGTCTTCATGTGATCTTCCTGCCTGCATCAACTTCTTGTCGTTCATATGCCTGGTATTACAAATATGTTCTAGTGGTTACATGTTGGTTTTGTACACAAAGACCTCTTGCCCACAAAACATTTGTTATCATTTTGTTTACTCTCTATAACTCTTTTTTTTTTCAGAATACTGGATTAAATAACATTTTGCTACAGGGTATTTTTTTTCTGACATTTGTCCTCATTTAGAAGATTTCAACTATTGTTTGTGGTTTCCTAGTATGTTTCCAGAATTTTTCACAAAATGCTATTTCATAATTCCATTTTTTTTCATCTCATCTCCAGCACAAACTACAGTTGTGCTTAAATAATAGACAATAACACAGTATCTAGAAAATATAATAAATAAATAAATAATGAAAAGACATGGGGGTCTATCTTATTACCCTCCTGGTCAGTTTTTGACTTTCATCCCAAATTTTCAAATTCTACAGATGCAATGTAATGTTGGAGAGTGACACAGGGAAGATATAAAATCAAAGAGAATGTGCCACAAAGCTGAAAGGAAGTCATTTCCAAACGCTTCGCTCCCTAGTTATAGCCCTGCAACTGGAGAAAACTCCTATGCAAATTCAGCCATGCAAGCCCCATTTAGCTCAGGAAAATGTGTAGACACTGATTGAATGAGCAGCTGGTGATATTGCAGTCAGGCTCTCTGGAAGTTAATTGGGAAGCGAGAAAAATCCTGACATTGTATATGTAGCTCTACTGACTTCCACTATGCCCGAGACACTCATCACACATAGTTGCTTTCAACTATAACAAAATAGCTGGATGCCCTAGGGTCTCTGATGATGCTCATCAGTAGCCAACTAGGAAACCTGAGGAGGAGGAAGTGGCGAGCTTCAACTAGAACTTCAATAAGTGGATAACATCTCCTAAAGTAGTAGTTTGTACTCCTGCCATGTAATACATGTATCGATTTACAAAGACAATTTTCCTCTGTAATCTCACTTTATTATGTTATGTGGAAAAATTAAGAAGTAAAATTAAAATGATGCTTTCCCTAGTATGTTATTTATGTATCTATATCAATCAAGTGTTGTCCTAAAACAAATATCCCTAAATTATCCTTTAGAATATAAGGTGGTTATTTGTTGCTCTCGAAAGTCAAACTTGACAGTGCTATTGTCCTGTGCTTGACCTAATGGGTGGTAAACTAAAGTTATCCACTGGAGGAAGGAGATTCTTTGTGTACGTCTCACATCTTAGTCATTATTCTAGATATTGACCTCCATTGAGGTATACAAAGGTCAATAAAAGCCTATGACATAAAGAATATAGAGACTAAGAGATAGAAATAGATAAGTAAACCAACAGTACCTTTAGTAGCCATGGGCCCTGAAAGCAAAATTGATGCTGTGGAAGAGAGATAGAGATTTGAGAGGAAGAGAGAAAGATAGAGTCAAAAGGAAGAGAGTTTAAAGATGTTCCCTAAAATACAACAACAAAAACAAAAACAAAATGTTTTCTAAGTTTCTATGCCAGGGTATATGATTCAAAGCAAACAAGCTAGAGGAAAAGAAGCATGGTTTATGAAATGGGCAATATCTCGCTGAGCCTCGTGAGTACTTAGAAGAAATGGGGCAACGTAAGATGAGACTAGAAAAAAGATATATGTCACAGGGTTAAGGGACTTAGCAGGCCATATTACTTAGCATTTTCCCTTAGACATTAAAATGATAACAAATTATTATCGATGCTGTTGCTATTGTGGGTTATAAACATTCTCCTAGACAGTCTATTTGTCTGTGACATGAGAGTATCATAATCCCCATTTGAATTGTGACTGTTAAGTAACGACAGAGATGTTGAAAAACTTGAACTTGAGTAAGTAAAATAGGATTTACCCTCAAATGGCTCGGTTAAATTCATAACCACTACAGTATTGCTGCCTCTCTCTGAAAAGGCAATAAAACGGTTGAAGCTGAGAAAAGAATATGGTTAGATTTACATTTTACAAGAACATTTATATACAGTACTGTAAATGATATAAGATACTGAAGAAATAACTCATTTGTAGGTTATGGAAATAATCCTAGAAACTACACGTATTTGAATTTAGTCATTAGCAGTGGAATCAGAACAAAGTGGATGGATTCAAGTTCTAAAAAGAAGAGGACATAAACATGTAATTTACATGATTTTGGATAAGTGGTACCCAGATTTACGAGTTGACCATTTGAATTAAATAGTAAAGGTGCTCTGTAGCTGTCAATCACCCAGACTCCCCAGAAATCTAAGAGTTTGCACCCCCTCGGCCATATCTAAGTCCCACTGCTTTCTTCATGGTACAGGAATGAGCATTTCCCTCTGAAAAGATGGTACAGAATCATCAGATGTAACATGCTCAGCAGCATACTCGGCATATGGCTTGCTCTCAATAAATGGAACAAAGGAATAGGAATTTGAAAACAGTTGATAAGTAAAATTTGAATTTTGTTGATATATGAATATTTTCCTTTTTCAGAAGAAAGGTGCATATTAAAAATATTTTGCCATCATTAGCATGCAAATAATTGTAAAAAGTTCTTTGTGGTGAAGATTACACAGGAAAGCAAGAGAAAAGCAGTATTTGCAAAAAGGAGACAAACACATGAAAAATGATAACTATAAAGTGAAAAGTCCTAAAGAGAAAAGAGTTCTGAAGCAACCACAAATTAGACAACCTTAAACAGGAGATAAGTAAGCAGCCCTGACTAAACATGCCCAAAAGAGCACTTCATTATTGTTTTATCTTCTTGCCCAGTCTTCTTAACCTGGATACTAATACTACCACCACCACTTCTACTACCACTACTACTTACTACTACTAATAAGAATTGTAATGATATTTCACTTGTATTTTAATAAATAAAGCTTGCCTGAAGATCAGAGTGTAAAACAGCCATACTGGTCAGCCATAAAGAACAGGCAGTGGTGGCACACACCTTTAATCTCAGTAGTCACACTAGTTTGCATGGAAACCAGGAGGTTGTGGTACACACCTTTAATTCCAGCAGTAGAGAGGGACATAAAATGTGAGGAGACAGCTCTCAGCCCAGTGTCACTCTGAGAATTCCTGGAGGCAGGATCACCATTTTGGTCTGAGGTAAAAGTAATGGCCTGGCTACTTTGCTTTTTTGATCTTCAGATGGAACCCCAATTTCTGTCTCTGGGTTTTTATTATCCATGCTGCAAATAAGAAGAAGAAAAAGAAGAAGGAGGAGAAAAAG
>NC_022016.1:30127090-30153735 GCF_000317375.1 Microtus ochrogaster
CTAATCTTGATTATTCTTTTTTCCCCATTGTCCTCTCCCTTTGACTTTATAGTGATATAAATCCTTCAAAATTAACATAAATTAACAAATGAAGCCTTGGACTCTCTTCATCACCATTAGTTCTAATTCTTGGTCAATACAATTAAGAAGCCTTTCATTCTTTCAATTCTCTTATGGAGAAGATAGTAATAAACTTGAAAGTTCCATATGAGATGAACCCCTGACTTAGCTGTTTGCCATGCTTCGTAGCGTGTAACAGGGTGCTGAACTAATAACAAATATGCAGGAAATGTTTACTGAATTTAAATTAGCCAATTTATCACATCATGATGGTGAGGTATAAGATCGCTGCAGCCTAGTTACTTTGGATGATATAGCATTTTGTGAATTCCCTATAATAATAAATGTCTCTATGGGAATAAAACAAGACTTCAACACACTCAACATGCTTCTTAAGCATCTAATTAATTGCTGCATTTGTTTTAACATCTTATCTAAGATGTTCTCTGTCCCTCAAATAGTCGTTTTTATAATTATTTCTTTCCCTTAAAAATATTTCTGCCAGTAAATTCAATTATACATATTTATTTACCTTTTGATTCTGACTTTCTGAAAAATAGACAAAAAAGTTGGTCAAATTGCTTATGTTGGGAAATTCTGGAGTCTCTTTGCTGAGCTTTGATGCTACATTTTCCAATAATTTAGTAACTGTGCCTTTTATTATGATATAGCACAAAACAGAAGATATCACTTCTAAGCAAACATTGGATTTTGAAGTCTTATATTCAAAGCTGATACACACAATTTAAGACAGTTATATGACAGGGTTCAAGTGGTTCTATGCTCAAGGCAAACCATAATTCTATCATATTGTGGCTTATTCAAGTTTATGTAAAATAGGAAGAAAGGGATTTTTTTTTGTTCATTCATTCTCCATTTTATTTATATTCACCCTGACTTTTATTTCTTTCCATCTATGAGCTTTGGGTTAGATTTGCTCTTGTTATGTGACATACTCACCTTCTCTCAAAGTTCTGGAGATAGGTAATCCCTCTTATTACTTTTTTTCCTTTTTTTTTATTGAGAGAAAAAAAATTTCCGCCTCCCCCCAGCCTCCCACTCCTCCAGCCCTCCCCCCACTCCTTTCCCCCTCCCTCTCAAGTCTGAAGAGTAGTCAGGGTTCCCTGCCCTGTGGAAAGTCCAAAGTCCTCCCCCCTCCATCCTGGTCGAGGAAGGTAAACATCCAAACTGGCTAGGCCCCCACAAAGCCAGAACAAGAAGTAGGATCAAAAGCCAGTGCCATTGTCCTTGGCTTCTCAGCAACCCTCATTGTCCGCCATGTTCAGAGAGTCCGGGTTTATCCCCTGCTTTTTCAGTCACAATCCAGCTGGCCTTGGTGAGCTCCCAATAGATCAGCCCCACTGACTCCGTGGGTGGGTGCGCCCCTCGTGGTCCTGACTTCCTTGCTCATCTTCTCCTCCCTTCTGCTCCTCATTGGGATTTTCTTAATGAGTAAAATTCCAATTGGAGGAAAAATACATTTATATTATTACCAGGATGAAATATACATGTACTATTCCTCTTTTTAAAAGAACTTTTAAAAGAAAGAAAGGAAGAAAAGGAGGGGGAGAAAAAGAGAGAAGGGGAGGGGAAGGAGGAAAAGAATGAAGGAAGGAAGAAAGGAAAGAAAGGAAAGAAGGAGGAAAGGAAAGGAAAGATCATAGGTAAGTAAAAACAATGGTACATAATAGTAGAAGGGTTGAAGGGGAGACTTACACAGTGAGTAGCTTTGGCCATCATTCATCCCAAGGATCAGGAGCTAAAATCTTGGTGCCTAATTTAATGGTGCTAAGTAACATGAAATCTTACAGGATTAATTATTTTCTTGAGAGAGGGAGTTCTCACTTTTAAAAGATAAGATTGGTTATCAAAAGTAGGTTTCTAAAAGGCATTCCTGTTATGTCTATTGTCTTCCTTCCTCGGGGCTTTGATACATACATGCTCCCTCACTTCTGTTGTACCTCTTGTTGTAATGTCGTCTACCATATTATATTGAAAAAAAAATCTTGAGAGATGTGGGCACTCAATCTTTGACTTTTAGCCTTTAAATCTGTGGGATGAGAAAATCCACAGAATAAAACAGAACTTGTTAAAATGACCCAGCATAATATTGAGAATCATTTCAAACCTACTGGAAAATTATGGGATGTATAAGAAAATATTAGTTTTTACATAGTCATCCAACGGAAACCTAGTATTTCTACTTTCATAAGAAATATTTTATTAATAATCACCAATCACCTGTTGTCAAAAAATTTAATAGATTTTTTTCATGTCTAGATGAAAAGAAAGATTGCTTACTAATTAATAAATGATTATCAAAAGTATTTAACTACAACCACAATATTCTATAAACAGTATACATTCTCAAAGCTCTTTTACTTGATTCTAATGAAACTGTTGCATACTTTATAGCTAGAAAAGATAACAAGACAAACACTTGATTAGATGTAACTTTGTAACAGATTTCATTTAAACCTTTGTTTATACAGATTTGCAAATTTTTATTTCCTATCTAAAAAAAAGTATCAGTGAGCAAATCAATTTTACTCAGAATAGAGCCTTGAATTCCCATAGGGTATATCTCATGCTAACAAAGTCCATGTGTGCACCCATCAATCCTGGCCCAAGACAATCACCTCTTGGGAATTATAAATGTGGTAGATGAATCCAAGCAGCCTCTCTGTACATGTTCTGCAGTACACCTATGAGGAAGCCAGGCTTTTCTTTTTGCTACAACTAAATTGCTCACTTAATGATTTAAGTTAGTATTATAAAAATTTATTGCTGAGGTTATCACTAATTCTCCTTCAATTGGACCATGTATATTTACACAGTTGATTTAAGTTACTACGAATCAGTTAAAATTAAAATTATATATGAAGAAGAGCCATCTGGTAGAGCTATATGCTGTAATTACTCAGCAAAACAGCCATTGACCCTTCTCTAATACGTTTCTCATATTTCCTCATGGGCATTACCAATCGTTAAATAATTGAATTATATGTAATTTTCATATTAATGATTGAACAAATGTGTTTCTGCAAACAGCCCAATGTCTGCTCTCTAGTAACCTTAAAGGTGTGTACCAAAATATCAGAATCACAAGTATAGATTTCCAATATACAACTCTTGGTCCAAAGGTTAAAAGTTCAACTCCAAGACATATTAGTAATGATGCATTAACATTATACTTTGAAGGTCACTAGCAAAATTTTAACAATTTGAAGTGAGGTTAAAGAAAAAAAATGTTATAGAAGTGCTCTTTTCATCAGTAAACTCTCTGGGGGCAGTTCTGTCCCTATTTCATCATGTAGCTAATGTAGCAGCAAGTCTCATGTAGGAAAATGTTTTATTGAACCCTTTTTCTAAAGATGAGACCAGGATTAAAACAAATAAAATTTAAGTTCCCACTGCCCTTTTATAAAAGGAAAATTGTTTTTGTTACTTTTTAAATATGCAGCTTTGCTAGAAGATACCTCAGACTGCTTATTATTTCTATAACAAAGCACATGAGATCAGGAACACTGTAAGAAAATGAGGCTATTTAACTAAGAGTTCTAAAGTCAAGAAGATGGGTGGGTTCATAAGGTTAGGCTTTATGCTGCATCCTAAGATGGCAGAAGCAGGCAGCAAATGGCACATAGGAAAACAGAAGTTGACAGAGAGCAAGCTGAACTCAGTTTCTTGCAACCTGTAGTTCTTGTGATCAGTACAGTCCCGTTAGATGGGCATTAGTCCCTTCTGAGTCTAGTGTCTAATCACTTCTCTCCCACGTCTAGATTCAGTAGCAATGGAAACAAAGCCTTTTGCACACATACCATTCAGGATCAAACCATTTTCAAATCATATCAGACAATATTGAACCAATACAACATATTCTATTTAAGGATTTATTTCACATTTCAATGCTAGGTCACACTCCATCACTGAAAAAAAAAAAAAGTCAGGGCAGGAGCTGAAGGCAGGGACCTGAAGGCAGGAACTGATGCAGAGGTAATATATGAAAATTCTTTACTTGCCTGTTCATGTCTGCCTCAGCTTGCCTTTTCATGTTCTCCAGGACCACCTACCAAGGTATTGGACCACTCACCCAGGGATTGGACCACCCACAGTGAGCTAAGCCTTTCCACAACAATCTCAATTATTTATGCAGAAAATTTACTATAGGTTTGGCCACAGGCCAGTCTGGTGGGAGTATCTTTTCAGTTGTGGTTCCTTCTTCACAACTGACTCTAACTTGTGTCATGTTGACATAAAATTAGCCAACATTTATTGATAAATTGATAATGTCAATATTGCACAGCTAAATTATTTCTCTTTTTCATATAATTAAAGACAACCATCTAATGTACAAAATACCTTCTTTTCAAACAAATCCATTAAAATATGTCTCTATAAAGTCATCTATGGAAATCTATATTAAGCTTAATGATAAGTTACTATAGATTTTATTATGACATCAGACCAATAACTAGATATATCATTCCAAAAATATGATTCATTTCAGTTTGAAACTACATAAAACAATATAGTTAAGAGCAATAAGACATCATATCTTTTGAAAAGATTACAATGCTCTCCACAAACTATTCGTTCCATGCTGTTTTAATTGATCACATTTTATTTAGCGTGAATATAATGCCTTTGTCATCACTTCCTAATGGTAGATTATTAAAATATTGGTAAATACGGCAAAATAGTGCTAAATGTTCCCTAGTTATAAAATTCGTTCACTCTATATTCTGTCTGTAGTATTATTCCATGAAAATCAGAAGCCTTGTAAATTCTATTGGAATTTATTTAGAGTCATTTACAAACAGGATAGTTTTGCCTTAAAAATAACTCATGCTCTTTTGAACCTATTACCCTTACATCTCATTCTATGAGCTTACATTATTACTTTATGCATTAAATACATCTAAACAGCTGCTATGCATCAGTCAGTGTACTGGAGGCCAAGGATATAAACCTCAATGTCTAGTTCATGAAGAAGAAAATGAAACATAGGCATAAACAGGTATGTATCTTTATGTGTGACATGTGACTGAACCTAGTAAAATAAATGACTTAGACTGAAGGATAAGGGATAGAAACAGTACATTTCTACTCAGATTTGGAGTATGAGAAAAGGAATCGCCAGAGGCAACAAAGTTGTGACCAGAGAAGCTATCCTACATGATGAAAATTAATGATAAATTATTTGTACCTGTCTTGGTATTCTCATTCAGTGTTATTTATCCAATGGGAAATATGAACCTCGTTACAGATACTTTAGTAGTTTTTAATCCCTGCTCTCCATCACCTTGATCTCCAGGGAACCAGCATGTGAGTCTTCAGTGTTATATTATCATGGAGTAGGCAAGTTACTCAGCAAGTATCTCGTCTTGGTGATTGTCCCAGTTCTACACCATAGGCTATTGCTTTAGACTCAGCCTGTGGTATGTTGCTCTGATCCTCACACTTCATTAAGGTGCCATTAATTTTCCCATGTGATTATTTTCTGAGATGATTATTCTTTTGATCATGACATTCTATGTTCTTGAGGAGGCAGTTTAATGTTCTAGAGGGTTTTGTTTTCAAAGTTGAGTATGCATGAAATTGACAATAAGGAGGCATTTTCATTCTATATACAGGAATTTTATCTTCTTTTATTATGTCATTTTCTTTTAGGTTTGAAAACAAATTAGAACAAAATAAAAAATTATTTTTATTTAAATATTGCCATCTGAATGTTTTCTGTTCAAGAAGGCAAACTTGAAAACATTCTTAATTTATTCATGTTCCACTGTGATCAACTTAGATTGATCATAGATATCATTGACTTTAAATAATGTCTACTCATGTTGCAGGTATGAATGGTCTGTACCTAAAAGTGGAAATGTTAGACATTATGAATATCTCATGAATAAATGCAATGTACCTTTTAATATACTAGTAATAAAAGGAAAGCCACTATACTGCCCTTTCTGCTGTTCAGAAAATAAGCTTATTAGCAAAGGTGATTTTTGTTTTATTTTAAAAGTTATGTTCTATGTGATACTGTTTTTGAGAGACAGTTTTGGCCATTGTGATTTGTCAGTTACTTCAGCAATATTTTTTTTTTGAACATCTCTCATAGTTAGTCGGATTCCAGCATGTAGAAGCAGAGGCAGGAAAATTACTGCAAGTTGGACAGCTCCAAGGTACACAGTGTGATCCTGTCTCAACAAAAATAATAAGGAATGAATCTTATATGCAATCCTTTTTCCTGAATTCATCTTATAATGACTGTGTGATGTCTTTGTTAGTTTAATCACATTTACTTTTGACACACTGTTTTATTTATTTGCAAAGTGATATTCAAAGTCAGTCTGTAAGTATTCCTTGATTATTACATCATTAAGTTTACATGCATGTAGTTGGAAGCTTTAAGCTTGTGCATATGCCAATTATTTATTTTGGATCTCCAGTAAATATTCATTGAATATGAGCTTACCGTATAAGAGTATTAATGCAAAATTAATTTGTGATTATGGAAAGGGCTTAGCGGCAGAGCACTTACCAAGTGTATTCAACTCCCTAAATCCAATCCCCAGCACTATCAGAAAATAATAATAATTTGCAAATAACTTCCACCCTTTCACAAACATAAAACTCAGTGTTTTATAGAAGTAGCTAATATCTGGTTGAATTGTTTCTATATTCTTTCTACATTAGCACAAGTAGCACTTTAGAAACTAAGATTTCAATTCTCTCAGCTCCCTAGCATATTGCATTTTAACATTCGCTATTAATTTTAATGAAAATGATTGAAAGTAATATTCACTAAATGTTTTTGGAACTTTTCCAATCTATGTTGATACTTAATTGAAATGTGCCTGAAGCACTTAACATATATTAGCCTTACACTGATGACTGTTTGGTTTTGCATAGAACTAAGAAAAACTGTAAATAACAGCAATGCCTTTGGGCAAGGAGGCTGGAAATTACAAATCTAAGGTTAATGAAAATGACCTTTATGTATAAGTGTTACTGTCAGGGGTAAAAAATGAGCTATTTCCTAGTTATGAAAAATAAACAAAAAATAAAGTCTGTTGCCATATCCTATTCCTATTTTGCAATGTCTTGACCTTTTAATTATTTATGTTTTAGGATGTCTCTCTTTTTTAGGAAGTTATGTTAAGACTCACAAGCTTTCCATGTTTGCATCATTTTCTTAGTTTTAAATTTTATATACATGTATATATGAAATTTTATGTTTATATATAAATAGGGCAGCCATACAGCCATTTTAAAAACTTTCTTATGTGCCCATGAATAATGAATAACTCTGAATTGCTCTTAATTTATAGAGAACATGGACCCATAGAAAACTCTATAGAGCATTTCAGCATATTATTGTTGCAACTCTTTTATAAGATACTGGGGCTGTTAGATCATTAATAAAATAAATAGAATTTTTTTAATGTCTGCTAGGTTAGAAACAAAAGTATTATAATAGATATTTAAACTTTAAAAGTCAAGGGTTATTTTATTAGAATCATAGATGAAGTGCCTAAACAGAAAAGTAATATATTGAAAAAATAACTATGGCCTTTGCTGAAAATAATCTATTATTAAAATTGGATAAATGCATTAAACACTGAAAGAATTAGAAAATCAGCTAACGTCCTTTAAAAGACAGCAAAGGTCAAGTAATTTCAGTTAGAGACAAACTTTCTTCCCAACTTTAATTTCTATGAGAAAGCATGCTTTAATAGGTCCTTGTACATCTAACAAATTATCTAAAATGAATCACAAAAATGAATCACAAAAATTCTATAAGACTTTTTCAGTTAATTACCAAAGGGAATATTTTACTCACAGGCTAAAGTCTCCGAGTTTTACTGTTATTAGTGTAGACATGTGCTGGTTACCATTCTTCAAGGAAGCATTATCGAGTTCCTCTGAAAGATGGTAAGTACATAGTTAATTAGAAATGTTTGGGTTCACTTGAGAAATCAGAAACCTTGTTAGCAAATCTTTTGTGCAAACAACAATAGTAGTTACAGCAGAATATGAAATTGTGTACAAGGCACTTGAGAAAGAATTTATAAAGTTACATAAAATTTAAATGAAGCACATATGCTGTGCATCTCTTTTCTAGAATAATTACCTATGACATGAGCAAATGTATACAAAAGATGGAAAGGATGTTGAGAGACATTATTTTTATCAGTCATCTCTCTTAAAGCCTAAAGGTAGGGATGAGGTGGTGGTATTTGCAGCCGGCTCTTCCCAGCTTCCATTCCAGCCACATCTGCTCATTGTAAAACTTGTGTTTCAAACTCCTTCAACATTTCAGTATTTCCACCCTAACATCCTCTCATATCAGGTTCCTAATCTGACTGTTCATACTCTGCTCTTCACTGTGACTACTGTGAAGTTTCTGGAGGCTTATTATTATTATTATTATTATTATTATTATTATTTATACAGTATTCTCAGTATTCTGTCTGCATGTACACCTGCAGGCCAGAAGAGGTCACCAGATGGTTGTGAGCCATCATGAGGTTGCTAGGAATTGAACTCAGGACCTTTGGAAGAGCAGGCAGTGTTCTTAACCACTGAGCCACCTCTCCAGCCCTGGAGTCCTATTCTTATTCTGTATCTTTTCTATCCACAGTCTACATATGCTTCCATAAAACTTCAGTTACCATTTCCCCTCAGGTGGCAGGGACCCTTTCTGAGTACTCTCCTAAACACTCCTACCCTGGCCTATTCCACGTTCTTCCTGGACTTAATGCAACGTAGGCATATATCTTCCAATGCTCTCATGGATCTTCCCTGCCTTCTGTCCTTTTGTGGGTAATGAACTGGGGCTCCCTACTGTATTTTACTACTGCTTAACACTGCATTTTCAGACATTTAATTGTAGTTTCATCCTTAAGTTTAGTCATCTCTTTGTAAAAGCCCTCTCAGAATAAGACACCATTGAGGTTATGTGTGTTCTACAAAAATTTCTTTTTGATTTGCTCATTTCTAGTCATGCTGTCCACTTCATAGTCTTCCAAGTTAAAGCTGTCAACCAAGCTCATCTCTTTTTCTTCTTCCTTTTCACTTGGGTGCTGAGAACCTAACTCCTCAAGTCTTCTTCAAAAGAACAAATGTTATTAACTACTGATTCACTCCACATAGTGTATGTAAAATGGTATATAATATTCTTTAAGACCTTGATGAGAAAAAAAACAGATTTTTAAGTAAAACAAAGTCAAACATAGCTGATTGAAATCTATAAAACATTTTTATACAATTACTCTATGTTGTATTTAGGCATCAGATTTTTGGAAACTGCAAGATTCAGTTTAGTTAGATTTTAATTTGATGACCAAATGCTTCCTTTCTCAAATAGAAATCCAGACTCTTTTAGCCTCAACACTTGTTACAAATGATTATAATTTAATAGTTAGTCACATAATGAGAATTAAGGGAAAATAACTAGAAATCTTATATTAATAAGGAAGAAATGGAAATATTGCTTTAGAGCCTTATCAGAATCTGTCACAGTGGTAGCAAAAGCACCTGTGCAGAAAATGTGTACTCATGGTTGTCCAATGTTTACTTATTTCTTAACAATTAGGAAAACTACCTACAACAGCAAACCTACATTATTAGGTTACTTTTTCTACAAGTTTACAAAATAAAGGCTCCTTAATCAATCATAATTCATTGACCTATACCTGAATCATTGAGGCCTCCTGAATTACATGCTCTAAACCAATGAGTTAGCAAAAACAGACCCAGGGATCTTAGAGATAAATAGCACAAAACTCTGAAGACCTTTTGGAAAGTCATGCTGCAATCTATCTTGGCTCAGATTCAATGAAAATGGTAATGTTCATCTCAACATAAATATAATGTTAATTATGTGAACATATTCCATATAAATTATATTTCAACCATGTCAGTGAATTTTAAATCTAGTTTGAAAGACAAAAAATAACTTTTGTTTATACATGAAATGATGACCATCTTGTTCCTGACTAAATCAAATCATTCTGAGCTATAAGGTCATGTCTTGACAGAGTTGGAGTCAGGAATCCTCCAGACAAAAATTTATATACTCAAATCAAAAATATAATTTTTGACGCTGAAAAGTTAAATAAACAATATCAGAAATGACAAAAGAAAAGACTACGGTGAAGCTATACTATCGTGTTTAATATAATTTACACAAAAGCTGAATTATTAGATTCTGAAATTTTATTTAGTTTATTTTAGAGGTGGTTTAATTAATATTCATAAGTTTCTCTTACTGTACCATCTTTCTAAAATTAATACAATTCTAAAACTAGAACATCTATGTGTGGCTGAGAGTTTAAGTCTATGTGATTTTTAAGTTATGCAAAATTAACAAGAAGATTGGGGCAATTATCTAAATAAATCAACCAAAGTTCTGAAACGTTGGCATATAATGAATAAATGAAAAAGGTATTTTAGACGAAAATAGCAGATGAAACTTGAATTTCTTATTTTAGATTTAAATTTTGGCAGGGAACTGGTATAGACGGCATAATAATCTCCCAAAGATTTTCATATTTTAATCTCTGTTCCTAAGAGGTTGCATTTGGAATTCAGTTTACTGATTAGATAACTCTTACAAGATAATTTTATGACTCTTTGATAAGACTACCCTAAGTCAGTAACAATGATTTTTATTCATGTAAGAAAGAAATAAGTACCAGTTCTAGAGTAGCACAACATGGCAAAATCTCCATGATTATTTGTCCTCTGTTTTCCTGGAATACCGAGGAGGCATTAAGCTGATTCTAGAAGCTGTAACACTCAAGGATACAGATTATTTTTGGAATAGCACTATCCTGCTTCTAATTCATGATTCATGGTCCAAACTATACTTCTAATTTAAGAAGCATAAAGCAATAAATCTGCATCATTTTACACCATACATTCTGTGATGATTTATCATAGTTTTAATGAGAAACCAGCACAGATATATTTCATAAGTTTGTTACTAATAGTTCCTGGTTAACTTACTGGTATTGGTACACTTTAGTACCTTGAATTTCCAGGTACAATATTGAAATGATGAATCTAACTGGTTACAAAATATAACTTTTATGCTAAATAAATTAACAACACAATCTTGAGTCTTGTTTTACTGTTCCATTGTTGTGAAAAGACACCATGCCCAAGACAGCTTATTAAAAAATAGCATCTAATTGGGGGCTTGGTGACAATTTCAGAGGGCTTGTCCATGACCATCATAGTAGGGAACAAGGCACTAGGCATACGAGCATAGTGCTGTAACAGTATTGAAAACATAGTTCTCATTCCCAAGCAACAGGAAGAGAAGAGAAGGAGATGGAGATACAGAGAGAGAGAGAGAGAGAGAGAGAGAGAGAGAGAGAGAGAGAATCAACCTGGTGTAATCTTTTTAACCTCAAACTCCACTTCCAGTGACACACCTCCTCCAAGAAGGCCACACATCCTAGTCCTTCCAAAACAGTTCCACCAACTAGGAACCAAGCACATAAACATATGAACCTGTGAGGAGCAGTCTCATTCACAGTGCCACAAGTTCATAGTTTCTAAAACCCTGTCCATACAAGTAATATACATGACTTTGAAGGACATTAAACCCTTCAATCCATTTTGAGTTGTTGTAATTTAACTAAACTAATAAAAATAAGGAAATGCTAAATTACACTGAGAGACAAAATTGTAAACTCAAAGAAACCATGGGTACAGAATAATTAGGATGTAACAGTATATGAGGAAGAAATTTTAACATGCATATGTTTTATGTAAGTAATGGGGGACCCATTACATTCTCACTTATGAGCGTAGACACGAAAGTAAACCAGAATGATAGGTAACCAAAGTCTGCACTGCATTAAAAAGACAGACAACCATGATTAATTCGAGTTCATAAATCAATATAAAGGGGGCTCGATATTTCATGTTTTTTGATTGCTTAGAAAATTAAATGAGAAACTTGTGCGGCTATTTCAAATATCATAAAAATGTGTCTTTATAAGACTAGAGCTTTCAAATTGAAATACAATAAAGACATATAAGATCATTTCTACTCAACACACTTTCAGAAATCTTGCATGAGCCTCTTTATAAAGGAAATGAATAAAACTATTAGAGTGTGGTAGACAGCTCAGTGGATAAAATGTTTGCTGTACTAGTATGAGGATCCGATTTTGGATCCCTAGAACTCCGTGTAAAAAGTTGAACATAGTCATTTATGCCCATAACATTAACATCGGAGAGACAGAGACAGGAGGATCCATTTAGCCATACAGTCTAGATGGTGCGTGTCAGTACCCATGAGAGACCCTGTGTTAAAAATTTAAGCAGGTGAAGCTACAACTCTCACTCTGACACCAAACCTTCCCATCACCCATGACTTCAGAGGAACTCTGAAACCCAGGCTGAGACTGCACAGAGAGGACCAAAAGGTGAGTGATCACCCACACAGCAAGGCACCCCACTCTCTAGGTACTTGGTACAGGGGCAAACCCCAGACCCCTCTCCCACCTGCCTCAGTTTCTCTAGTCAGCCAGAAGGCAAGCTTATTGCATGTGGCCAGCTCCAACACCCCCACCATCAATCAGACCCTGTAAGCCATAAGTACCACTCCGCCCCCAAACCCTTCTATCCCCTGCAACTGTAGAGGAATTCTGGATCACAGCCTACAACTGCACAGAGAGGAACAAAAGGGGAACTCAGAAGCCCAGGTTTCAAATGATGAGGATCAAGAGAGGAACTATAAAGCACAGGCTGTGGACCAAGAAAGCAGAACAAGAGTGTGCACCAAGCGAGTGGATCAAGAGAGACCTCCCTGAGACATGGACAGCAACAGAGCAGAGCAGACCAAGAACAGCTTCCAAAGACACAGAAAGCAACTGCAAGGATTGCACCAAGAGGCAACAAAACTGGCTTCACCAGTGATTTAAGCACACACCAAACCCCACACATTAGTAGTAAGAGATTTAAACAATCCACTCTTCCCAATGGACAGGTCAACCAGGCAGAAACTTAACAGAGAAATAAGAAAACTAACAGATGTCCTGACTCAAATGGACAATAGACATCTATAGAACTTTTCACCCCAAAACCAAAAGCATATATGTTTATCTCAACAAGTCATGTCAGCTTCTCTAAAATTGACCACATTGTCAACAACAAATTAAATCCCAACAGACACAAAAAATTAAAATAACCCCTGTATCTTATCGGATGCCCATGGTTTAAAGTTAGAAATAAACAATAGCACTAATTGCAGAAAGCCTGCAAACTCATGTAAATTGAATAGTGGTCAAATGGATTATCCCTGAGTCAAGGATGAAATAAAGAAAGAAACTAAAGACTTCATAGAATTAAAAAAAAAAATGGAGGCACAGCATACCCATTTCTATGAGACACTATGAAAGCAGTGCTACGAGGAAAATTCATAGCACTAAGTGCCTACATAAAGAAAGTGGAGAAGTTTCACACTAGTGACTTAACAGCACACTTGAAAACTCAGAACAAAAAGAATCAGAGTCACCCAGGAGGAGTTGATGACAGGAAATAATCAAATTGAGGGCTGAAATCAATAAAATAGAAACAAATAACAACAACAAAAACAATACAGAGGCTTCCCCAGTACTGTATATCACTGAAGGAAAACAGGACGGATAGGAACTCAAACAGGCTAGGAACCTATAGGCAGGAGTTGATGCAGATTCATGGAGAGGGGCAACATATTGACTTGTTTCCTTGGCTTTACTCAACCTGGTTTCCTATAGAACCTAGGACCATGAAACCAGAGATGTCACCAGCCACCATGGGCAGGGCCCTCCCCCACCAGTCACTAATTAGGAAAATGCCCTACAGCTGGATCTTTTGGAGGCATTTTCTCAATTGAGTTTCCCTCCTTTCAGATGACTCTAGCTTGAGTTAAATTTAAAGAAAACTAGCCGGGACACTGTTGCCGAGAACCCGAGTTTGGTTCCCAGCATCCCTGTTAAGTAGCTCACAACCACTTGTAACTCTAGTTTCAGAAGAACTGACTTGTCTTCTGACCTCTGCAGGCACCTTCACATGCAGCAGCATTCCACATACAAAGAGTCACATACTTAAAAAAAATAAAAATAAAAAGAAAGTATTGAATTACATTTTTAAAAGAACATGAGAATTTCTATTACTGTGTTCAAATAATTTCTAACAGCTATTGCAAAATGCTTAAGTAATCCAAAATACTTAATTTGAGCACATGAAATAAGGTGAATTAAACTGGATATAGACATATCTCAGCACATAGGAGCCTGGGCAAGCCAGAGGCAAGTGTGAGGTCAACCCAGATTACATAATGCTTTGCCTCAATTTGCCTTAATTAACTAATTAATGGGTAAATAGGGTAGGGAGATCTCTGGTAAAGCAAATATGACTGCTTCATGTGATACAGGTTTACAGGGCTCTGAGATTTACAGTTCCTAATCCAGTATTCACAAGTAAGGACACTTTCAAAATATAAAATCACCCAATGCTGTAAAATTGAAACCAAACTTGGCATCAGTTTGCTTCAGCCTTCTGTGAGCCAAGAGTCTAGGTGTATGCCACCACATCCAGCCTCTGCCAATATCCTCAATGCACAGATGTGTAAACACTTTGCAGATGTGTCCAATACCCACTTCCTTAATTTGTGCTAGAATCTCTGAAGATATTATTATTGCCCCAATTTTGCATGTGCGAAATGTTAAAAGGAGTTAAGTGACCTAGCAAAGATGGCACAATTGGAATTGCGTTTCCTACGTTTAGATACCAAGTTATATCAACTGAGATCTAAATGTTCCCATTGATTTCCAGGGACCGGCTGTCTCACTCCAAGTCGACATTGACCTGGACTAACTGGTATTTCTTAGTGACAGAGGAAAGAGAGAGGATCAGGAGATCAGAAGATAAAGACAAAAAAGAGAGAAGGTAAGGAAGTTTGGAATTGGAAGTTTTGTACAAGGTATATCTTATGCCTAGAAAACTTATTAAGTAATAAGGCCTTTTACATGCGACTTCTTTGGAGAAATGAGTCAGTGTAAGTAGAATCTATCACACAATGGAACAAAGTCAGCAGCAAACTAATCAAGCAATGTTACACAAAAGGGATGCAAGGCATCTCAAGAGCACTACAGACTGAGCACACAATGGTCTTGGAACTTATAACTCTTGTCACTTCAGGGATAAAAGTCAAATTTCCAGAAAAGAAACATAAATTCCTACAAGATCCAAGCTTCAGTCCCAAACTGGCCTTGCCAAGTCAACTCCTGAGCAAGGATACAGCCTTATGCTCCATTTGTCCTTCTATCAGGGCCTGAAGAAACCATAAATTGGTCTGTCTTCCAACAGGACATCATTTAAGAATTAAGCCGTAAACAATGAGTAATCCAAAAACAATTATTCTAAAACACATTTAAGTTGTACACAAAAACTTTTATGTTATTGATAAGTGCCAGATTCATAATACCAATTCACCAAATAATTTGATATATTGCAGAAAGCTAAAATATTTGGCTTATTTATTTAGAGTGGTGTTTATAGACCCTCCTTGTATACACCGACCCTTGAAAGTCCATGTGTTTTCTCAACACAATGGGGGACACTGCAAACTCCACATTGCAATTTTCACTTAAATTGCAACAGGTCAAGAACACATGCAGTATATTTATTATACTTCAGTCTGAGATTTTCATATCAAGGTGGGACTATCCTTTAAAACATGTTGCAATAAGATATAATGATCACATTTCAAATGATGATGTTCATGTTTGTCATTTCAAATCAGATTTTCTATAGTTCCAAAAAAACAATATAGATGCTATTAATCTAGCCTGCTTTTGTTGTGACATGTCTTTATATCTTTTATGTCTATGAATAGAAATAGATTCTCTTTTCAATTTCGACACACACATTGTTTCAGGGAAACATAAATGTCAATCACTTTTATTTTAAACCTCAGCGTACCTTTAATGCTCCATCTCCTGGCTGAGCTTCAGATTTGCTATAAATACTGGTGACTCAAAAAATAAAGGGCATATGAGTGTTTGATGTATATTCCAGCCTCCACAACTCATCCCTAAACCCCACAAGAAGAAAGAACATGGAAATTCCATGCATTTGCTTGAAAGAGAATTCTCAAAACATTTGAAACTCTGTACACAGCTGTACTTGGAAGAAAATCTAGCATCCAAATTTGAAGACAGGCCCAGATTTCTGCTCTTTTCTATAGTCAACTGTTTTGTTATTTTCTACCAAGACAAGACATGTCCATTTCATCTGCTAACTTTCCTTTCATACGGAAGGAAAAGACATAGAAATTGGATGCCCTGTGATAAATCTGCAAGCCTACAATCATCACTTTCTCTCTTGTGAAGAGAATGAGATATTCCTGCTCTTTCCAGTCCCAACTTTCTTTTTGCACTGAGGTTGCTGCCATTTTTCTCTGTATCCTATTCTGGAACACCTTGAACCTGGATCCACCTGTACTTCCTCCAGGATCAGCTTTCATTCTGTATTGTACATTTTTTACTAGGTAAAAATGAAGCACCCTGTGAGGCTTAATCATCTCAGCTAGTAGCCTTGAAACTTTTCTGGATGTAGAACGTAGACATCTGGGCCATCCACTCTTACCACAGATTTCTCAAGGGATCTTCCTTGATCAACCTGATATATATATTTTTTTTAACCAGGAATGAATACACAGCCTCTTATTTCCTGTGTAAATAAAAACAAAACAACTTCTCCAAAGTAACATATCTTTTGACTTAAATTTTGAAGGTATTTTCAAAATGTATATGTTGGATTAATCCAGGAGAATTTATAATCAAGTGATTTTAGCAACTGTTGCTCCTTCTTCAGCAGTCATACAATTCAAAGACAATACAATAATATACAGTATCCAGCCTCTCTGTGTATTTTTCCTATTTACATGGCTTCATTTTAAACTCTATTTCTTTACTTTCTATTTTTAATTTTTGGTTTTTTGAGACAGGGTTTCTTTGTGTATCTTTGGCTGTCCTAAAACTCACTTTGTGGAACAGGTTGTCCTTGAATTCACAGAGAACTTCCTGCCTCCGCATTCCAAGTGCTGGGATTAAAGGTGTGCACCACCACACCCAACTACTCTCTTTCTTTTTTCCCCCCGCCTAAGGACTTTATCCTTTATTTTCCTCTTCTAAGCCTATATATATTTTTAAATACACTCTGACCTATTCATAGGTTTTCTTCATCTGAATCTATCTTTACTGTATATCTCTTTTTTTTTCTGATCACACGAGTCCTTAATTTGCTAAATCATATGGCTAGGATTAAAGCCATGATTTAATGGCTGAATCCACCCCATTCCTTAGCCTTTTGAGAATCTAGCCTCATGGCAGAGGTACTGGCTGGAGCCATGTTTATTCCACAACTCTATGGAGTTTCAATGTCCCTGCCACCACCACAAAGCATGTGGTCAGCTATTCGTCAATAGCTCCTAAGGGTTTCATGGTGGGACCTCTTAAAAGAGTTGCAAAGTTTTTACAGGATACTCTAGTCAGGACTTGATCATAATTCTAAATTTTCTTTAGGTCCCCATAAGATTATCAGTGCTCCCAATCAGCAGAAAGTATCCTGGAAAACTGCCCCACATTCTCCAAAATGGATTATTGATATTTATCTTTGTTTAGATGGTTACAAATTGCTATGGATAATGGTCTCAAAAAAAAAAAAAAACGAACAAAGGAGATTAAATTCAGAGTTCTTGTTTTTGAAAAAAAGGGGGGGGGCTGTGGGACAATGGTCTTGTACCCTGTCACTTATATTATATTGTTTTAATAAAACACTGTTTGGCCAGTAGCCAGGCAGAAAGTATAGGTGGAGTGACCAGGCAGGAAGTAGAGGCAGGGTGACAAGAACAGAAAAATTTTTGGAAGAGATAAGATTCACTCTGCAATTGTAACCCAGGCACAGAGGAAACAAGATGAGAATGCCTCATTGATAAAAGGTAATGAGCCACAGGGCAGACACAGATAAGAATTACAGGCTAATTTAAGATATTAGTTAATAAGAAGCCTGAGCTACTAGGACAGCCAGTCTATAATTAGAAAAATAAAAAGAACAAAGCACCTAACAAAGTAAGTTTCTCCTGATTCTGTATCATTACAGTTTCTTTTAGTTGTTTTTGTTCCTTCAATCAGAAAAGTCTTGAAAATGGTGATTCAAATTTTAGCATACAGGATCCACTTTTGTAATTCCAAATCTTGTCTTTCATCTAAACTAATGAAACTTTTCTCGTCTGTGTGCCCAGGAGCCTCAGTTACCATACCTCTCATGGCCACCTCTGTGCCCATTTCACCTTAGTCCGTCCACAGGCTTTGCCACTCTTGATAATTCCCTGTTTCCTGTTTGTCCTAGTTTTGTTCTGTCTCACAGCTATGCCTCTTCAAAGTTTATTTTTCTGACCTCAGCATCTCTAGGGTCAATCATAATATTTAGGTGTTCAGTGTCTTCTACTTGATTTATGTTTGTTTCTCAGGTTTCTTCTGCATTTTATGTGCTGATGTGCAGATTTGTCTATTATGATGTTTCTTACTTCTGATTGTTAACTGAGTTGGATTTAGATAAACCAAGGAGATTAGTATGGCGTACTTCTAGATGCGACTTACGTGCATTGGCAGAGATGATCGTCACTGAGGACAACCGAAAGGAGTAGATGGGCCCAGGTAGAACAAATGTAAATAAGGAGAAAGCCCAGCATCAGGTGCGCTTTGTCTGCTCTCTGCCTCCTGATCATCGAGTGAGCCATTTTGCTCCCCACCATGCACAACCAAAAAATGATGAAATCAAGTGGTCAGGGTCTTAAAGCTCTGAAACTTAAACCAAAATAAGCCCTTCATCCCTCATTTTCTTCAGAATTGATCAACACCCACACAACTAAGATGGGCATTTCTCACCCTGATCTATCTATCTACCAAGCTCAAACTTCTATTCCAAAAGGATTAATGGTCTGTCTGGGAAGATTGCTTAGGAGAAAATGGTGATTGGTGGCAAGTGTTTGGGATTCCAGAGTTTGGGAGGTGGAGACAGGAGGATACCTGGCATAGGCTAGTCATTCTAGACCTACTTAACAAGTTCCAGGGCAGGGAAAGCTTTTATCTAAAAAAATAAAGTGAATATCACCCTCTTGGGTATGATACTGAAATTCATTTTCAAGATTCCCCAAACAGGCGCCCTCATGTTCACATGTGCACTAGCACATGCACACACACACACACACACACACACACACACACACAAATACACACACATACATACACGCACATACAAGAATGTATCTTTATAGCTCTACCTAAAGATATCACCTTCATTTTAGTCAATTTCTATCTCTTTTCTCCCACATTAGTCAGACTGATGTTTAAAACATAAAATAAAATTTTATACTTCCAATATTAAAATGTAATGCCTTAGCATTACATTTAGAATAAAATACAGGCTTATTTTCATTTAACAAAGCACCTATGGCTCTCAGCTACTTTCCCTATGTTTAGTTTCTGAGCAACCAATCAAGTGATTACATGTACACCAATTAATGCCTATTTCAGAATTGTGTTTTGAGGTAGCTTATTATAGTTGAATACAGGAAGAAGCAGGAGTGATTATGTGATACTAAGTTAAGCTGTTGGAGTTATATGAATTATTAAAGCTTCAGATCACATGGGGCATAACCAAAATAATTATTTAAAAGATAACTCTGAAAAATAAAGTCAGGAGAGCATTTTATTTCTTGAGATACATTCTATTTAGGCATCAAACAGATAAGTGTACTTTGATGACTTCATCTAACTGCTGTAGGTATTGAGTTATTTCTTTAAAATTAAGTAGAAAATGTAGATGTAGTATGTATATGTCTTAGTTAGAATTACTATTGCTCTGACCAAAAGTAACTTGGGGGGAAAAGGTTCATTTTACTGACAGTTCAATATAACAATTCAACACCAAAAACAGCAAGGGTAGAACCAAAGCAGCACAGTAACTTGAAGGCAGTGAAGGCAAGAACAGATACACAGGGATGGAAGAATGCTGCATACGGACTTGTTCCTCATGACTTGCTTAGCCTGTTTCATTATAGGACCCAGGACCACCAGCCTAGGGATGGCACCACCCACAACAGGCTGGGCCCTCTCTCATCAACCACTGACTAAGAAAATCTCCGTCAGCTTGATCTTTTGGAAGTGTTTTCTTAATTGAGGCTCCCTTCTAAAATAAAAATATCTGGCACAGCATACCACTTTACGGGCACGTGTGTAAGGTCAGAGAGAGGACAAAGTTGAGACTTTGCAACCAGGATCTATGCTAAAGAGGAAAATCTGATATACCAAAATCAAATGTTGATGACTTTCTGCTTCTCTTTTCTTTTTGCTACCCTAATTTTTCATATCGGTCTTACCATATGAATTTAAATTTGATAAGAGAGATTCTATGGTTCTTCTGTACAGAGATAGCAATTTATCTCCGTGCCCAAAATATGCAGATCAAAGGATGGTGTTGGTAAAAGCAAGGGATCAGATGTAGGCACATGTATATAAAAATGAAATATTGATTTCTTATGGAATCGAGTTAGGATTTCTCTCTGGACCCAGAGACAGAATAACCAACTGTACTTAATGTTAATTTAGAACACAGAACTGTTAACCCATAGGATTGATGAGAAACAAATTGAGATGAATTTCACATAGGTAGTTCCTTGACTACCTAAAACCCATACTGTGAAAAGGATTGACTAAATCTAAAGGCAACATTATTTAATATAATTTTTATTAAAATTTATTTTTAATTGTTAAAAGAACATGTTTCATATTACTTTACTATTTTAAAATTACTGGTTCTGACTCACTATGACCAAAGCAATTCATTTAAGACACTAGTCAAAAGAGATAAAATAATACCCTAAGAATTATTATATATTATGAAGTCTAAGGATATACTCTTGCCCCTGTATTTGTGGAACACTCACTGAAGAAAATGAAATGTAATTACTTATCACTCCATCAACTTTATGTATCTTGGTATTTCTATTGAACAAAATTTATACAAACTATTTTCCTTATCAGTTTTTGTGCCCCTAGAAAGTAAGTCCTATGCTGAAGAGTGTTTGCTCTGTTGGTTCACATGGATACTGATGAAGCATAAACTTCTATATTTATGTATTTTCTTCATTTTTGTACATAAAGACAGACAGTTATGTTACTCTTACTTAATCCTAGCACGACAGAGATTGGACCTCAATGAACACACATGATGAGTGGATGAGAGTTCGGTTCCACTTCTTCCACTAACAAACCAGAATTATTAACATTAAATACATGACGAGTACATGCTTTGCCAGATAGCTTCACTAAGAGCTCTGAAATATAATTTTTACAACTTGGAATCTTGCATAAAATTCTAAGTTTGTAACCCTGCTCAATTAAATAATTAGAACTTAAGCCCAAGGTGGCAGCATAAAGAGATAGGAACACTGGTAGGCAATCAGGCCACAACAACTGCCTTTTTATGAATAGAGGTAGCCTCATTGAAGAAGCTTCAGAGAGCTGTTTTATCTTTCCTTGCTCTTGCATGTATCCTATGAGAACAGAGTATTAGTTCCACTTTTTTCTTTTAAATATATTTGTAGATGAAGTATTATCCATGAAACAACCAGTCACACCAAATCAGTTGCTATCTTGATCTGGGCATTTATCACCACTTATCATCAGTTATGACTGATGATGAGTATGAATATTAAATTCTGTTGTTTTTAATTTATCTAGTATGTAGCACTTTATTATAGAAGCAGGAGTTACATCAAAATAACTCTGTGTGTGTTTTAAAATACTGAAGAAAAGACTGGAAAGAAGACTTAACAATTAGGAGCACTTGTTGCTCTTGAAGACAACTTGAGTTCAAATTGCGAGCACTCTCATGTGGCTCACAGCTATCTGTAACCCCATTACCAGGGGATTCAGTTGCACAAGAATAAAGTACACACGTAATGTGCAAACATGCTAGGAAACAAAATGTGAATGTGCAAAATAAAATGAATAAGTTAATTTTTAACAACAAATAAAATTCAGAACAACTTATTAATTTCTATTTCTAAATTATATTTCAAAATTTTGGGTTAGATTTTTTTTTTTTTGAAAGGGCAGAAGTGTAAGATTGCCCTGAAAGACGTAATGGAGGAAAAACAGTCCAGGCACTTTGCTGTGAGTCATGCTTTCAGCCTTGCTGGTTGCTGTGTTTAAAACCCTCGCCTCCCATTTTATTTTTTTAATTTGTACAGCTTTTCAGGTTCAATTATTAATTTTAGAGACAATGCTAAGTGAAGAGTCTCAAGCTCAACTCTAAATGGAAATAGATTACTTTTCTCTTCTTCCTAAAAGGTATGTTGAAGGCAAAGTGATGAGTTTTCCTAGAGATGTATCTAATTGTTTGGCAATAATTTCTGGTCTTTCAAAAATAGGACTAATTATGATGATGAAGGCAGGGAAGCTTGGGTGGTAATTTGTAATTTTTAGCAGCTTTTTACTTGCAGCATTTTAGATTTGTTGCAGCAGGAGGTAAAGTACAAAATCATGTTTATTTGAAGAGAAATCTTTAAAATGCTGTATTATGGAATCACTGAAGGAGAGTTCAGAAGAAGTGAATGTATCAGTTTTTATGATGTAGACTTTCTGTGCATTTTACATAATCATAATTTGAGACATTTTTCAATTCCTCTCTTAAGTGTTTTTGTGCATTAAATAAATATTCATTTCAGGTATTTTAAAGCTATACTGTTCAACAGAGTAGGCACCAGGTAAATGTGACTTTTGAGTTTTGTAAATACAACTAGTCTGAACTGATAAATGCTAAAGTATAAAAATTACTAGTTTTAATAATTATTCAGAATAAGTGAAATATAGTATTAATAATTTTACTTTAAGTACATTTTATAATTATAACCTTTGGATTTATTTTATTATATATAATACAGTAAGTAATGAAACTACATCTTTACGATCTCCCTGTAGCTATAAGAATATTCAAAAGTATCCATGTAATTGTTCGGAATTTTACTGAACTATATATTCCAGTAAGGAGAGAATGATGTAGAATTATTCATCTCTGTAGATTATATACTATTTTTAAATTAATAGAGCCTTAGATTCAGTGACTTAAAATAATTTTGCCCAGATTGGTATGCACTGATTTTTCATCCATATATAACATGAGTTCTATGCTGTCAATTACCTGTAAGCCATTCAAATTTATATGCTAAAACTTTATGTATTAATCTCATTTACAAAAGAATTTTTCAAATATTAAAATACATAAAATTATATGCTAAAATAAAACCAAATAGGATCAGAACAAGGTAGAGAAAGAATAGACATCATACTGCAATAAAAATAAAATGATTCCTGCCATCAATAAATCATGTTGGTTCCTCAAATGAGAAATAAGAAATGTCCTTAATACATTTGTGTATTTCAATATTTGGTCCTGGTACTGACACTGGTTGGGAAGGATATGGGGCTTTCAGGAGGTGGAGATTTGGTGAACAAAGAACATCACTAGCAGGTTTTGCTAATTTATAGCCTTACCCTATTTCCAATTACGTGATGTCCCTCAGCTTCCTGCTTCTATTTCTACTTGCTGCTAACATGCTACACTATCTTATGGGTTCTAGTTATCTGACACTGTAACTTCTTCCTTACAGTGCTTTTAACCATGGAATTTTATCACAGCAACAAAGAATAACTAATACTGTCATTTAGCAAGACTATCTTATAATGGAAAAAAGATATAATTGTAACCCTTACCTTGTGGTAGATTAAGACACACACTTGCAACCACTCATGTTCATGGTCTCCAGAATCTTAGAAGAAACTAGTACATTAATACGTCATTGGTCAAAGAAAGTAAAAAGTAAGAAAATCTGTTCCACCTTTCTATGGGTGATATTGTACAGTTACAAAAAAAACACAGATATTGGGATGAATGAATAATTGTGCTGTTTTTGTCTTGTTGATATTGTTGGTGTTTGAACTTTATTTTTTATTTTTTTATTATTATTATTTTTGTTTTGTTTTGTTTTTCAAGGCAAGGTTTCTATGTGGTTTTAGAGCCTGTCCTGGAACTAGCTCATGTAGGCCAGGCTGGTCTCGAACTCACAGAGATCCCTCTGCCTCCCAAGTGCTGGGATTAAAGGCGTGCGCCACCACCGCCTGGTTGTTTGAACTTTATTTTCACGCCCAGGACCTTTAAAATCCCAGGACCTTTAAAATGCCTAATGAGTGCTCTTCCACTGAGTTACATCTGCTTTGTTGTTGTTGTTTTCAATCCTAATTTTTTCCCACCTTGCCTAACTTGTTTATTTTGAAGACATAAGTTTTAAAGCAAATACACACTCCAAAGAAAATTATAAATTCTGATTTTACCTTCTATTTTTTAGTCTTTCAATCTCTTCATCTCTTCAGTTGGTTTTTGTTTGGTATTTCCATGTAAGCATTTCTCCAATTCATTAGTTGTCCTTTATCTGTTGTAATTTTATGCTTCTTTGATGATTATGTAATCTCTACCTACTGTCTTATTTTAAGCTCTGCATTCAGAGAAAATTAACTTGGAAACACATCCTTCTGGAAGAATTGTTTGTCTGGACCCCATTTCCCTTGGTCTGTTTTCTCCCTGGAATTTCTAGCTCCAGTTTTGTCCCCCTTTTCTGTAGTTATCTGCTACCTGTATGACATTAAAACTATGTTTGAACAAAACTCTTGTCTCTGGTTCCTGAAGATCAGAGTTAATCTATCGAAATTTTTTGATATATCTTTTTTCTTTTCTTTTTATACATTTCAAGTGAAAGCCCAGGACATGTTTTTATCTATCAAGCATAAGAGGACTACAAAATTAACTTGAAAATCCCAAAGGCTATATTACTAAATCTATGTGCTTCATAACACCTTCTGAGAAGGATTAAAGCACTTTTATGCTTTTAATAAGACACATCAGTAATACTAATAATTCTCAGGCTTGAAAATATCTGACTGTGAAGTTGATTATGTACTCAAGTAGAAAGCTATAATCAAAAACCTTTCTGAACCCACTCTTTTTCACAATGTTTTTTTAAAATATTTTTGGTGCACATATTGAATTTCTTCAAAACTGCAAGATAATTGGATCTACCAACCCCCTTTAACTAGGAAGGAAATTTTGTATTTTTTTGCTAAACCAATATCTTTCTAGATAAAATTAATTCCTGTAAATTATTCCTTTGAATTTCAGGTTTATGGCAAAACAAAATATTCAGTGCATCATGGCTAGATACCATGGCTTTGTCCCCTGTGTCCATTCTCCCTTTTGCACATCTGAACGAGTATTTATTATAATACTGATCTCTCTTGCTTTGTGTCTTCAAAACCAAGTTTAATCTTCAGTTAGATTTTAGATGAGAAGCATGTCGTTTTCTCTGGGCTTCGCCAGTTCTCTCTTCACACACCGGAACTTTTAGAGTCAAAGTATGGACTCTAGTAACCCGAAGATGCTCAGCATGGCCACTATCCCTCCATAGGCCAGTGAAACAAACCAGTTGTTACACTTCCTTCTTTTCTGTGATAAAATTACTACGCAAAAATTCTATACTGTCTTGAAATCTCCTCAGCCAAGTAACTTAGTAATTCCCTTTGCATGCAACCTTACCCAGGAAATGGAAAGAAGGCAGCTAGAATCCGTACCAAGGTATAGACAAAACAGTCTGTTTATCCTGAAGTAGTTAAGTTCTTGGCAATTTTTATCCTTTATGATACTAAATAAGACATGCCTTTACTGACAACATTTCTCTTGTCTTTCTTGTCTTCTGAACTCTTTCCACAAATTCCTGTTAGAGTCAGTTTGCAGCATCCCAAGGCTTTGGCCCACAAGCTCAAACTTTTGCACATCCTCCAGAAAACCATTAAGAAAACCAGTTAGATTTGTCACAGACAGTTCCACTTTCTGTAGCAACTATGTTTCTCCCAGTTACCACAAGAACATGTCTGCCATGGTCTACTTGAAGAAGGAAGGATTTGTTCTGACTTCTGGTTTGAGGTTGCAGTCCATCACTGTAGGCAAAGCACAGCAGCAGAAGCTGCTGGTCACGTAGTGTCTGCACTCCAGAAGCACAGACCAATGACCATGAGAGGTCTGCTTGCTTTCTCCTTTCATTTAGTCCAGGCCAACGGCTCATGCTATGCCCACATGTAGGATGAGTCTTTCCTCCTCAGTTAAAAGAACATTTATGGCTTTCCCATAGTGACTCAATCCCACCAAAATTAAAATCAAAATTTGCTGTCATAATAGCAATTAATTTTGTGCTAAAAGACAAAAAACATAAAGTAATTTTATCCTCTAGAAATAACTTTTTTACTTAAATATTGTTCATTAAAAACTACAAGGAAGGCCGGGCGGTGGTGGCGCACGCCTTTAATCCCAGCACTCGGAGGCAGAGACAGGTGGATCTCTGTGAGTTCGAGGCCAGCCTGGTCTACAAGAGCTAGTTCCAGGACAGGAACCAAAAAGCTACG
>NC_022016.1:30153940-30163662 GCF_000317375.1 Microtus ochrogaster
TCTAGTAAGGTGAGCATCCAAACAGACTAGGCTCCCACAAGGCCAGTCCATGCAGTAGAATCAAAACCTAGTGCCATTGTCCTTGGCTTCTCAGTCAGCCCTCATTGTCAGCCATGTTCAGAGAGTCCAGTTTGATCACATGCTCCATCAGTCCCAGTCCATCTGGCCTGGGGGAGTTCCCATTAGATCAGTTCCATTGTCTCAGTGGGTGGACGCACCCCTTGCGGTCCTGACTTCTGGTGCACACATCTTTAACAACGGTTCTCAGAAGGCAGTGGCAGGTAAGTCTTTCTTAGTACAGTGAGAGATAGGTCTACAGAGCAAGTTCCTGGCCAGCCAAAGCTACAAAGAAAATTTGTCACAAAAATGAAACAATTATAAAGCATACAAGGCATGTGTAGGTCTAACACTTAAATTGTCTCATAACAATTTCTACCATTTTGGGGAGACATTGTTATGAAATTTTGTTAGATAAAAAGATAATTGTTAAAGAAATTGGGTCCTGAACTTGCAAAGACAAAAAGGGTTTTGACTCCTGATCTCTGTGATCTACAAAGCATCTGGGCACACACCAAATTTAATTTGTTTTTTTTATCTGATCTCCCACATACCTGTCTACTTTGCTGTGAGAATCATGAATATGCAGGGAAATCCTCAGTTCAACCTGTGAAATTAAGTAAGTTTGCCCTTATTCATATTTATCATACAAGAAATCAAGCTGGGCAGTGGTGGCACATGTCTTTAATCCCAGCACTCGGGAGGCAGAGGCAGGCGGATCTCTGTGAGTTTGAGGCCAGTCTGGTCTACAAGAGCTAGTTCAAGACGGGCTTCAAAGCTACGGAGAAAGCCTGACTCGAAAAAAAAATCAAATCAAAAGTTTTCAAAATATGTTATTTCAACACAATGAAGAAAACGTTAATTTTTGCATATGACATTTTTGAGGTTATAAGTTATAGGACTTAATAAGCATTTAGATGTAAAGATTAAGAAACAGTGTCAGAATGCCCCTGAAATCCATTCAGTTTGCTTCACTCATTGGGCAAATGCTAGTTGTCAGGGTCATGAAATACAAGAGATGAGGACCCAAAGTTTCATTTTCTATCAGTATTCATCTGAAAAAAATTTCCTTTAGTGTTGTATATTCGATTTCTCCCCAATTAAAAGGACTTACAGGGGTACCTTCGACGGTTGTTGTTCTCTCTGTCTCCTTTGTTTATTGTTTGCACTTTTCAGTCCTGAGATGCTTTTCCTTTCTGATTTAGGGGAGCTCAATGTATTGAGCTATTGGCTTCCATCCTCTTTTAGTTAGTTCGTGCTACTCACTTTATGCTAACTTTTCAGGGAAGAATTTCCTGCTAGAATCGGTGAAGTCAGTAACTTCTTTTCATGTGTGGCTTTTGTAAGGAATGTTTTACTGTCCTGAGTCATAAACAAATGCTCTGAGATTGCCTGCTAAGGCTGTACGAAGATTGCATTTCAAATTTGAGAAATTTGAGGAAAAAATTATACATGTGATATACTATTTTTCTCATATGGAAAATATAAGTGATTATATAATATACATATAAATATACATTACATATTGTGATATATTATAGATGCATGTATTATATATGTATATTACACTTCTCTTTGAAAATTTACCTTTTATTTTTCCTATAAACCTCAAAAAAGCAATAAATAAAAATCTGCAATTCAAGTTCCAGTGTAGAGCATGTGTTAGTTTGAGCTCTTCATTTTAACCCTATTACACAACAAAAATACTGTTTAATTGCTAAGATATTGTAATAACACATCTCATTTTTTTTCTTGTGTGGGTTCTAGTTTTAAAAATATACTACTACATTTACTAACCAGACCTATTATAACTTTGAGCCCCTTATAGGCTTTATGTAAATAAACTTAATCATAGAGCATTTGAGTGTAATTCTTTTTTTTTCTGGTTTTTTGAGACAGGGTTTCTCTGTGGCTTTGGAGCCTGTCCTGGAACTAGCTCTGTAGACCAGGCTGGTCTCGAACTCACAGAGATCCGCCTGCCTCTGCCTCCCGAGTGCTGGGATTAAAGGCGTGTGCCACTATAGCCCGGCTTGAGTGTAATTTCTTTTGTTCAATAATACATTAAGTGAAACACCTATATCATTGAAGTGCTCATTTGACAATCTACTCTTCATTACTTAAAAAAAAAAATTCTGAACTCCAACTGGATCAAGCAGTAAGAAAATGAACTTACCCAGAACTACAATGTCTAAAGTAAGATTTCTTTTATCAAAATGCAATTGTATCTGCAATAATTTTAGGAAAAAAATGTGTGTGTGTTGGTATGCTTGTATGTGCATATACACACCCATATGTGAAAGTTAAGATGACAGGAAGATTAAGATGTCCTCCTTTATCAGGCTCTACCTCACTCCCTTGAGACAGGCCTCTCACTAAACCCTCATCTTTTTATCATTGAGTGAGCTGACTGTCCAGCAATGCCCAGCAATCAATCCTTTTGTCTCCATCCCTTGGAGTTAAGAGAGCAGCAGAAAGTTCCTAGCTTTTACTTGGGTGCTGTGGACCCAACTCCAGTACTCATGGTTTTACAGTGCACACTCTTCCCCACTGAATCATCTCCCCAGCTTCTCATAAGGTTGTTTTCCCTCTCCAGTCCTTTCATTCTTATGAGCACAAGATAACTTCCTAGAACAATGGAACATTTTATTTATTTCTATACTCAGAAAAATGCGAGGAATACCTTTCAGCCCCACATCAAGGTATATTTTTTCTCTATTTGAGATATATCTATCAAGCAAATAAACTTTCAAAGGTCTGCTCTACTCCCACAATAATCTACCCTTTTATCTCCCAACTTCCCACATAGAATTTTTACCAAAACTTGAACTAGCACACATAACTCCATTACTGTCTAAACTATTTTGCCACTTGAGTGAAAAATTATAGCAAATAGATTCATTCCATTTTCAAATCTTGTTCATACTGTAAAAATTTTAAATCCAATTTTATTTGAGCAGTCCATGCATAATAACTCTATTACATCATTTGCACAGCCCCTTCTCCCTACTCTAATTTCCATGCCTCCACTCCTCAAATTCTTCACCTATTCTTCTTTAATTATTGTTATACATATACACACATTCATACATACAGTAATACATATATAAATATAGCCAGTAGAGTTCATTTTGTATTTCTATTATTTGTATAAGCTTATGGATGACTACCTGGGGTTGGGTAACCTATTGAGAGACTAATTCCCAAAGAAGATTGATTGTCCCTCTCTGAGCACTTATTAATGACCCTAAAATCTTCCAAATCCCATTTTCCAATATTCCTTCAGTATTAGGTATGGGGTTGTGTTGTAGATGTAAAATTGGACTAGGAACCTCAGTCAATTTTAAGCATTTTGACCAATTTTGGATATTTACATTAGCCTCTGTCTGTTCAAACTGTTATTTTGATGAGAGATGTGAGCAATACCCATCTGTGTGTATAATAGTAGGCATTTATAATTCAGTTAGAATGTATACTGACTCAGGACAGTGGCAATAGTAGATTCTCTTCTAAGGTTCCTAAATTCACAAGTCAGAGGTAGTTGGCTTGGTTTACATACATGATCTTTCTCTCTTGAGTAATACTTTGGTAGAACAATATTGGTTTCTTTAAGCTATAAGTCCCACTATTGCACATTTGGGGATATCTTGCTATGCTGGCCATTGCTCTAGCTCACAGGATTCAGAGCTGGGTAAAACTGTTGCTTACTTTTCTCCCTTAGTAATTTGCCTAACACCTTCAGATATTATATGAGCTGGTCTACATTAAGAGGCTTCCAGGTCAGTCCTCTAGATTGATTCTGATTCCTTAAGTCCCGTGAAGTGTGTGATGTCTTCAACAATAGGCTCTTACCTTCAAGTTCCAGGAAGCAACCCAAGGCAATGGCAATAGCTTATGCTGTTTAGGGAATCTCTTCTAATCCCTTGATCTACAACTAGAGAGTAGATTTCTCATGCCTGGCACTGTGATTTTGTTAGAGAGTCTATATCTTTTGGGAGAAATATCACCCTATGGATGCATTTTAAGTAATCATAATCATTGCTTCTTTAACCATTGTTAGTGGTATTTTTCTCCATCTCTCTCCATCAGTGTTTCTCTCCTCCTGTCCTCCCCAATTAACATCACCCCTTTTTTACTAATTCTTGTTCAAAGTATCCATGTCTTGCTATACTCACCCTCTTAAGATTCTTCTTTACTATCAGCATGGTTGCATTTACTTTCCTGATTCTCATGATTACTCAAAGTTATATACTCACTATCTAAAGATTTAGAGATAGAACTCATAAATAAGAGAGAACATGTGGAGCTTGTCTTTTTGGGTCTAGGTTACCTTTCTCTGCATAATAACTATGTATAATATGCCCCAGTTCCATTCATTTACCTAAAAATTTCATTGTTTCATTTTTCATTGAAACTGAAGTGTAAATGTTCCATATTTTCATCGTCCATTTACCAGTTGATGAACAATCTAGTCTGTTTCCAATTTCTAGCTAATGTGAATGTAGTTACAATGATTAGTGATGAAGAAGTATTAATAAAGTAGGACTTTGAGTCAGGTAGGCATATAACAATGGATAAGATAGCTGGGCCACATGTTAGATATAATTTTAGCTTTTTCAGAATTCTCATACTGATTTCCATTATGGTGGTACTGATTTACAATACCTCAAACATCGAACAAGGGTTCTTGTTTCCCTACATCTTCCTTAGCGTTTGTTATGGGTTGTTTTCTTTATTTTAGCTATCTGACTGGCTTAAGATGACATTTCAAAGTAACAAATTTGTATCCCTTAACTGCTAGGGATGCTTACCACTTAAAGTTATTTCTTGGTCATGTTTATAAAAAAATATTTTATGGAGTAGAAACAACAAAAGCCTTACAAATTGAGTAACATCAAATGATCCCCTGCAATACTATGAACACTAGGATTTATCTTCCTATTCACAGTAGGGGGTTTAACAGGTATTGTACTATCCAACTCCTCCCTAGACATTGTCCTTCATGACACATATTATGTAGTTGCTCACTTCCACTATGTCCTTTCTATAGGTGCTGTATTTGCCATCATGGCCAGATTTGTACACTGATTCCCACAATTTACAGGATACACACTAGATGACATGTGAGCTAAAACCCACTTCGCCATTATATTCGTAGGAGTAAACATGACATTTTTCCCACAACATTTCCTTGGTCTATCAGGCATACCACGACGTTATTCCGACTACCCAGATGCTTACACATCATGAAATACAGTGTCATCTATAGGATCCTTTATCTCACTGACAGCAGTTCTAATTATGATTTTAATAATTTGAGAAGCCTTCGCTTCTAAACGAGAAGTACTTTATGTGGAACACACATCCACAAATTTAGAGTGACTTCACGGCTGTCCCCCACCATATCATACATTTGAAGAGCCAACCTTCGTTAAAGTAAAATAGGAAATGAAGGATTCGAACCCCCTAAAACTGGTTTCAAGCCAGCACCATAGCCTCTATGTCTTTCTCAATGACATATTAGTAAATAAATTACATAACTTTGTCAAAGTTAAATTATAGACTAAACTCTATATATCTTATATGGCTTATCCATTCCAACTAGGCTTACAAGATGCATCTTCGCCTATTATAGAAGAATTAATAAATTTTCATGACCAAACACTCATAATCGTATTTCTAATCAGCTCCTTAGTTCTATACATCATTACTCTCATGCTCACAACAAAACTAACTCATACTAGCACTATAGACCCCAAGAAGTAGAAACTATCTGAACCATCCTACCCGCCATAATCCTGATTCTAATCGCCCTACCCTCCTTATGAATCTTGTACATAATAGATGAAATTAACAACCCAGCCCTTACAGTAAAAACAATAGGCCACCAATGATATTGAAGCTATGAGTATATAAACTACGAGGACCTCTGCTTCGACTCATACATGATCCCAAGCACTGACTTAAAGCCCGGAGAACTTCGCCTCCTAGAAGTAGACAGCCGAGTAGTTCTACCCACAGAATTACCAATCCGTATACTAATCTCATCCGAAGATGTCCTTCACTCATGAGCTGTTCCCTCATTAGGACTTAAAACAGACGCTATCCCAGGATGACTAAACCAAGCAACCATCTCATCCAACCGTCCTGGGTTATTCTACGGACAATGTTCAGAAATCTGCGGGTCTAACCATCGTTTCATGCCTATTGTACTTGAAATAGTTCCCCTAAAAAACTTTGAAGACTGATCTTTATCAATAATCTAATTACATTACGAAGCTTAGAGCGTTAACCTTTCAAGTTAAAGTTAGAGATAATTAGTCTCCGTAGTGAATGCCACAACTGGATACATCCACATGATTCACTACTGTCCTATCAACCACAATCACACTATTCATTCTTATACAACTAAAAATCTCACTTCACAACTTCCCCCAAACTCCATCAGTAAAGTCAATCAAACTTATAAAAACAAACAACCCCTGAGAATCAAAATGAATGAAAATTTATTCGCCTCTTTCATTACCCCTACAATAATAGGTCTACCTATTGTCGTACTTATCATTATACTCCCATCAATACTCATAACCTCCTCCAAATGACTAGTCTCAAACCGCTTCCACTCATTTCAACAATGACTAATCAAACATCATTAAACAAATAATGCTAATCCACTCACCCAAAGGACGCACATGATCACTTATACTAGTATCCTTAATTATATTTATTGGCTCAACTAACCTTCTAGGGCTCTTACCACATACATTTACCCCAACAACACAATTATCAACAAATTTAGGAATAGCAATTCCACTATGAGCTGGGGCCATAATCCTAGACTTCCACCACAAACTAAAAGCTTCATTAGCTCACTTCCTACCCCAAGAAACCCCTATTTCCCTTATTCCTATACTAATCACTATCGAAACCAAAAGTTTATTCATCCAACCCATGGCCCTAGCAGTCCGTTTAACAGCTAATATCACTGCAGGTCACTTGTTAATTCACTTAATCGGCGGCGCTACACTAGTTCTCACAAGCATCAGCCCACCAACAGCCACAATCACATTTATCATTTTAGCCCTTCTTACTTATTTTAGAATTTGCCGTAGCCCTAATTCAAGCCTACGTATTTACCTTATTGGTAAGCCTATACCTACATGATAACACCTAATGGCCCACTAAACTCATGCTTTCCATATAGTAAACCCAAGCCCATGACCTTTAACAGGAGCCTTCTCTGCCCTTCTGCTAACCTCAGGTTTAGTTATATGATTTCACTATAATTCATCCATCCTTCTATCACTAGGACTCCTGGGTAATACACTCACTATATATCAATGATGACGTGATGTAATCCGAGAAGGCACTTATCAAGGACATCACACACCCATTGTACAAAAAGGCCTGTGCTACGGTCACAACATATTTAATAGATAAAATATAAGCATTATCATTAAAACAAGAAGTAAATTCCTTGCTATTCACCATAAAAGATATTTAAAAATTGAGGAAAGAGAGTATATGCCTTTGTTAAAATTTCTATTGCTGTGATAAAACACCATGACCAAAAGCAAGTTACGGGAGAAACAGATTATCCTGCTTGTGAATGATCTTGTACACTATTATTGAGCAAAATATTTCATCGTGTAGTAACTTAATATTAGCCAATGCTTGTACTGAATGAATCATCCCTGAAGGTTATAATATATCAAGACATTAATCTCATTCTTATGGTATTAATTAGAAAGTGTGGCTTTTGAGAAGCAGATGGAAACTTCATGAACGGAAGTAGCTGTCTCAGAGCGGACGGAATAACCAGCGCTCTCCCTTTCTGCCATGTGTGGGTAAAAGGAAAATTGTACATGGTGTTGTGTTATATTATTGTGTGCTTTCTCTTATGAGTTAGTCTTATTCACTCTGTTTATGCTCTGAGGCCCTCTGCCAAAGCAGAAAGTGCTCTTAACTACTGAGCCATTACTCCACCCACTGCTATTTCAATAATTACAATACCATAATTGAAAGGTGAAAGTGATCTTGAATTTTTAATGGTGGGAGAAAGTAAACTTCCATGTAATTAAATCAGTTACATTTATTGAAATTACATTAACAGAATAATACTGAGAAAGTTGAGAGAATAGTTTTAAAATATATATCTTGTTATATATTTGATTGCTTTTAGGCACTTGCATATTTAAGGAACAAAGCACAGATGATACTTTATAGCATAATATTTATAGAATTTAAAACATATTTAGACTATACCAATGAATTGATCTTCAATCTCAAGATACAAATATTTTAATATCTGAAATATCTGGGGTCAAAATAATCTGTTAAGCTTCATTAATATTTTAGTCCTTGAACATTTATAGCCTATTTATTTATCATTTTTAAAAACTGAAAGAAACCTATTTAATGGCAGAATAATATTCCAGGAAAAGTTTTAATTAAAAGGAGATATATGTGTTAAACCCAAATTATCTAATCTCAAATTATTCTCTTTCCCCTCTGTGTGTGTGCATGTACCTGTGTGTATGTGTGTGCGTGTGTGTAACCATAATACAACGTATATAGGTATCTTGAAAGCTAAGCTGTTATGACAAATGTCTGGAGTACCATGATGAAAACTTTTAGGTTCCAATCAGAACAAAGAGTTACAGATTCTAGCATATATGAACTAAGATAAACACAAACTGCCCCTACAGTTACATACTTAGAGATTCATAGGAAAGAGAATAATGTTTCCTAATTGTAGGCTCTGAAAACTACATCTTAATGACAACACAATCGTTAAAATGGTCATAATTGCATGAGCGTTCTCGCAAAGTTTTACAGTGATATTTCTTGCTCATTATAAGAAAGTTTTATTTTTTTGCATGTTCATAAGAAGTGAACAAGTATGAATGAAATGTTGAGTGAATCTATAAAACAACTGTATTCCTTTCTTATAGTTTCAATAGGACTTGCTTTTATAGTTCAGACTTTTGGAAAATTACTTTTGTTATTTTTAGCTATCAAATATAACATCTTACACGCTGCCCATTGTCTCCTTATGGTCTTGCACTTGTCTTTCATTCTCTCCTTGTTCTTAGTCTCCTTTGCTTCCTAAAACAGCTGTTTCCCCCCCTTTCATGTCTCACACACATATATACACAAATATTTTCGTGTACAGGTATAAAATCTAAGAACAAAAACTAAACAGGCATTTCTCTTTCTGAGACTGCTCTGATTCACTTATTGTGATGATCTCCAGTTGTATCTATTTTCCAGAAAGTGACATAACCTTGGGTATATGGGCCACGTATTATTTACTCACTACTCTGTTGCCAGACAGCACGGTTATCCCTGTAACCTAGGTCGTGTTCACAGTGTTGCAATAAACTTGATGTGCAGGTGTCTCTGTGATGTGTTTACTTGTTATCCTTTTGTATAAATAAATAGAACTATTACAGGGGGTCATATGTCATATCTGTTTTCATACACACACACACCTCTGTGTGTGTGTGTGATATGTAATACATAACATCAGGATGTTACCAGGAGAAATAGGTAGTATGCACTGAAAATTCACACACACACACACACGCACGCACGTACATGCATGCTTGTGAACACACACATACATATTGTAGTAGTTTCTTTTCTTTCTTTCTTTCTTTTTTTTT